>NC_080746.1:17072320-17375351 GCF_020826845.1 Diceros bicornis minor
CTCTCCCTTCCCCAGCACACCTTAAACTGTTCTGCAGTGACTCAGATTCTCTCTTCTAGCATTTCTGTGCCTCCTCAGGTTGTCGCTCTGATTTCAGACCCTAACCCAGTCATGGCCTGGGAGCCCCTGAGGGCCTGACTGCCCTCTCAGCTCCCCCAGCAGGGCTCAGTCCCAGGAGACTCTTGCTGTGCCCTCTCCACTCCATCCCCAGCAGGTGGGCAGGCAGTCACATGGTCTCCAGGCCCATCCCAGATCTCCACATCACAGCCCAGATTTTCTCCATTAATGGTATCGATTTCCTCTACTGAACTGCTGGGATCAAAGGCAGCCTCAGCAACTCAGCAGTTCATTGAGTCCAGAGTGTCCCAGGGGACTGGCCGCGGATAAACATGTGAGCGGGAGTCCTGGCCCGGGCGAGAGGGCGGGCTGCTGCAGGGCGCGATCCGGCAGAGCGAGGCATCCATGCTGGACGTGGATGGGTGGATAGGGCAATGGAAGGGGAAGCTCCAGACAGGCCAAGGTCTGTATTATCCCTGCCTGAAGTGGAAGCCAGGCTTCAGGCCCTCCCAGGACCAGCAGGAGTCCTGTCCCACCTGACGCAGCACCTGGCTCTCACGCACCCTCCCTGCCATTTTCCTGCCTGTCCCGCCACCAAATACCTGCCAGGCTTGGGCTGGGCACCCAAGATTAGAGCTTCCAAGGACTATCCCTGCCCTCAAAGAGCTCCCATTCCAGGAGGAACGCAGACCCCCAAACCAGATGGTTCCCACGGTGTGTACTCGGCGGTAGACCCTCAGAATTATCCCCAACTTAGGGATTAAGTTTGCTAAAGGCAGGGGTGTTTCAATTAAGACATTTCCCCTAACTTTGTGTTCCTGCCTCTAAGTGACTCGTTCTTTGGAGAAATTTTGGATAATACAGACCTTGAAGCATAAAGTAGAAAATGAACTTTGCACCAATCGGGTCTTGCCGACTTTTCCAGCTTCCCTTCCCTGCGCCTGGTCGGCAGGTGGAGCAGTAGAGCAGAAAGAACCCGGATGGAGTTGGCCCTGTGTCCTCAGGGTGGCAGTTGCATCTAACGGGGAGGGGGACATGAGATGGCGTGGGGCAAGTCCACTGCGTGCCAGGTGGGAGGGTGCAGCTGTCGTCTTGCCCCCCCCCCCACCCTGCACTTTCTCCTCCTGAGCTCCCACCTGCCTTCACTTCCCATTTGTTCTCTCATTAATCCAAGGCATGTCAAATGTGAGCACTTATATGAGAGGATTTTCTAGGGAAGTAAAGGGCTTGGGTCCCTCCCTCCCTTCACTCCCTCGAACCTGAGAACCGGGAGAAATGGATGGTCAACTCCCCAGGGGTCTACGGGAGCCACAGGTGGCCAGGGGACAGGAGGGCCTGGGAAGCCCAAGGTCAGGCAGCAAACCAAGATTGCAGGTGCCAATGGGGCCCCTCCCTACCCCTTACCCCCTGCCCCGGAGACCTGCATGCATGTGTTCGCTGGAGGTGGTTCCAAGGGTAGAAGGTCTGCTCCCTGTACACGCAGGGCCTGTGGGCTTACTGAGGAGAGCAGATTAACACAGTCTCAGGCAGGGCAGGTCAGCTGGTGTTCATTTCTGAGTGACCCCTAAGCCAGGTACTCACACAGACCTGGGGCTGGGGCAGCTGTGGACAGGAGCATTTTGGGAAGTTCCTACGACGCAATGTAAGAGTCACTTCCCTTGTTCCACAGCTTCATTGTGGCTGTGGTCAGAGTCTGCTTGGGGAGACACTCCTCTTCTTCTGGAGTCGCTCATTCACTCAGTCATTCCATCAGCAGGTGTGTACTGAGTGCCTCCTGTGTGCCAGGCGCTGTGCTTGGCCCTGGGGCTACAGTGTGAGCAAAACAGACGTGGCCCCTTCCCTCTCGTGGATTCTGAATCTTGCAGTGAGCATCCATTTGTCAGCCTGAAACCACACTGGAGCTCTGGGGATAGATCAGGCTGGCCCAGAGAAGAGTGGAGTTTGTGTCAAGACCGTGTGGGGACCCAAACTGAACCTCTCTTCTTCTATCAGGCAAAGTTCCACCAGCCCCCTAAACACGCTTCCCCAGGTGGACTCCTGGGGAGAGATATAGGGATAGGGGGTGGGCAGTTGTTCAGTTCCCAAAGTGCCAGGCACCTGGCTAGTGTTTCCAGTCCATTCAAGCTGCTATAACAAAAACACCATAGACTAGGTGGCTTAGAAGCCATAGACATCTATTTCTCACAGTTCCCGAGGCTGAGAAGTTCAGGATCTAGATGCCAGCAGATTCGGTGTCTGGTGAGGGTCCACTTCCTGGTTCCTACATGACCATCTTCTTGCTGTGTCCTCATATGGCAGAAGGGGCAAGAGAGCTCTCTGTGGTCTCTTTTATTATAGGGACACTAATCTCATTCCTGACAGCTCCATTCTCATGAGGACATGACTCCTAATCACCTCCCAAAGGCCCCACCTCCTAATACCATTACATTAGGGGTTAGGATTTCAACGTATGAATTTTGGGGGACACAAACATTTAGTCCATAGCACAGTGCTTCACATTCCTTATCTTAAGCCTCATCAAAACCCTAAGAGATAAATGATACAATTCCACTTTCCAGACCAGGATGCTGAGGCTCAAGGGAGCAAGTTATCCCATCCAAAGTTCACATGGGCAGTATGGAACCAGGTCTGGCCCCAGAGCCCATGCCTTTTCCATAGCACCATATTGTCCCTGGAAAACATGCAAAACCTACATCCTCCTGGTCCCATCTGAGCACTGCAGACACACGAGCACCCTGACCCCCTGGAAGATTGCTCCCATTCAAGGCTTCAAAGAAAATTATAGGGAAAGTGCCAGAGTGAACTCTCGCTTCCCTTTCTTAGCTTCCGCCTCTCTCCTCCCTACACCTTCCTAGTTGTGGCAATCCATGCCCCCCTCTCTACTTTCTCTCACCCCAGAAAATCCCAAGGAGGCTTCACGTGACTCTATTTAAATCCCCACTGTCAGCGCTTAGAACTGGTTCTGCTTTCCTGGTGTGCTCTGGGTCTCCATCTGGTTTGGAGGCTATTTTCATCTGCCAGATACAGATTAGCTGCCGTGATCTGGGGCTGAGCCTCTGGAGAGATGCGTCTATCTACAGAAGGACAATTTAAAAACTAACTCAAAGCACAGAGAACAAATAAATAAACTCCTTGTTCTGTCCCCAGCATATTCCATCCCGTTTCTACAGGTAATTGCTGAAGGACTTTTGCTTCAAACAGACTCTTATTTGTATGGAGTGTGGGGTGCTGCAGAGTGCACTGAGGACTGGCCAGCTTCTGGCCAGAAATGCCAGGCGATGAAGATGGCAGCTCCAGCGAGGTCAGGAGAGGGCATCTCCTGGACCAGGAGCAGGGGGCAGGATGGTGAGACCTTCTGAGGCATCCTGTCTTTGTTTCTGTGCTCTGATGTAAGTGTTGCTGGGGCAGGAGTCACCTCCCCCTTCTCCAGTTGTTGAGAAAGGGGCCTTCAGGTCTGCCCTGGCCTGAGCCCAGAGAAGGGATGATTAATTACATTGTCAATGTCCTAATGTTTCAGGAGCTCATGACACAGGAAAATATGGGCTTCTGTATCACCCAGGTGGGTGGTGGTGAGGGGTGTCCTGGCTTGGGAGGCAGACAGGGGCTTAGAGGTGGGAACAAAGAGTAGGTGAAAAATCTTGCAGCTTCTGAAAAGCTCTGGGTTCCAAGAGGAGGAAGGGAAGAAGAATAGAAGCCTGCCCCTCTGCAAACTTCTCATTTACTCCTCCCAGTAGCCCTTGGAGGAGAGCATTACCATCCCCCTTTATGGATAAAGCGGGGGAGGTCCAAGCTCACCTGGCAATGGCAGAAACAGAATTCAAACACATCTTCAAGAAGTTTCGGATCTCTCCTCTGTGCCATGGCTGCCCCCTGAAGACTTGTGTGGAGCTGGTGGGGTTTAGATGAGCAGGGAGGGAATGAAGATTGAGAAAAAGAGAAGGGAGCGATATTTTTCTCTTTGCTTCTCCTTTCCTCTCCTTCCCACAGTCCTCCACCCTGACCTCTCTGGGGCAGCTGCCCCGCCTCTCTGGACTGCACACGTCCCTTGTCATGGTCAGCAGCAATGTTGTCCACACCGAGGAGCCAGCCTTGATCTAGCAGTGGAGGATGGGTCTGTCCCCTCTGTGACTTGGGGCTCAGGATGACGATGAGAGTGATCATCAAAGAAGCAAGAGCACTTCAGAAGGGCCACTCTGGGCGGGGCAGAGTCTTCAGGAATGGGGGGCATACGGGTGAACCCTGAGCCTTTAGTCTGGACTTGCCCTGTGCTGGCTGGGCGTGTAGCCCCTCCTCAGACCAAGGCAGCGGATGGAGGTGGGCAGCATTAGGGACCTTGCCTCCGTATCCTTGCCTGAGAGGCCACAATCATCAGCCCTTTATAGAGGAGAACACAAGGCTCAGAGGTCATATGCACAGCAAGGTGTAGATCTGGAAGTTGACTCCAGGTGCGTCCCATTCCAAAACTAAAATTTCTGCTAGAAAATATAGTAACTACAAATAATGTTTCCGGAAGGCTAACACTTTCATGCTCTCTTCTGAGCACTTAGCAGACACCATCTCATGCAATCCTTACAGAGTCCCTATTTGGCAGATAAGGAACCTGAAGCTGAGAAAGTGTAACACTTTGCCATGAGTAACACAAATCTTAAGTCAGGGCCAGCCCCAAAGCATGCGTCCTTAGCCTGTAGACAAGCTACCACTCATAAATGGACCCCAAGTAGACAAGACCCAGTGTTCACATTTTATGCAGGGCAAGTGTAGGCACTGTCCGAGTTGAGGGGTGACAGGAGGGAGTCTGTGGAGGGAACATTTGCTGAGTGCCTCCCTTCCTGCCCTGGACCCATACCATTGGAGTTAGCACCTAGCACAGTGTCACAAACATATTTGTTCATGTGTCTGCCCCATGGCTGCAGTGGAGCTCCATGAGGGCAGGGCTGGGTCATAGTCCTTTTACTACCTAGTCAAAGTTTAACAAGTGTTTACAGATGAGGAAATGAGGCCCATATGGTCTAAGTGGTCTCTAAACCCACAACCCTAAGTTGCCCAGGGTGGCAGATCAGGTGTTTCATGTGAATCTGGAAAGGTTGCTACTTTGATGTCCAAGGACCTTCCTAAAGTCCCTCCAATCACCACGCAGTCATCTGACTTCTCTTCCTCTCCATCAGTCAGTTCCGCCCCTGCCCCTGTGCTGATAAGCACTGAGGAAGTAGGAGAAAACAAGCTCGCACTACAATGAAGCCCAAGTTGTGCCTTCTGTCTCAGGACACCCACCTTGCAGGTGTCAAAACTGAGGTTCCGAAAGGCGAAGCTGCAGACTTAGAACTTAGTCCCACTGGAGGGACAAGACTCCTGAACAATAAGACTGAAAAGACAGTTCTACCCTTCAAGACTTAGACTCCCTGGGTTCTCTCCTGTAGGAGTGGTGTGGGTCTGCACTTCCACCAGGGCAGCTAGCCGTCAGGATCATGCTCGAGGAAAGGAGGAGCTGACCGGCTGTGCAGATTTGGGCCAGTGCGGCCTGCACAGCCTCCATGATGTAGAAGGTGAATTTAGATAGTAAAATTGTTATGGTTATCTTTGGTTTGTGGCAGGAGATATGGTTTTCCATATTTGATAATGATGTAAAATTTAGTTTTTAAAAATATTTAAGGAAGTAAAGTGAGTCAATTTAAAGGCAACTGTGAAGTCATGTGATTTGACTTCAGAGAAACAGTGACTTAAGAGGTTCAGAGAAGGTACTCCCAGCCCTAAACGATCTCTCCCACAAGCCTGTGGCCATTCACGGACTCAAGACAAGGCGTCGCCCATTCTAGGAAACCTCTGATCAAGTCACAGGCTGCCAGAGCTAGAAGGCATCTTAGGGACCGCCTGGGCCAACGCTTCACATCAGGGATGAGGAAATCGAAGCCAGAACTGAGGTCATAGAAGGGGAGCCAGCACATACCTTCTCAGAAAGAGCCGTGTTCTGATTCACTTTCCCTCTCAGACCCAGGGGGTGCAGGGCTGGGCCAATGGCCCAGATCCGAGTCCCCACCAGCGAGGTGGAGAAGCACTAGGTGAGGTTTTAAGCACAGTGAGCTTCAAAATTACACAGGAGCTTTGAAAAAATGTAGATGCCTGGGCCCTATCCTTAGATATTCTGATTAGGTGGTTTGATTTGGGGATAGGATTCAGGAAAACTGTTCTTTAAAAATCTCCCCAGCTGCCCAGTTGAGACTGGAGATGAAGGACTCGACATGGGTTACCTCATCTCTCTTCAGCATTGTCTAGGCTCCCCTAGTGCCTAATCCAGAGAGAAAGAGAGAGAGAGGGAGGAAGAGAGAGAAGAAAGAGCAATTGTGAGTGAGCAAGCAATCATGGGCTTTGGACCTAGGCGGGTCTGGCTTAGAGTTCTGGCTGTGCCCCTGATATTGACAAGATGTGTTACCCAGAGTGTCTTTCTTAACTTTGAGACTCAGTAAGCTCAATGTTAATCAGTACCTCAGTAGGTGGTAGTGAGGGTTAGATGACATAACCTATGACCGGGGCTCAGCACAGTGCCTGGCACGTGTTGAGCTCTCAGTGAACGCTAATTCTTAGCATCATCATCTTTATCATTACAGCCAGAAGCCAGAATGATCCTGTTGTTAAGAAGAGCCAGAGACTCAGCCGGAACATTCTTCAGGGCAGAGGAGTTCATTAAATGGCTCAGAATTAAGATGGGCAGGAGCTAAGGAAAAGCGAGACTTAATTCCCTTGCAGACCCAGGGGAAGGGGTCTCTTTTGGAAGAGATTTGCATTGGCTTTAGTTGATTGCAATTACGCTGTCCTTCGCCGTGCTGAAAATAAAATGAAACCCTAACAAATTTCCAGGTTTAATTGAAATTTCCTGGGATCTGTTATTACATTGCTGTGATTGTTCTGTACCACTAATGAGCCTGTGCTGGCTGATTATCCAAGTGTCTCTCCAGTCACTATTCCATTATTGCATTATTAATGATCAGATATGATTGTCACAGCCGACGGCTTGAACATCAAACAGGCAGAGACAGGTCAGAGAGCCAAACATATGGACAGATGGCCAGCGTAGGGTGGAGTGGGACCAGCGGGCAGGGTGTGCTGGCCGCCATCCTGGTACCCAGAGTAGCAGGGGGAAGGAGTATGGAAGTTAGTGTGGTGAGGAACCGAACTGAGGGTGGGGGCTGTGCTAGAGGAGGTGATGGGCTGGATGTGGTGACAGCTGAGAGGTCAGAGCCTAAGGAGCTGATGAGGGGAACTGTCCCCTATAAGTTGGTGAATTCTAAGAGTGTGTAGCTCTCAATTGTCCATTTACCTAGAGAAATAGTCACTGACTCATGATAAAGATAAACAAACAAAAACTAACGTTTCTAGATTAACAAAGTCTTAGGGGCCTGGGAAATGGGGAAAGACCAATGTAAAGGGTAGGGACAGGGAGAAGACTGAAAGCTCATTCTTCCTACCTACGCCTGGGTGTCCATTTTGAGGAGATGCTGAGTGTCTCTCTCCCTCTCTGATGAGCCCAGACCCCCAGAGCGGGGGCTCACACTGCAGTGAGAGAGGGTTGGTGGGCCCTAGAGAAGGCAGTTGTTTGTCCTGGACACTGGGGGAGACCTGTCTGGAGAGCAGCCCTGGGTAGGATGACCTCAGCAGAGCCCTTCTAGTCCAGTTTTTAACCAGCCACCTCCCAGTACCCCAGAAGGTCTGGAAGGGAACCCACATGCTGGAGCTACAAGAGAAGTTGAAGAGTTTTCTGGAAACTGTCAGAGTTGGCCCACGCTAATGGTCTTCCTTAGAGATGGTAATGAGCTGGGCTCCAGGGGTCTGACTGAAGAGAAGAGCCCTACGCCCCTGCACCCCCAGGCATGGGCAGGAGGCCCATTTAAATCCGGAGAGCCCTCATGCACAAACCCTGTGCACCCCACCCCTCCACAACCCCCCCGCCTTTCAGGAGGCGTCCTTTCCCGAAAACACCAGACACGATGAGGTCATTTTAGGCACTAACTTGCTGCCAAATTTCATTCTTCAAAGATCAGCCTTGCGCTAACATGAAATACAAGCCAGGAACAGGAGAGAGGAGGGGGATAGATTGACGAACGGCGGGGGCGGGGGGACCCACAAGCAGGAGAGAAGGAATTGACATTTGAACATGGTTTTGTAATTGGAAAATTGATCCCAAGGCCACCCCCTCCCCCAGTGTTAGGCACGGGGGCTGCTGTGGTTTCCCAAAGCCCACGGTGGGGGCACCTGTTCTGTTACCCTCGCTACCTCCATTTCCCTGTATCCATGGTGAAGAGGCGAATGGTTGGGCGCTCCTGCAGCCATGGTTTCCCTGGCAACCCTCAGGTGGCAGCCCACCCTGGACTGCACATACTGGCTTGTCCCCGCCACCGCTGCGCCGTGGAGCTATTTTGGAGCAATGGAGGCCTCTGCCCGCATGACCACCCACAATCCCACCAACACACACACAGGTGTCCCTCTGTGCGCTCCTGCCTCTGCATGTGGACTCCTGGCCGCCTGTCCACCCACGGCACCCACCCCGAACCTGTCCAGCCCACGGGGGCTGGGCTGACTAGCCAATCACAGAGACATGCTTGGAGGTGCGTGCGGGAGGCAGAGACTCCTAGGGTAGGCATAGACTGGACACCTCCTCCTCCAGTCCCCAGGGAAAACTGAAGAAATCTGAGGCCAGAGCTCTGACTAGGAGGATGCTCTCCTCGCCTGCTCCCCCCATGACCCTGGGCCCGTCAGTAATAAGGTTTATGATGAACAGAATCATGATAACCCCACCTTGCACATCTTTTGTCCTCCTTAAGTATGCAGTTCGGTTATTATTATCATCTCCAATTGATAGAAGTGGACGCTGAGCCCCAGAGAGGTTAAGTGACCTACTCAAGGCCACACAGCTAGAAGTGGCAAAGCTCAAACCTAGCACGCCGTGGAACGTCTCGTCAAGGGTGTCTGGGAAGATATTTGCCCCCAGCGTGTTGGTCTTGCCGTGTGGGCAGGGTGGGGGTTAGGGTCAGGGAGTATAGATAAATTGTGGCTCTGCCCTCAGGAAACTGCTGGAGGACCCAGGACATGTACAGGTGTGTGCACACCTGTGCTCAGATGCATAACCACACGCTGTCTGCCTGTGTTCTGTGGCCTCCCAGACAGCTCGGGGAGGAGAGGCCTCCCTTGCAAGTGGATTGTTTGCTGTGGGGGCCTGGAGATGTGAAAGCCGCTGTACCCCGAGATTCGGTTTCACCTGCTCCCAAAAACCCTCGAGGGAGGACCAAGACCTGTTACAGGCTGAATGTTTGTACCCCACCCCCAAATTCATACATTGAAGCCCTGTACCCCAGTGTAATGGTATTAGGAGATGGGGCCTGGGGGAGGTAATTAGGTCTACAGGAGGTCATGAGGGTGGAGCCCCATAATGAGATTAGTGCCCTTATTAGAAGAGGAAGAGACCAGCGCTCTCTCTATCTCTACTATGTGAGGACACAGCAGGAAGGTGGCCATCTGTAAGCGAAGGAGAGAGCCTTCAGTAAGAACCAAATCTGCCAGCACCTTGATCTTGGACTTCTCAGCCTCTGCAACCGTGAGAAATAAATGGCTGTGGTTTAAGCCACCCAGTCTATAGTATTTTGCTATAGCAGCCCAAATGCACTAAGACACCAGCCGTATTCTGTACAGTTCCCATCACAATGCAGGAGCCCCAAACTCCTTCCAGTAGGGGCTCCTCAGAGCCAGGGGAGAGCAAGGAATTTCCTGGTCAAGATTGCAAAGAACTGAGCTGAGCTGACCCCGAGGAGAGAGATGAAGTCTAAGAAACCAGAGGGGGTATCCTGGGCTGTGCTGAAGACAACCGCAGAGGCTGGGCTGGAGAGCAGAGACACTGGAATAAGGAAGGGGAAGAGCTCAAGGCACTGTCTCAGCAGACTTGGAGCTGAGCACTAGGACAGGGAGGCTGGCTCAGCTTCTCTTCCTGCTCTCCCGGGCGGGTTCCCTCAGCTGCCTCCCAGACAAGCAGAGAGGAGATTGGCCTGTGGCTCTCCCAGCACCTACTGGAGGTTCCTGGAGAGGTGACGGAAGCGGGGTAGATATCCCAGGCGGCAGCCTCTGGCAAGTGAAGATGCCAACCTCATGAACACACCAGCGCCCAGCACTGGCTCCGGAGCAGTGACGGTGAGCCTACGCAGGTGGTTCCCCGAGAGGTCGAACCTCCAGCCCCTGCCTCAGAGAAGGACCACCCAGGACCTCCCGACACCTTTCCTGGTAGAGAAGCGTCTGTCTTGTTCTTAACATTCTCCCAGGAAGGAAATTTCTTTCTGGCAGCTGCTTTCCACATCTCACAACCTTTGTCAGGAAATTTAGATTGGACGGCTTTTCTGAGTCTGTTCTATGCCAGGTAAAGTAATTTACATATACATTGTCTCAGGTGATCCTCATCACACCCTGCAGAGCTGGGAGGGCAGGACTATGCCCATTTCAGTCACTGGGAAACTGGGCGCTTTGGGTGAGTCAGTCCCCACAGGTAGCTGCTCCCAAGTCAGAGCTGGGATTTCACCCTTTGATTTCAAGTCCTGTGTCCTGTCTCCCTGATAATTGGCCACAGTCCCAACAATAGTGCAGTCGCTGTGGATGAGGTAAACAGCTCGACAGCCCCTGGCAAACTCTGCAGCCACCTCCCTGGGCCAGGGACTAGCCAGAAGTCCGATGCAGGAGGCCTGGTGGCTCTCCACTTGTGTCCCTCGGACCCACCCACAGGCCCACCCCTTAGCCAGCTGCTCAGCTCACAATAGATCTGGAAGATTCCTCAATCCTTGTCATCCTGCCTGTCCCCACCTCTTCTGCTCTGGTCTGGAAATGTTGAGTTGATTATATTCCGTGCTCAATTACCAGAAATAATCAATCTGTAATTATGAGCATCCCCCAGCCCTTTGCAAGCCTTCCTCAGGCCTCCTGCTCCCTCAGCGCCCGCCTGCCACCGCCACCGCCACCCCCTCGCCTCCCCCTCCCACCTGCCTTTCCAGCATGGAATCGTTTTAATGAGATTTCTCTGTTACAAATGACCAGTTTGTAATAATTATATTTTGTGTGGCAATCAAGGTTTTAAAATGATTTAAAGCAGGGAAGGCTCCAATTTATTAGGCATCAAATTTTCTGTGGTGAACTTTTAACTGGAAGCCGCTGCTCAGACACGAAGGAGGCCATCTCTGCCACCCTGGCAGAGCAGTAGTCCCGAAATAGTGACAGTCTGTGGATGGAAACGTGGCCAAGGAGATCTCACCTTTATTAAAATAAATGTCTTGTAACAACAGCTTGGCTGTCCTGGGCATCCCACCCCCCGAGGCAGAGGGAATGGGGGGCGGACAGAGGAGAGAGGGGCCACCACCCAGGACAAGGTGAGGGAAGAGGAGGATGAGCTTCGGGGCGCCTCGACTGAAGCGTTTCCACGCACGACTTTGCTTTCCGAGGAGAGTCATCATCGTGCGTACCTGCCAGTCCTTTTTGAATTCTGAAAACAGCTTTGATGGGAGCCGGTGCTGGGTAGAGTTGGGAAACAGACTTGGAATTGACCTGGGTTCAAATCTGGGGCTTGCTACTTTCCACCTGTGTGATCTCGGGAACTTAGTCAGCCTGTCCAAGCCTCAGTGGAGAATTCCGTGAGATAACTCAAGTACAGCCCTTTGTCCAGAGCTTAGTATGCAGCAAGCACTCGAGAAATGACAGATATTACCATTATTACCATTACTTGGCATCTATTAACTTATGAAGTCCTCACATCCCTGTGTGGCACCTATGGCAGGTGTCATTGTCCCCATGGAGAAACAAGGCCTGGACAGGTGAAGTGCTGCCCCAGGGTCATACTCAGTGGTGGAGCTGGGTCAAAGCTCACCAGGGCCCCCTTCCAGCCCCCAGCCCCGGCACCCCTTCCTCAGTATACACCCATAATTGGAAGGTCCCTGGAGGAAGCAGGACAGCCATTGCAATCGAAAATAGCAGTGTATTATTTCAAAACACAGCTAGAAAGGTTCAGATGTGATATCATGAAGACCATGTCAGTGTAAAGAGTATTGGAAGAAAAGGAGTGGCTGAGGGAGGCTGAATGGACCCTTCTCTTTCAGAATGTAGAGGCTTCTGTGCATGGTGGGCACGGCCTCTCCAGGTCCAAGCTGGCGGCTGGGTCATATATACCAGCCTGCTATGGGGCTGTGCATTCGTCAGGGCGGGGGTTCTATCTTACTCACCCCAGGGTCCCCCCGACTGCCTCACTCCAAGAAGGGCGCAGAGTAGGTGTGCAATAACGTGAACTGCAAGCTTCCTGAGGTCAGGGGCCATGCCCGTTCTCTTCATTCCTAGAGGCTAACCAAGGCCTGGCACATAGTCAGTGCTAAGTAATAATTTGTTAAACGAGTGATGAATGAATGAACAAGTGTTTGTTGCATTAGATAGAATGGTCTCTCTCCTTCTGAACACACTCTCTGGAGGAGGCAGTAGTGCCCATCCTTTCTGACAGAGAGACAATGACCCGAGGGATGTCTACAGGAAAAGAACTCACCCTCGCTGGCCTCCTGGCACTCCATTGCTGGACTCTGGCTCCTACATCAGAAATGTAAAGAGTTACAGAGCTCCTCACCCACTGGGCTCTGTTGTCTCAGGAATGAATGATGGGCCTAAGTCGGGGGTCAGTGGCCCGGTGGGGGTGGCTCAGGTGGAGTGGGGAGGAAGGCAGGAGCAGAAGGTAGAGAGGAGGGCATCCTTCTTCTGTCTGGTGTTCAGTCCTCCCCAGCTCTGGTCTCTAGTATCTCATCGTCTCGTTCAGCCCCATCATTCTCCAACCAACTGTTGGGTGGGAGGGATCTGGGTCTCCTACTGCCTGTGGGCCCCTGTCTGGGCCTAGGAGGATGGAGAGGGCATGTGCTGGTCCATCCTAGTCGTGTGAAAAGGATGCTTGCCACCAGGCTGAAGCACTGAAGCCCGTCCTGCTAGATTTCCCTCCACCGTGCCACACACGGAGGAGGGGCTGGTGCTGCTGCTCCCTCCCTCACTGCTGTCTCCTGGGAACAGGTTTCACACTGTTCTGGGGATCATTATGGAGGAAATCAAGGACCTCCTGAAGGGCAGGGGGACTCTGGGGAGCTGTTAGGAGGCAAAAGCCCTCTACCAGAAGACTTGAAGATGAAACGCAACATCGCACCATCAAATGGGTTTTGAATTTGAAGTCATAGAAGTCGCTTGTCCCCGCAAGGTAATTGTCTCTGGACAGGAGGCCATCCTCTATTGCCCAGAGCCCTCCCGCATCCGAAATTGTAGCATTCTCTGTTCTCACTTTGGCACCTTGTCACTGGATGGCTAACCATTTGGTGACCTTAGGGAGGGTTTTGCCGACACAAATTTGTTCTTTGGGGCTCTCCTCCAGGGAAGTGGAATGATGTAGTGAAAGCCTTGCCATATTTATCAGCAAAACACCGCGTTTTGAGCTGCAGTTTTGCCCCAAACTAGCTCTCCAGGCTAGTCACAAGACTCAGTCTTTTCTTCTGTAAGTCAGGGCGATAACTATAACTTGCTCCATCGACAGTCCTGGCCTGGGATTGCCTGGCAAGCAGGGGCTCAGGTGTTTCCTCTTTGCTTCCTCAGGCCCTGCCCAGTGCCTGGCCCAGGGGAAGTGCTGAATGGACGAAGGATTATTGGAGGGGCACAGACGCTGACCCCTGGGGGGTCTGTAAGCCCTCCAGTGCTCTGCAGACACGAGGGAGTCCTTCCTGCCCTAGTCTGCGTCTCCCTCAGTGGCCTTTCTTCTATTCTGGACATTCCCAAGTCGGCAAATCTGCCTTTCCCACTAGCCTGCTCCCCACCCCTCACAAACCCCCTCGGCCTGCTCCCCTCTTCGCTGGGCAACAGACCTGCAGCCACCTGCTTTCTCTCCTCTATCAAGCTGGTATTCTGCTGTGTCTCCATAACCATGTTTTAGACCTGTCTTCTCTGAACCCACTGGTCCTACCACACCATTCCTCTGTGCTGGTTCCTCCCGCTCCACATGCCCATCGCCTGGGAATGGCAGCACCCTTCCCACCATGCCCCTGTACCCACCCCATCGGCTCTCTCCTGGACTGGGGCCTGGGCCTCCAGTGCAGGTCCCCACCTAGCCAGCCTCTCTCCCTGCAGCCCAGAGAGAGCATTCTGAATTGACAACTGACCACGTGACTCCCTAGCTTACAATCCTTTAGAGCTTAACACTATCTTTTCTTCAGCGACAGTAAATATTTATCAAGTACCTACCGGGCACCAGGCACTCTGGGTAAAGTCCTAACTTCTGGGCAGGCACACCAGGTCCTTCACGATCTGGCCCCGCCCCACCCCGGGCTCCAGGCACAAGAGCTGCTTGCAAGTCTCCCGTGTGCCAAGCACTCTCACACTCCTGTGCCTTTGCCCTTCATCCCCTTCCTGTGACACCCCTCCTTCTCCCCCTTGCCCCAACAGTCCCTCTTGGCTTCATTAACTCATCTTCTAAGACTCAGTTCTGGTGTCACCTCCCCCAAGAACCCTTCCCTGAGTCACCAGGCATGGCACCACTTATCACTCTGTAGTCTAACCATGTGGCCCACCAGTGTCCCCCTCCCCTCTGTGAGCACACCAGGCAGGGCCATATTTTATGTCTCATCATCTTTCCAATGCCCCACATGCAGTAGGGTCTCAGAATAGGCACTCTGGATGAATAACTATATTCATTGTCTCCTGTTTACAAGATTTTTCTTTGTTTTTAAGTTCCTTTTTAACTTGTACGCTCTGCAGCAGGGACAGGCCTATCGAATAACAGTAACAGCTATAATTTATTAAGTGCTTACTATTTGACAAGCGTCTGCTAAATTCTTAACATTCTTTATCTCATTAAATCCTCATGACATGAGGTAGGTGCTATTAAGCATTATTATCTCCATTTTACAGATAGGGAAACTGAGGCTTGGAGAGGTTAACTGCTAATGCCTACACTTGAACCCTGTTGTCCTACTCCAATGCTTCAACACTTAACCACTGGGCTACACTGCCACCATCCACCCCCTGGATTAACCTACCTGGCCCAGACCCCTGGGGAGCCAGCTTCAGGTGGGAGAGGCTCAGGTGCCCCAGCCCCGTAGCTGAACCTTGGCCTCTGTGGTGCTCTGTGGTTGCTGTTCCTCTATGTGGATACCCCCTGCACCAAACAGCAGAAGGAAGGCTTGTCCCCCAGTCCCTGTTGGCTTCTTCCTGGGAACAGCTCTGGAGGGAGGTGCAGGAGGGCGGCTAGAAGGGAGGATGAGCCAAGGACTGCTCCCCACTGGCTATCTGTTGAATGACAGTGAGCCAGATTGTTTGGGTGGGTGGAGAGCTTTGAGGGCCCCCAGGAGACTCCGTTAATTTTGGCTCCGAGTCCGTGGCAGAGCTAAACGACTGGAAAGCTCCCGTAACGGGTGCGCGCGAGGCCAAGGCGGCTGCAGCTCTGACAGCTCGCCGCGTGCCAGCGCCCAGATCAAGTCACTTACCAGGGCGCCCTGGCGGGAGCGGCTTCCGCGCCCGCGCAGGACGGGGCTGAGGCCAATCACCAGCCGGGAGGTGGGGGCGGGGGCCGGCCGCGGTAAATGGGGAAGAAAAACGCTTCGAAGTCGGCCTGGGCCCCAGGAACTCGCGCTTCCTCCCCAGCTAGAAACTCGGGTGGGGAAGCAAGTTCCAGAACTAATGAGGCAGGATTTCTTCTGCCTCATTTCAAGGAAAGAGAAGTGGCCCCAGGCTCAGGGTGGGGTGCGTGGATAGCTGTCCAGGCTGCCCAAGCATATCCTGCAGGGCAGCCCAGTCGGGCCTGTGGCTTCTGACTTCCTGAGAAACTGCCATGGCGAGTAGGATTTGATCCCAAGAAACAGGAACCAGAGTTTCTCAGAAACCCTCCTGGAGGGAAAGTTTGCCCAGAGGTTATTATACTATTGTTATACCATTCGTAACATCCTATATTAGGGCTTGCATTTGGATACTTGGGAAAAAATCAACATGGTATGGGGCAGGTAGCTGGGGATGTTGTTCAAATGCAGACTCTAACTCATGGATCTGCCGTGGGGCCTGAGATTCTGCATTTCTTACCAGCTCCCACGTGGTGCTGGTGCTGCAGGTCCAGGGCAGTGTAGCTTCACCGTTTAGTTGCTGTGAGACCTGGAGCATGTTATTTAATCTCTCCAAGACTCATTCCCTCATCCTTAAAATGGGGATGAGACTAGCTACCTACCGGGTGGCCGAGGGGGCTGATGAGAGAATGTGTGTAAAAAAACAAAACTCAGTAACAAAACTGCAGAAACCTATGTGGGGCTCTTGCTGGGCTGGCAGCCATGGCTGGCCTTCTGGAGTCCTGGGAGAGAGCTTGGAACCTGGACGACAATGTTCCCATTACACGGCTGCCCTCTGGGCCTGCCTGCATATTGATCTCAACAAGCGTTTCAGGAAAGAACAGATGCTTGGACCGTCCTCCCCCATGGGCAAGAAAGCAAGTGGATCCGAGATAAAAGGAAGCGTTTCTGCTGTCTCCTTGGTGACTCAGGGGTCGTCTCCTCTCCCTGACCTGAGCTCTCAGAAGCATCTGTATAGGCAGGGCTCAGAGAAGAGAGCAGGAGGAACCCCTTGCCAGGCCCCACATCTGGCTGCCACAGCTCCGAGGAGATTGGAACAGCTCAGCACATTCTTCCCTTCCTCCTCGGCCCGCCCCGCCACATGTTGGCCACCGCCTCTCAACTGCCCTGTTCTCCTGCGCTGGCCCTCTTATACATCATTTCATTTACCCTCCCAGGGCATTCCCATTGCACAGTTGTTAGTCTCACTGGTCAGAAAAGCCAATGGAGGCCCAGAAGACGGCAGAGGGCACATTTGACTCCTAGTCCAGGGATATGATCTTGTGGACTATGTGACATTTAGGGTTGAGCCCTGTTCAAGTCAAGGCCTCGGATTCCCATTTGGGTTACTTGTCATAAGGGAATTCCAGATGGCATTCCTGGATTTAACATTTCCATTTCAGCCATTTGTGAATGTCCCCAAAGGCCCTCCACGTGGAGCCTTTTGTCATTTTGCTGAGGCAGGAGAGTGAATCCCACATGCTGTGAGGCTGGTGAGCAGTGTGAGCTCCTGGGTTGCGGGGAGCTAAGCTAAGGCCCTGCCTTGCCTCTCAGTCTGGCATGGCCTTTCTTGATGAGTTTTCACAACTTCCCCAAGAAGTTGATGCTGTCCTGTTTTACAGATGAAGAAATGGAAGCACTCCATGGCATTGTGCAATTGGAAATTTGGAGATGCAAGAGGCTGTAGGGTTTGTATTCCTCAAGAACGTCTAGAGTCTTCTGCACCTTATTTATAGGGAATCCCCAAGACTCGTGGGAAAGGAAGGAAAGATGGAGACTCGATTGGTTGTAAAATCAATGAGATTGGTGGGATTTCTAGAAGAAATATCTGGCCTTTCCCCTTTCTGGTCATGAGGTCCAGGAAAGGGACATCCCCACTGAGCCCCTTCCAGCAGGTCACGGGCTAATTGCCACTAGATTTCTGGAATATTCCACTAGAATGGCATGGCTTTGGCTGGGCAGCAGCCACCCCTGCAATCTAAGACTGCCGGCACCCCAGCTGTCAGCCCATTCCCTAGCTAGTTCCAGCATCATCCGAGGGGAAAGCCAGTTCTCCAAGTCCCATTGTCAACATACCAATGCAGTCTGGCATGCACTTTACATGCGTGGTCTCATTGGATCCTCATGACACCAAGGTAGAGTAGGGTAGGTGTTGAGAAAACTAAGGAGCAGACGTTAGGCATTCTGCCTAAGTCACAAGAAAGTGAGGACCTCCAAATTTGCATGACAACCTGCAGCTTCTCTTAATAGTCAACTGGTAGTTCCTTAGGATACCTGACAAAATGCAAAACATGTTCATGAACATGATCTCATGTTAATTTCATAAGAACTCTGTGAAGCAAACAAAAGTAAGTAATATTATCCCCGTTTTATAGATGGACAATCTGACCTGCTCAACCTGTGCCCAGATGGTTCTCTTGGGGGAAGCAGGGAGGGTGGGTTAGATGTCAGGAAACAGGAGAGGGCAGAAGCTGTGTGTCTAGCCAGACCTAGGTACCATATTTAGAAACATCCTTACTATAGCAATCTTACTACTTTCACAGAGAGCTGTTAATTAAATTAATTATCTCTGTTAAATAGGCTTGGGGGGTTCCCTAGGGCAGCACAAACATCTAGACAAGATGCAGGAGGGAGCAGCTAACTTCTGGGACATTGCAATGCCCCCTTCTCCCCTCCACATCAATTAAGGTGCCTACTCACATTTTGGGTGTTTTCTCTTGCCTCCCTAGAAATAGCACCCTAGCCAATCAATGCATTCTGCCATCATCCTTGACCTGGCAGAGGGCAAGGTCACATGTGTAGTGTGTGGAGCATGGATTGGGCATGCCTGTGTGCTTTACATGTATCTGTGCACAAGAATGAGCATTGCTATCATGTTCCCTGTGTGCATAGACATTTCCGTGTAAGTGCGCAGTACTGCATGTGTGGTCACATGTGAACCTGTGACCAGTGGACATGGCCCCCTCCCCGGACCCCTGCTCAGAGAGCACACAGCTGTCTCCTTCAGCTCCGGTTTGTCTTATCTCTGCAGCCTGCTGTGTTGGTGAGTTGTCAAATGCAAACATCAACTCCACAGCATCTCCTGTATGGGGAGGCCAGGACAGGCAGGTAATTTATCAAACATTACTTAAAATAGTCCTCCAGCCTCTTGCTCCCTCTCTCTTGTTGCTGTCTAATTCTTGATTGTTTCTTCTCCTTTCTGTCTCTTGTTTTTCTGCCTGGAGATTGACAGCCCCCTGCTAATACAGCCTTGGAGACGCCAGGTGCTGGTGGAACAGACACCTCACTCTGCCTCAGCCCCTATCCCAGAGCTAACTGCTCGGCGGCTGACTCAGGCGTTACTGCGGTTGCTGCTGTCTGCGTGCTAGCACTGCGGCTGATGGATGAGGCCGCATCCTCCGCACTGCAGAACTCTCGGGAACCAGGGGCACATACACTGTGATCTCCTGAGTTATGGACTAACTAATGAGACTCCTCCTGACACCAGCAAGCCCTTGACTGCCCTAATTTTGCCCCTTTCCCAATTCTGTAGCCTTTTAAGCAGGCCCATGTCTTGTAACCCTGTGCACCCATCTGCTGTCCTCTTAAGAGATTTAAAGAGAATGAGATGAATTAGCATTCTCTGTCATCTCCACTTCAAGATGAAGCAACAAGGCCAGCCAAGGGAAAGAGAGTTCCATTATTGGGAAATAACATTGTTGAAGTATCTACTGTTTGCCAAGTACTGTGCTAGGTGCCTGAAACTTTATTGACTCATTTATTCTGTGCAATGGATATTATCTCCATTTAGAGATAACTCAGAATAAGAGAAACCTGAGACTCAGAGGAGGTAAGTAGCCTGTCCTAGATCAGTGTATCAGTCAGAGTTCATGATTGCAAGCAAGAAAAACTGATGCTAACTAACTTAAACTGAAAAGGAAATTTGGGGAAAGATGGAGAGCTCACAGATTGTATAGGGAGCTTAGCACACATGCATGAACCAAGATGGCAGAGTGAGGGCCAAGACCACACCAGGAAGAGTGTTAGGAGACTGCACTGGACACTGGATGTCAGTTTGGCCACTGCTAAAATGCATGTCAAACTTTTCCTGTGCCTTCATATCCCTTTCTTAAAATCCAAATTCCCAGGTGGTATCATCTGAGGGTTAGTAGGTCATGTGCCAACACCCTCACTGCCAGGGGCAGGCCACCTTTAGCAGATCCTGACTCCTGCCAAGAATCACTTGATGGGTTCCCAAATACAGAATGGGGGTTCCAAAACTGAACAGTCTCCACCTGGTGAACTAGCAAACCAGACGAATGTTCCCAGCCATCACACAGACGGTGAGAGGCCGAGCAAGTGAAAAGCCAGGTTCCAGGCTCCAAATCATGGGCTCTTTCTGCCACAACCAGGGCAACCAGGGGTGAAGTTCAAAATATTTAACAGCTGGTAAGGCACTGACTCTGGCCAATCAGCATAGATGCCACCAGAAATAGTGGGTTCAGCCATGACAATGCCTACTAGCTGATTACCAGCTCTACACATAAAAAAACAAAAATTAGATCTCAGGGCTCCTGGCTGCCCAGGCCAGAGGCCCTTGCTATTAGGACCATGCCTCCCAAACTTTTCTGTAGTAAATGATAGTACTTAGTCACTGGGGTAAACTTGAAAGAATTCAGAGAGAGAGAGGGAGAGAAAGAGAAAGATGGATATGGATATAAATATAGATATTTAAAAAAGATATATGGTTTGAGGGGAAAGCCCATTACATTATATTATTATGATAAAAAGAAAATAAAATCCCCCTGAACTCCAGGCTTCTATATCCAACTGCCTACTTGACATCTCCACTTAGACATATAATAGATATCTCAAAACTAGCGTATCTGTATCTGAACACCTGGTCTCCGCACCATCACCACCAACTTGCTCTCCCTGCAGGCTCTCCCAATTCAGTTAACCTTTTGTTTATCCTTCGAGTAGCTCAGGTCAAAATCTTTGGAGTCATCTTTGGCTCTTTCTTTCATATTCTGCGTTTCTACATATTCTACATACGTATTATGTACCAAGTATGTACACATTCTACATCAGAAAATCCTCTGGCCTCTAACTTTAGAATATGTTCATAAACTGGCCACTCTCACTGCTATCATTTTGTTCCAAACCATTGTCAGCTCTCCCTTGGGTTCTTACAATAGCCTCCTAACTAGTCGCCCTATTCTGACTGCCACTCCTTCAGGCTTTTCTCAATACAATGGCCAGAGTGGTCCTTTAAAAGCGTCAGATAATGTTCTTCTTCTTCTGCAAACCCCGCATGGCGCCCCAGTTCACTCAGAGTCAAGAGCAATGTTCTTAAGATGTCCTTCAAGCCTGCTCACAGTCTGGTCTCCATCACCTCCCTGACCTCATCTTCCACAACGCTCTTCCAAGCTCACGCCTCTCCAGCCACAGAGGCCTCCTTGCTGTTCTTTGAACATGCCAAGCTTGCTCTGCCTCCCGGCCTCTGTGCTTGCCCTTCCTCTGCCTGATAGACCTCGTCCCTAGATGTCTGTGTGGCTTACTCCTCACGTCCTCCAAATCTTTCCTCAAATGTCACCTTCTCAACAAGGCCTGCCACGACCACCTTATTGTCTCAATCTATTTTGCTCGGCTCAGTTTTTTCCATGGTACTTATCACCTCATATGCTAAATTTATTATATTATTATTTATTCTTTGCCTCTCTCCACTAGAATGTCAACGCCACAAGGACAGAGGTCTCTGTCAGTTTGATCAGGGATATATTCCCCAGAGCTAGAATATTGCCGGGCTCTCAGACCATATTTGTTGAAGGAGTGCATAAAAATACGAAGTGTTAAGGGTGATCCTAAAATTTTTAAGTTGCACAGAATTTAGATTTTGGAAACTAGAAAAAAATTTCTAATTTTTAGATGTTAACAATATTGTTTCAATTAACATAACATTTTATATCTGGTTTTATGTTTGAAACAGCTCCGTGTAATTCTTATTCCAGGTTTTCAATACTGATCTCTTCAAATTCTTGATACTCTCCATTGAGAAGAAACTTTCTGTGCAAAAGTCAGCCATGCATTCAAAATCTGACAGCAGGTGAAATTATATTTAAAGACGGAGAGCCCATCCTTTTCTTTCATTGACAAATGTAATGTTAAAATATCTTGTGATAATGCCAATGGATTTGAATGCTATCAGACTTTTTCATATCACGTATTTCAAAATAAGGCTGAGGCTCTAATTTGCAGCAGGTGTGTGCATTGTTAGAGCAGTCACCCTGCAGCTGCTTGGATGCCACTAAAAGGGCACAAGAGCTGTAAATGTTTAGAAGCATTTGGTATTTGTGAAGATAGAGAGATGGCCCCTACCTGGAGCTGCATCCACCAGCAACCCCAGTCAGCCTCTCTGCCCTCACCCCCGTCTAGCAGCACCTTGGGGTCTGTGCCATGTGCTTGGGCATCTGGAGTTAAAAGTTGTCCAGCAACTAAGGGGCAGTGGCCTGTTCTGTGCTGGCAATTCAGGTGGACCTCAAGGTGCAGGAGCATCTCCTGGGCCATGTTTAGCACCTCCCAGAGCAGCAGAGTATAATGGAGTTGCTCAGGGTCACTGCCGAGGGGGGCCATAGGACACACCGTCATACCCTGCTCCACTCCTGCTATTCTCCAAGGAACCTTGGCAAGGGCACTCCAACAGCCCCCTGCCCCACCGGTCTGTGTGCAGAGCTTTGTGGCCCCATAGCAGCACATCATTGTGCCCTGGCCCACCATTTGGGAAACTCTACTTTAGAATCCTTGGTCTGGAGTGCCACTTGGATACTAACCGGCTGTGTGTCCTGGGGCAGGTCACTTCACTTCTCTGAACTTCGGTTTCTTCATCCATAGATGAGGAGTTTGAATAAAACTAATGTCTATCAAGTACTTGTCAAGGATCCCTAGGATTCTGGGGAAGTGCTTCAGGGGATAATTTGGGATGGAGTAGAAATAGAAAGGGTCCAAATGGGGAAGACTTCCTCACCTCCCTCTTCAACCAGAACACCTCCATTTTAATTTTAGACGTTGATATCCCATGGAAGATTTTGGAAAAAAGAGAGGCTTTTGCTGCTAACATAAAATTTGAAAACCAATGTATTTACCAGGGTGATTTCTCACTCCGGGCTGTCTACCTCCCATTGTCCGTTTGTTCAAGGAGAAAATCATTCTGAATGAACTTTTTACACATTTTCTTACTACAAAGAAATGTCATCTTCCTTTAATAAAAATGAGAACAAGAGCCTTTAAAGTGGCTATGGGAAGGAATTTTCTTGATACAATGGGTGGATGGCCCATGTGTCTTATCTCTGTGTCTAAGAGTCATCTTCCCTTTGGGATCTTTCTACAGGACTGCTGCTTACACTAGCCTGCTTTCTCTTAACACTCAGCCTCAGGGGAGGGGTGAATCCTCCCCTTTCTTCCCTGTGGCATAGGGAAGACAAAGTTGGAACTTGGTTTAAATAACACTTGACAAGAAGCTAGGGAATAGCAAAGGGAAAAACATAGAGAATGTGCAGCTGGGCCATCTGGTTGACCAGCTGTGACTGGCCCGCCAGGGCTTGAAGGCCCTATCCCATCGCCATTGGTCCCCAGAGTTCCATATCTCTGGATTTTCTTCCATGGGGCAGATACCATTTTAGCGACATCACCTAGCAGAGCCCAGGTAAGACATTTACGACCCTCAATATCCAGGCCCATCTCCTGCACCTGAGTCTCCCTCACAATTGCAGCTTTCTTGTGGGAAGACCCCCTTTTTCTTTGATAGTAGCGACACCCACTCTCTTCTGGTAAGATCTTACAGGCATCTCCCACAGCTTAACTCGATGATAATAGCACAAATAGTCCCAACAAAAGAAGGGTCCAGTCATTAATGAGGGATTGCTTTTTTGCAGATGCTGGAGCACAGAAGGGTACAGTAATTTTTTTAATACTCTGCAGCTTGACAGGGGCAAAGAGGGAATTCAGATATAGGGCACTGGACAGGACACCAGGGCTTTTGGTCTATCCAGGTACCCTTCTGCAGGCACCGGTAGGGAGGGGAAAGAGAACCAATGGGCCCCAGAGCTCTTCCTTGACCCTTGAGACTATCAGAGCAGGGAGTTCAGGCTGAGTGGGGTTCAGCACCCCACCAACATTCCCAATACTTCTGTCCAGAATCCAGACCCCACAGGGATGGCTTTGTTCTGGACGAAGACAAACTGGCCCTTCTGGCACCTGCAGCCCAATTCCCCTCAATGGGCAATTGTAGCTTCCAAGAGTTTAGGCTCAAAAATGCAGAGAATGTCAGAGCCCCAGGCTTTTCCTTCCCTAAGACTCTGAGATCTGCATGAACACTTTTGTTTGCTTATTTATCCCGTTGCCTCAAATTAGAAGTGAAAACCAGAACAAAGAAACAAGAGACATTCCTCAGGATGGAATTACCTACGTAGCCTTGGGGTTTGATCTTGCCAAAACAATTTGGAGTCTGTTACACTGTTGCAACACATCAAATATCCAAAGGTTTCCCTTTCATCTGCTGGCTTCCAGGGCTGTGCGAAGTCCAATGCAGGAGGAAGGGGGAGCTGGCCCTTTCGGGGTTTCTGGGGTCGCTGCAAGTCTTCCTAGCCTTCCACGGGCAGATTTTCATACTCAGGAAATCGTCAGTGGTCCTCATGCCTTGGGGGAGGTGGCTGGGAAACAGGAGAAGGATGCTGTGGAGAGGTTGCTGACCTGGGGCTGGGGTTCATCTCCCATCATCCTTTCATCCCAGCTTGAGGCCGCCTGCATTAAGTCCTGTCTGCTCAGATGTGGCCTGGAGGGGTGCAAAGAAAACCCAGGGCATCATCTCAGAAGACTGACTTCTGCTTATTAATCATCTGCTCTTGGGCAGGGTATTTCAATGCTCTGAGCCTCTGTTTCCTCCTATATGAAATGGGATAGTAATATGCCATTTATTCTCCTGTCATGGTGGTGGTGAGGATCAAATGAGATAATGCCTATAAAAAGTCCTGTGAAGTGATAAATGCTTTTCAAAAAAGTTTCCAAAGTGTATGTGTGTGTGTGTGTGTCTGTGTGTGCATGAGTGTATGTATTACATGTGATCCATTGAGGCAGAGAGAGAACTGGCTCCCACCAGGTGTCATTCCAAGGTTCCCGTGTAAATTGCTACACCCTGGGACTGGAGAAGATCAGAAGAGCTCAAAAACCTTCTGGTGAAAATTAATCCAAGTAGAAAGGGGATCAAGAGGAAGGCCAGCCTTTGAAGTAACCGTATCTTGATATCAGAAGGGAAAGCGAGAGACCAGAGGTGTAAGCTCTAACACCTGGGGGTGGGAGGTTGGGGCAGGGTCTGTGTCTAGAAGGTGCACCTGGAAAGGAGCTCCCCAACTCACTGCCCTGCTTTGACCAGCTTCCTCTAACTTCTCATCGCTGTTCTATGGGTGCCCAGGAGGAGCAGATACCTTCCCCACCCCCACTCTCAGCTGGGTTTCTGAGAAAGAGAGAAATGAACTCAATTCCACAAGGATTTATCCAGCTTCTCCTATAGTGCTTCACATTTTTTATGGTGCTCTCTAGTTGACAGAACTCTTTCATGCTGATTATCTCCCTTTGATTCTCACCATAACATAACATCACAAAGGCAGGTGGCAGATAAATTAGTATCCTTAATTTCCCCAAAAAAGAAAATGAGACTCAGGACCTGCGTGATTTGCCTAAGGGCACTCAGCTTGTGAGAGCAGAGCTAGAACACACATAGGGCTTCCGACTGCTGCTTAAAGTCCTTCAGCTGCTCCCTCAAGTTTAAATCTCAACTGCTTACCAGGGCATGCAAGGCTTGTAATGATCTGCACCCACCTGCTTCTACTATGAAGGCTTCCCTAACTCGCCCATGGGGAGGGGTGTGCCCACTGCCGCCTTGCCCTCTTCGCTGCTCTGCCTCCATTGTCATTATTTGTTTACTGCCTGAGGGCTCTGCTCATCTCTACATCTCCAGCATCTACCATAGAGCCTGGCACATAATCCACATATCCACGTTTATTAAATAATGAATACATAAAAGAATGGACATTTTAAATAGAGAAATGATGGAAACAGCCTAAGTTTCCAACAGTAGTAGTGGAATGGTTAAATAAACCATGATATGTCCCCTAGATGGAATATTATGCAGCTATTAAAAATTCTGCTGATGAAAAATTAATATTGACTTGAAAAATTCTTAAGATATAATGTTATGTGAAAGCCCTGATACAAAATTGCACATATATTATGGTCATAGCTGTATAAAGCGACACAAAAGCAAACTCTCAAAAATCATGCAAGGAAAAAGAAGTTGAGATAGTGAATGATTTTTCTTCTCTCCATCTTTCTGTAGTCTCCAGGTTTTCTGTAATAGACATGTATTATTTTTATAATGAATACAATAGGAACAAAAATGGTAATCAATAGGTATGGAGACATTAAGGGAGTTCTTAATTGCTTTCATGGTTCGCATCTCCAGGTTCAAGTGACTTACTTCTCTGGTGCTGAAAACTTACTAATAGGATGTCAGAGCCATTGTCTAAAAATCTGGAGCCCTCCTGGAGGCTGGGAAAACATCCAGGAGACAGGCAGTCTAAAGATGTTGCACCCAATATTAGAAAATATAGTAGTGGTCATTAGGAACTCTGCCTCGGGTTCACCGAGAATGAAGCACTCCAAACTCACCTCATTTTCCCCTTGATGAGGTTACTAGCCTGGTAGATAAGGAGAATGTTACAGACATAATGTGTATTGATTCTGCAATGTATTTGACAAACCCTCTCCCGTCCTTCTGAACAAGTGGAGAAATGTGGGCTGGAAGACAGCACTGTAAGCTGGACTTAAAGAAAATTGAGTAACAAATGCAAATAATGCAGTTTAACTGATTTGAGGCTATTCTGGAGCAGGGATGGCAAGTTGTGACATCTAGACTGTCATCGCCCCCACCCTCTCCCTTAGGCTGACATTGCTAATCAACAGCATCACTCTTTTTCTCTGAATCCGGATGGAGCTTCAGAATCCTTCTCAGTATTGGGTGCCAAGCAGCCCTTAGCCATCAAGTCAGGCAGATGTGCCAGTGGAAACCTGTTAGCCATCCTTGACTTTCAGGGAAGTCTCAGGCATATGCCATGGGACTATTTTTTACTCAATCCTGTTCAGCGTGTTTATCATGATTTGTAATGAAAACACGTGTGTCCGATTTATAGATGACTTAAAATTGGGAGAGAAAGATGATAGAGTCAAAATTGTAAACTATCTGACCAGATCATAATACAGGACAGGAACTAAGGAGTAATTTTACAGCAGCACGTATAATCCCACACTTGAGTTCAAAAATGAATTGCAAAAAACAGAACAGTGGTGATACGACTTGATAGCAGTTCATGAAATGGGGGAATGGGGGGGACACACGTGAGGTCTTAGCTGACCACAAGCTCACTTGAACCATAGAATGATATGTGTGGCTGTTGATAAGGTCAACACAGTCTTAGGCTTCGTTAATGGAACTACAGGGCCTAGAATACAAGAAGCAAACATGACCCAGACTCATCTAGAGCCAGAGCTGAACTACAAACTTTGGAGACCCTAAGAACCAAAAAGTATAAGGGGGCACCCACTCCCCAACTCTCCTATTTAACCCCAAATAAATCAATAGTAGGCCATAAAACAAGAGGATGTCAAGTCCAGAAATTCTACCTTTTCCCATGAAAACTGTTTTGAGGTGTAAAAGATGGGATTAAAAAAAAGTTAGTGCCGGGGCCGGCCCGGTGGCGCAAGCGGTTAAGTGCGCGCGCTCCGCTGCGGCGGCCCGGGGTTCGCTGGTTCGGATCCTGGGCGCGCACCGACGCACTGCTTGGCAAGCCATGCTGTGGCGGCGTCCCATATAAAGTGGAGGAAGATGGGCACAGATGTTAGCCCAGGGCCGTCTTCCTCAGAAAAAAAAAAAAAAAAAAAGAGGAGGATTGGCGGATGTTAGCACAGGGCTGATCTCCTCACAAAAAAAAAAAAAAAAAAAAAAAAAAGTTAGTGCCTTTGCTGTGCTGCGGCCCTAAGGGTTTGGTTAGTTTGCACACGGGATACAGCGTGGTCAGCCCTGGAAGTCCCATGTCGAGAGGGACTGTGCTGTGCCAGGGCCTAGGTCTGATTACATCCCTCCTATCTTCCAAAACCTCCCGTGGCTCCCCTGCGCATACAGAATAGAAGACAATTTCTCTAGTCTGGGAGCGTTCAAAGCCTGCCGGGACCAGAAAGAAGAGGCTGCTTTTAAAAACCACAACAGGACAAATGGTTTAAAAGCCAAAAGTACCAAAAAGCTTATAACGAAATACAACAGTCTCTGGTTCCATCCACTCTCAACAATGTCAGTCCTTCTCCCAGGGACCACATTTTTATCTTTTCGATTGATTTCTTCTGGTAATTACTTTCATATCTCTAAATAATGTTTTTACTGATATATCTTGATTTATGTGCTTTACACATTGTCTACTGATTCCCTGTGATGACAGCTGAGTGTTTAATTTTCTTACACCACCCCCACCTCCTCTTCCCTCATCCTTCCACTATTACTATTTTTGGTAATAATCAATAAATTTTTGAAATTTTCCTTCCCTCTATTTTCTCTGTTCTCTTTCTGGTATTCTCTTAACCAGATGATGGACAGCCTGAATTGATCCTCTGTGTCTTTTTTTTTCTTTCATATTTCCTGTTTCTTTTTGTTCTCTTTCAGGAAGACTTCCTTGACCTTATCTTCTTAACTTTCTATTAAATTTTTTAAATTTAGGAAATCTTAAACATATATAAAAATAAATTATCAAGAGGTCTTCTGTGTTTTGATTGTTCCTTTTTCATAGCATCCTGTTCTTTTTATATGTATACAATGTTGTCTTAATTTCTCTAAGGATCTAATTACAGTCTTTTTAGCGTTTGTTTTTAAATTATCTTCTATTTCCTGAATTATCTTATTTCGGGATCAGTTTTTTGTTTTTCTTTTAATCTCCAGTATTTGGGATTCTTGGATATTCTTTCATATGTAAGAATGAGAAGATAAAAAGCTTTGCATTCATGGGCAGGACTGGTTGATGGATGGACTTCCTCTTGGGATGATTGAATATGAGCCAGCCATTTTACTGGGAGACACCTAAGTGTCATAATAAAGCAGGATCTTTGCTTTAGGGTTATTCAATTTCCTTTTAGAAGAGACTGTAAAAATATTTTTGTTGTCTAGGGGGTAGAAATATGGATACCAGGAATTGTACACAGTGTGGGGATGGGCAGCTACAGTTTGGTACATGGATTTTCAATCAACCTCCCTGATTCCAGCTCCAAAGGTCACTCCCACTCTCTGATGCACCTTGTATCTGAGATCAAAATCTGTTTCCCTGGGTGGGTTGGCTGCACGCTGTGTAGAAGCCTCTCTTTTCCTAGCTTCAGCAGTGACCATTACACATCCACTGTCTTCAAGACATTTAAAGATAGCTCTCACTTGCTGATATACTCTCTCTCATTCCCTTAGTCATGAGAGAGCCTTCTATATTGTTATTATTATTAATGACAAACATACTGGAGAGTATGGGGGATAATGTCAAAATATTTATATACCTATCCCCTCAATTCTGTAAAATCATTCATTCTTAACATTTTGCTGTATTTGCTTCCTGTCTTTTTTTTTTTTTTAAAGAAATAAAATGTGATAGATTCAGTTGACATATACCCTATCTCATCCTATTTCCCACTCTCCCCAGTTGTGACCACTGTTCTGACTTTGGTATTTTTCACTCCCATGCATATTTTTATACCTTTGCTATGTATATGTGATACACTTTATGCATTACATGTTTTGTATTTTTATGTAAAGGTATCAAAGTATATGTATTAATCATCGAATTACTTCTTTCAACATTTTTTGTGGTCTATCAATGTTGTACATGTAGCTTTATGGCTATATAATGTTTAATTATTCAATCATTCTCCCATTAATGGAGATATATATTGTTTCTAATTTCTCCGTTACATGCAGTGCTAATCTGAACATTCTTGTTTCTCTCTGCACAGGGGCAAAACTTTTTCTAGACATATATGCTGTGTCTTAGCGTATATGCTTCTTCAACTTCACTACATGCTGGCAAATTGCTCTCCAAAGCAGATATGTGAATTTGTCCTCCCACTCATCAGCAGCATTAGAGGGTTTTCTTGCTTCATGTATTTGCCAGGAGTCCACATTGTCAGCAAACCAGATTTGCTCACCTGATTTGTGTGAACAGCATCTTACTTTTAGTTCGCATTTGTTTGTAACAATCAAGTTGGGCATCTTTTTATTGGCATTCAAGCTTCTGCTTTTCTGGATTTAATGTCTATAACTTTTGCCCCATTTTCTACTGGGCATTTATCTTTATCTCAGTGGTGTGTAGATGTCTGGATCTGGCATAACCTGGGAGCTTGTTAGAAATGTGGAATCTCAAGCCCCACTCTAGACCCACTGGATCGGAATCTTCATTTGAACAAGATTCAGGCGATTTGATTACACGTTTAAGCTTGAGAAGCACAGGTTTAGAACGCTTTGTATAAGACTAGGATTCTCTGTCCCTTGAATATTTGGTAAAAATTCTCCGTAAAATCACCTGAGACGGATGTTTTGTTAATTGTAGCTATTGTTGATGTCGGTAAATTTTCAGTTTCTTATTCAATTTCTTTAATGATTATAGACCCATTCTGATTTTTAATTTTCTTCTAAGTTTTAGTATGTTATATTTTGCTAGAAAGCTGTGCATTTTATCCATGATTCTTAGTTATTTATAAAAAGGTATTCATATTAATCTTATGATTTTTAAATTCTCTGCTGCATCTGGAGTTATGGCTCCTTTTTCTGTCTTAATAGTGTTTGCGTGCCGCCCCCCCTCCTCCCAACAATCCTGCCAGAGGTTTGTCTGTTTTATTAGTCTTTTCAAAGGGCCAGGTTCTGGTTTTATTCAACTGTTTTCTTATAATATTTTCTATTTCGTTATTTTCTGTCTTTATCTTCATTATCTTCTCCTTTCTACCTTCTTTGAGTTTACCCTGCCTCGCTTTTCCAACTTCTTGAGTTGAACTCTTAGCTCATTAACTCTTTAATCTTTCTCTTTTATGATTTAAGCATTTGAGGCTGTGTGTTTCCCATTAATTACCACTGTGGTTGCATCTTATATGTTTTGATATGTCATATTTTTATTATCTTTTAGGACTAAATGTTTTCTATATTCCATTTTTATTTCTTCTTCGACTCATGAGTTATTTAAATGTGTGTTTTAAAATTTATGACTGTACAGAATATTCTAAAAGATTTTAAAAATGTATCTCTAAATTACACTGTGGATCGAGTGCATGGTTTTTGTGATATTAGTTCCTTTGTGTTTGTTGAGACTTGTTTTAGGACCCTGTACGTGGTCGATTTTTTTAGATGCGCCATGTGTACTTGAAGAGAACGTGCTGTCTCCAATCGTTAGGTGCCGTTCAATCTTGTTGTTTGAATTTTTCAAACTTTTTGTCCTTACTCATTTTGATCTGCTTAATCTATCAGTTGCTAAGAGCAATGTTACAATTGTCATTATGATTTTAGATATGTAAATTTCTCCTTAAAATTTTGTCAGTTTTGATTTTACATATTTTAAGGCTATATTATTAGCTTCATGCAAATTTAGAATTTCAATTTTTCATGGCAAATAGTTCCTTTTAATATTACGTAGTGTCCATCACTGTTCTTAATAATAAAAGCTATATTGATATACAATCAATACTTCTACACTAGCATTCTTTGGATTGGTATATGACTGGTGTAACTTTTTCCAATTTTTTATGCTCAACTTTTCTGTGTCCTTTCTTTTAAGTTTTATCTCGTATAAGCAACACAAAGCTTTCAAAAAATTCAATCTGACAGTCTTTGTTTTAACAAGTAAGTTTAGTCAGTTTACGTTTTTTTTCTTTTTTTTTTTTTTTGCTGAGGAAGATTTGCCCTGAGCTAACATCTGTTGCCAATCTTCCTTTTTTTTTTGCTTGAGGAAGATTAGCCCTGAGTTAACTTCTGTGCCAGTCTTCCTCTACTTTGTATGTGGGTCACTGCCACAGCATGGGTGACAAGTGGTGTAGGTCCGTGCCCAGGATCTGAACCCACAAACACAGGCCGCCGAAGCAGAGTGCGCCAAACTTAACCACTACGCCATGGGGCCAGCCCCCAGTTTACATTTTTATAATTATTTATGTATTGGATTTAACGCTCCCATTTTATTTTGTGCTTTTTTACTTACTCTGTATTGCAGTTACTATATCTGTATAGCAAATTTTTCCAAAACTGAATGGAATAAAGTGGACATTTATTATGCTCACAGATGCTGTGGGTCAGGAGCTGGACAGGGCACAGCTCTGCCATGTCTGGGCCTCATCTGGAAGACTTGAGGGCTGGACTCATCTTGGGACTCAGCCACTCACACATCTGGGGGTTGATGCTGGCTGTCTGCTGACCCTTAGCTTGGACCGTTGGTCCAAACAGCCCACACATAGCCTCTCCAGGTGGCTGGGGGTCCCTCACAATATGGTGGCCAGATGGAAGAACCTTGAGACAGAGAGCGCCAGATGGAAGCCTTTTATTGTCTAGCCTCAGAAATCACACAGCGTTTCTTCCACCACATTCTAGTTGTCAAGGTAGCAACAAGGTTCTGCCCAGGATCAAGGGGAGGAACAATAGACTTTCCCTCTTGGCGGGGAGTGGCAGGGTGGCAGAGATGTGGGACTAGAAATACTGTTGTGGGCATTTTCAGAAAGCACAGTCTACCACATCTTGCTGTTTATTTCCTTCATTTTTCTCCTTTCTTGCCTTCTATTGGAACACCGAGTCTTGTAAAACATTATTCTCTTATGTTGCCTATAGTTTTTGAAGTTATACATTCTATTTTGACTTTTTAAAGTGTGTATCCTTAAATTTTTTGCATCTATAGGCAACATAAAATCTGAAGTGAATCAGTGTCTCTGTTTTCCTCTCAAACAAAATAAGAATCTTAGAACTCCTCATTTTAACTCCTATCACTCCTTCCCCAACTTACATATTCTGTTGTTCATATTTCAATTCCACTTTGATTTATACTTCCAATTTGTCATTATTATTGTGTTTGGTCTTTTTTTTTTAATAACCAAGGCTTGTTTCAATTTACTGACATGTACCGTGTTTTTTACTATGTTTTTGCTATGCTTTCTCGCATTTATTTCATAGTAGTACCTTCAACAAAGCTCTGTAGTTAAGAACTCTCAATCGTTTTCTGTCTGAAAATATCTTTATCTCACCATCACTCTCAAAAAAATGATTTAGCTATGGATAAAATTCAAGGTTGACCATTATTTTATCTCAGAACTTACATACATTCTCCCACTATTTTCTCGAGTCAGTGCAATGTTCTTTTAGGTAATCTGTGTCTTTTACCTCTGCTTGTTTCAAAGATCTTCTTTGACTTTGGTGCTCTGAAATTTCACAGCAATGCTTCTTGGTGTGCATTTAGTTTTATCTATCCTATTTGGGATTCTTCACAAATATGAGGCTTTCCAATTCTGGCAAATTCTCAGTCTTTATCTCTTGGAATATTGCCTTGTCCTTAGTCTCTCTATTCTGTCTTTCTTTATCTACTATTAGATGTGTGTTGAACATTCTCATTCTAGCCTCCATGTCTTTTAATTTCTTATACTTTCCATCTCTTTATACTCTGTGTCGCAGTATGGGTAATTTCTTAAGAATTACTTTTTGTTCACTAATTCTTCAGTTATGTCTAACATATTGTTTAAGCTTTCCATTGAATTTTTAACTTCGATAACTATATATTTCATTTCTAGAACTTGTTTGGGAGTCAAATCTACCTCTTATGTTTTCTTAATGACTTTTTATGTTTTCAATTCCTTCTTTTATGTCTTCAATTATTTCAAGAAATAGAATATTTCCAGCACCCAGAAGTCCTCTTTATGCCCTTCCCAGTCACAACCACTCCCCTTTCAAAGAGAAATCATTGTCCTGACTTTTGTGGTAATCATCTTTCCTTTTCTTTCTTCTTTACCATCAAAGCTCTTCATGTGTTTTTAAATTGGGTTGTAAATTCATCTTCAACAGGATTTTCTTGCTAGGATCCTGGGCAAACATAGGTGAGAACATGTTCTTCTAAGGACATCTTGTGTTTGCTTATGTTAGGAGTCTCGAATGTATCCACTAACCCAGGACCACTTTTTAATACAAAATTATCAACTTGCTTGTTTCTGAGCCATGAAGCTAGTGTAAAGTCAAAGCCCAATTCTGCACAAGGAGTTGGTCCATGATTATAAATTACCAGGTGAGACCTTTATCTCACTCTTCCTAAGACAGACAAACTTTCTTGTCATCTTCCTGGACTAGCAGTGGACCTCTTCTATCCCATTCTTTGGTTGGAGTGTAACCATTTGAGGTCAAGGCTCTCTACACAAAGATCTCAGTTCCAACACTCCTCCTCAGAAGCCACAAAGCCTCATCCTTGGGCTCCACACGATCACTAACCCCACATGCTTGGGTTACCAAAGCTGGCAAAATCACACAGCTGCTGCAGTGTCAATTCAAGTGCTTCCTGCTCCAGATTCTTTGTGTCTGGCTCCTGGGTGAATTTTCTTACCTTTCTAAAGGTCAGTTAGGCACTTAAAGAATGCTTGCCTTTCTAGGTCTTTGTCCTGGGCATGCATCCCGCTTATCTAGGCCACCACACTGCTGAACTGAAAGTCCTGCCTCTTATTCCTCAGCCTTGAATCCCACCAGGACCCACCCCCTACATCCTTCTCTCCAGCACATGAAGCCTCTGATCTGCCCTGAGTCTCTCTTGGTCCATTCCTGAGCCCCACGGCCCTCTAGTTCCAGTGCCTTTGGGGCTCTATGGGGAACCCTTAGGCTTCCTGTCTGTCCTCCTGCAGACCCTTAGTGTTTGGCTTCCTCCACCAGTCACCACTCCTCCATCTGCCCTCCGTCTTGTGGAAATCGGTCAAATGTCCTTTATGTGCTGCTGCATCCTCTCCTGTTCTTTGGGTTCTTGTGAGTTTATGCCTTTCTTTTATTCTTTATGTTTATTTTAGTGGAGATTTTGAAAGGAGAGAAAATAAACTCGTGTTCAATGCTCCCTATTGTGCTGGAAGTCCAAGTAGTATCTTATCTTCTTGCTTCTTTAATTACAAGCGAGGTTGCACTCTCTCACATATGTTCATTTTTAAAAGCCTTTTTGTTGTGTCAATTACCATTCACATTCTTTACCTGTTTTGTGTTTGTTCTCACTCCAATGCACCCCATCTTTACTCTTAGAATGTTCCTTTCAATTAATATATCAATTATTTATATTATAACATAAACACTTGGCCTGAAGGGTTGTAAGCAAATATTTTTCTTCAGTCTTTATTTTTTGCAAAAATATTTTATTAGTTTGTTATTCACATAAATTCTTAATTTTATGTAGTTTGACCTACCAGGTCTCACCTTCTGTGATTTCTTCGATTGTTTCTGCATTGATTGGGAGAGTAGAAATGCTCCCCAAAGATTCACCTGCTACTGCTATTGTTTGCTTCCATGAGGAGAGAAGACCCTGACAAGAAGCAGAGAGAGCAAAAGGAGAGTTTCGTTAGAGTTTTCATTTGACCCGGTGATCTGTCAGTACATGGATAATTGAGAAGTGACTGCAAGTGAAATTGATAAGCTGATCTTCTTAATTACGTACCAATATACCCTGTCATTCACTGTGGGCAGGAAAGCAATTTCCAGGCTCGCTCTTACGCATGTGGTCACCCACCCTCTTCCTTGAGATTTTCCACTTCATGACCTGCCCTTCCAGTGAGTTCCCTTTAAGACCCACTTGCCCCCTGATGCCAAAAGTGCTGAAAGATAACAGCATCCAGTCTTTTATCATTGCCTGAGTTCCAGTGCCCCCAGCCAGTGCGGAAGACGAAGCAGCATATATCTCAAGTGCCTCTGATGGTAGCTGGCATGATGCTTGATAACAGAATTTCTCAGACAACAGGCCCAGGCTGGGGAATTTTAATATTGTCTTTCCCAACAAGTAATTTCCAATGTTTATGCTCTGTGGAGCCCCTTTCGAGTGTCAGAGCAGAACAAATGCCAGTTTTAATGGACTTGCTAAATCATAAAAACTGCTTACAAAATTGCATCTGATTAAAACAGGAAAATGTTCCATTATTCAGAAAAATCTCCCTGCAGAGGCTCACGGAGGCGGCTGGAGGTGGGGAAATGCAGGGAGTGCCCAGATCCTGCGGAGTTTTCTCTCCGTGGAAAAGATGTGGCTCCATTTACAGTCCTCGTCTCTCTTCCCCAGGTCCCCAGGCCTTCTGCCTTTCCTGATGAAAGGGAAATTGACATTAGTCATTTCATAATTAATTTATACGACAACATTATTAGCTGGGGCACAGTGTGCGTAACAAAGTACAGCCAGTTAGGGGATGGTGGGTGGGGGTGGGGGCATATCCTGGAACCTCTGAGTTTCCTATGATGGCTTCCATGGAGCAAAGACCAATACATATATCAAAAGCCGAAAAGCCCACTCTCATCAGCTGGACCAAGCTCTCCTGGCTAGCAACAAAATATAAAATGAAATTGAATTATCCCACTGAAATAAGTCACCCACTAGAGAGCCCCTTCCAGTAGATTATCAGTGGAATAATCTGATTTGGGCACTTAACCTAATAGTCAGCCAGTTAAATGGGCAAACTGATGGACCAACGTCACGAAAAGCACCAATTGTGTGTAGAGAATTGTCCCTAAGTCTGGAGAGAAAGCAAAGCGAAGCACTGTCTTGTCCTCTTGGAATTCCTAGTCGAAGGTGGGTGACAGGCCATAGAGGGAGAAGGGGCAGGCACGCACAGTCCTAGATACAGAGCAGGGTCTCTCTAGATAAACAAGGACGTGATGAATGGCAGCCAAGTCACTATACATCAATCCTGGTTGGTGTTGTTATCAGAGCCAGGAAGGTGGCCTGGGCAAGTCCTTCCAATATCAGGACCCCAGGGGAGAGTTTGGCACTAATTGGGTGTCTCGGTTATGCAGTGTGGTGTAAGAGACAACAGTGACATTATTTTTGGTGATTCTGTGGGACAGCTGGGCTTTGCTGGGCAGCTCTTCTACTCCACGTGGTGTCAGGTTGGCTCATTCATGCGGCTGTGTTTAGCTGCGGCAGGAACATCCAAAATGGCTTCACTGCCATGTCTGAAACTGGAGTTGGCTGGAGGGCTTCCTGGCTTCTCCCTCTTCATGTGCCCACCTAGCCTAATGATCTGTTGGGAGCCAGTAGTCCAGCCTGAGTGTCTCTGCATGGTTGCTGGATCCTAGGCCCGGACCTGACAGGGTGTCATTTCCGCCACATTCTGTGGGCCAAAGCAAGTCACAGGGCCAGTCCGGGTCAAGGGGAGGGGAAATTCTACCTCCTAATGGAGAAGGGGCAGAAATGTACAGGGAGAGGAGACATTTTGGTGGCCATCTTTGCAGACAAGCTACCATTCTGAGGCTGCCTAAGAAAAGGGTTGCTTTTGAAGTCAGATGATCTGAGTTTGAGTCCCATTTCTCCCCCTCCTTGTTGAGAAAACTTGGGCAAGTCACGAGTCCTCTGAGTTGTAGTTCCCTCTTCTATAACATTCCTCCCCCAGGTGTTCTTGAGTGTGGATTTCCTGAGATTACGCATGGCAAAGCACTTGGCCAATGACAGCCTGCTCTAGATGGGGAAGTGATTGCTATGGCCCTCCCCAACCTTCAGCCCATGCCTCATTGTTGCCTTGGCTAATCAGGAGCCTTCTCTGCTTCTGTATCTTAAAATATACTTTCTTTTTTCCATTTAAAATGCCTTCGTCCCTCTTGGGTTGCCATGATTTCCAGTTTTGCTTTCAGGCTCTGCTTTCTAATCCTTCACCAGATGCATCCCCGTCCCTCCCCTGGACTGCTGCACCAGGGCACGTGAACCAGGGGTACTTAGGGCCTGAGATTTGGCTGTGCCCCGCCTGGTGAGCCTGGCATCCCAGGGCAGAGCTATATCTGTCTGGAGGGTTCTCCTTGTCCTAACACTTGCAGAGGCTCTGTGGGGAGTAGAAGTGACCATACCTCGTGCCGGCCCTGATAGGACTTGAGGGGCCAGTAGTGGGGACCTGCCAGCCATTAGCTCAGCCATCAGCCCACTGAGCCTCTCCCTGCTCCAGGCTTTTAGCGGCCAATGATTCCACGTGGTGGAGCCTCTGCTTACCTCTGGGGTTAAGAGCTCTGCCTCATTTACCCACCAGCCACTGCCCCCAGTCTCCTTGGCTTTCCTTCCCGGCCCTCTCAACCCGCACCCAGCTGCTGCCTGTCACCCTCTGTCCTCCCTGCTGCAGAAATTATTTTCATAAACTCCTCCTTCACTGAAGAGCCACTTTAAAGAATTTAAAACACCACTGCTCTCTCCTAATGAGAGAGGGAAGAGACGCAGAGGCACTAAATTCTCTAGAGCTTTCCTGTAGCATTCTGATGTCGCTATTTCCAGAAATATTTCTCTTCCCACAACACACAAAATATTGGCTAGGGAGCATCACTACCTATTTTAGAGTCATTCCCTTGAGCACTTTGTCTCCTTCTAGGATTTCCAAACTGTACACAGTGTCAATAGCACTAACTTCAAAAGGTGCGGGCGAGGATGTGAATTGGAACATGATGCTGGACTCCAATTCTAACCAATGTTTGCCAAGTGCCCTCATGTCCCCACCTCTGGGCTGGACCCTGGGGAAGGAAGCAAAACCACACAGGACAAGGACGCTGCCCTGTCAGCCCACTCAGATGGAGTCACCAGTGCCCTGGTCCTCAGACAGGACGTCAGCTGGCTGAGGTGCCCCATGAGGCCAGTTCTGCCTTTACTGTGGAGCCTGCCAGGCACCCCTGAAACCCCAGAGTTGCAACCCTAACACTTCCTACCCCAGCCTGCCCACGGTGATCCAGTTTGTTTTTATTTTCTGGACTTAACCCTCTGACTCCCTACGATGTGGAAAGCTGGCTGCTCCTTTCCCTCCCCAGGGGGATGGGTGCTTCACCTGTGGTGAAGGGGCTGCCCCTGCAGAACCACCAGGCCATTCTGCTGGGCTCCAAGCATCACCTGCCACCCAAACGTCCACCACACAGCCAGAGCCACCCTGCCTCTCCAGCCCCCTGGGGCATGGACAGTGGGATCTCCAGACACGCCCCCCCACCCCCAGAGCCAGCCTCTATAACTGGTCCCTTCCCTGTCCCACCCCACCTGTCCCTGCCTCCTTCCCCTCCCCATCAGCCTGTGTGGCTGGCGTCCCATCCAGTCCATCTTCTAAAATGCTCCGTCATCTTTTTCTTCTCGATGTACATGAAGTCTGAATCCAGGCTGCCCACATCTCTTGCCCAGATTAGAAAACAGCCCCTAATTTGTCTTCCTGCTTCCAGTTCTGCCCCTGGAATATATGCTTCCCCCCCCCCCCCCCCGAGGAAGATTAGCTCTGGGCTAACATCTGTTGCCAAGGCTCCTCTTCTTTTCTTGAGGAAGATTAGCCTTGAGCTAACATCTGTGCCAATCTTCTTCCACTTTATGTGTGGGTCGCCACCATAGCATGGCTGATGAGTGGTGTAGGTCTGCACCTGGGATCTGAACCCCCCAACCCCGGGCCGCCAAAGCAGAACGCACTGAACTTAACTACCACACCATGGGGCTGGCCCCTGGAATACATTCTTGATAATGAAGCTGGAGGAATCTTTCTAAAACTATGGGCTGGCATGTCCTTCCCGACCTGGACCACTTGGGTGCTGTCTTTCTGTGGCCTCAGACCACTCCTGACCAACCCTACTCACCTCCCTGCTCTCCACACTTCCTGCACCACACTGGGCCAGACTGAGCCACCCCTCCTCCCCCCAGACTTGGTGCTTTCTCTCACCTCTGGAGTGTTAAGTTCTGGGTTCAAATCCTGACGCTGCCCATCACTAGCAGTGTGACCTTGCCATTAGGTGAGGTTAATCAGAAACCTAATTTACCAGAAGAGGTGAATTTAGACTTAGAGTTTGAAGATAATAATAACAGTGATTATGATAATAATAATGACAGCTAATGCTTAGATTGTGCAAATTAATTAAGCAAAATGTTTAACCTCTCAAAGCCTCAGTTTCTTCACCTGTAGAATGGGGATAGCAGGGTTGATGTGAGGCTTAAATCAAATAATGTCTATAGAGCCTCTATTTCATGCCTGGAAATGGCATGAAAATTCTCAATACAAGTGAGCTCTTATTATAGTGCTGATCCAACCACCTGGAATTCTAGTCCGGCTCCCACTACTGCCTTAACCTTCCCCTCCTCCAACTGTCTAGATACTTCCTGCTCATCTTTCAAGTCTCATTTTAAATGTCACTTCCTCCAGGAAGTCTTCCAGAACCCCTTCAGTCTGGGAAAGGTATCACTTTCATGGGCCACTGCTTGGAGCCTGCTAAAGGATGGACCACTCACATTGAATTCCCAAGGCAGTTTACCTGTCTGCTCCGCTTGCTGGCCGGGAAGCCCGTTGAGAGTGGGACCTGCATCTTCCTGGCACGCTTTCTCATACCTGGTGTAACATGTGCAGCAGGTGAGCAGGAAACATTTGGTGCAGGAACCAACGAAGGCCTAGCAGGCTTCATGTCCATGCACGCCGGTCCCCAGGGCAGGACCAGCCCTGTCCTGGAGAATTTCTCCATCCGGATGGGAAGGCAAGAATAGTAAGCATCAAACAATGGTGAACGGTACAAGATGGTGCATGCGTGTGTTACAGAGTGAGCAGGACAGACAATCAGTGAGCCGAGGGCGCAGAGAAGGGAGCTATCACTGTCAGCATATTGAATACTGTTGGAAATAAGTGGGCCATTGACTAGGACATGGAAATTGCTTTTTTCATACAGAGAGTTTCATTGCAATGGTCCTTGTGGTAACAGGATTTGACTTGTAATATGGAGCACTTACAGGACCTTTGTGGTTCTCAAGCACTTACCATACATTCGTGAAATGCATAGTGTAAAAAAAATATCTCAATTGTTAGGCGATTGGCAGCTCCAATTTCCTGCAGCAAGTCTTCAATTGCTCCCTGATCCCCACCTTCCAGCTGGGGTCTGGGATTTCTCCTTCACATACTCCTGGGAAGTGGGTACAGGCTTCTGTCCAGGAACAAGAATGCTTCCTGGGGTACAGGTGGGCCGCCCTGCCCGGAGTGATGCCTTTGGTTTTTCTGAGGACAGGAGAGGCTGGTACATCTCAGCACAGGCTCTGGGTAAAGGTAGGTTCACTGATAACAGGTCCTTCCCCACTTACGGAGGGACAGCACCATGCTTCAAAGCAAGGCTGCTATTCTCTCTCCTGCAGGAAGGAAACCAGATGGACACATTCCAGTACACCTCTGCTGGGGACTTTGGGACACCCAAATGTAGCTGATTCGTACTCCAGACTAGCTGTCCTTGTGCCATGGGTCACCCAGCACCCAACCTTACCATTCCTGTTTGGTGTGACTTGCCACGTGCTGCTGGCCCAGCAACCAGACTTTCTTGTCACCTAGCTTGGTTCCAATGCCCTGGCCATGGAGAGAGGCCCCCTTCTTGCCCACAGTCATGTCTTGCCCCATCATAGAACAGTGCCTGGCACACAGCAGGCAGACGGTGTGAGCTGTCATGATCATCAGTATCATCATCATCATCTTCAAAATCCAGATCTAAACTCACCTCTTTGCATAGGTTTCTGATTAACTTCACCTGATAATAATGGGTTATTCTTATTTGGAATTTTCAATGTACAAAGTACTTGCACGTGTATTATCTTATTTCAGCCTCACAGCAAATCTGGGAAGGCAAAGAGCTGGGGCAGGGAGTGCCAGTCTCGTTTTTCTGACAGTGAAGAGAGTTTCTGAAAGGTCAAGTGCCTTTGCCTGAGTCACGTGACTGCGCTGATCTCAACCCCAGAGCTGTGACTCCCGTGATGCACAGAGATTTTAGACCATGATTCACAGCAAGAGGTGAATTTTTTATCAGCACACACACACCATAAAACTGAAACAAAAGTTCATAAAACAACACTTCCCTTACGACGTGCAAAGTACGCTCTCATCCCCTCCTCTTCCTTCCCTGTCTATTCTTTCCACGCTAATAGGGCATAACCTCCTCTTTCACACCATATCTGAGGCTCGTCCTACCCCTCCCCGACCCCACAGGTCTGCTTCTCACCTGATCTTTTTTTCTCTTTACTCACTTCCTCAACCTTGATTCACTCCTTTGCACTTGTCTGTATGTTGCTTTGCAAGCATTTTAAAGCCCGGTGTGTCACTCCTAATATAGGCCATAAACGTGGTGAACTCAGGGACTGTTTTGTACCGTCTCCATGGCCCCTTACCACGCCAGGACAGGGCTGACCCACAGGGAGGGTAGAGCCTGTGGGCTCTGGGCCTCCTCTCTCCTCAGCACGCCCCGCCAACCGGCCGCGGATCAGCCCTGTCTCTCTCTCCAGCTCTCCTCCAGCGCTCTGTGAAGGACCTCAGCCGGACTCTTGACAGTGGTGTATCTCTCCGTGATTAATATAGGCCCCTTTCAAACCCTGACACCTGCCGCGCCAAATGTTTATCAGGCAGAAGGTACTGGAAATGCAGCATCCAGAGATAGCAGGACTCAGACCTGGAAGGAGAAAGAAAGGACAAGGCAAGGAGGTGGGGGAGGGGAGGAGCCAGGGCTGGCGGTTCAGCTCCAGGACGACTGTCGACTGTCGGGTGAGACAGACAGGTAAGCGGGACATTCACCAAGGTGTTCCTCCCGGGGCCACCTTGGGCAGAGCAAACCCCAGTGCGCTCAGTGCTGAGCCCCCAAGGAAATATTCCCACCCACCACCTTCTCCCCAGTAAACATCCTCCCGGAAGGTCACGAGCCCAAGACTTCTGGGCAGTCTTCCCCAAAGTGCTATCACTAAGTCTGGTTTCACCTTCACTGCAGCCTGGTGAGGCAGGTATTAGAACCTTCTTTGCCCAGACAGGGAAACTGAGGCTGTTCAGCGATATCAAAAAGTAGTGAAGAGGGCCGCCCCGTGGCTTAGCGGTTAAGTGCGCGCGCTCCACTACTGGCGGCCCGGGTTTGGATCCCGGGCGTGCACCGATGCACTGCTTCTCCTGCCATGCTGAGGCCGCGTCCCACATACAGCAACTAGAAGGATGTGCAACCACGACATATAACTATCTACTGGGGCTTTGGGGAAAAAAAAAAAAAGGAGGAGGATTGGCAATAGATGTTAGCTGAGAGCCGGTCTTCCTCAGCAAAAAGAGGAGGATTAGCATGGATGTTAGCTCAGGGCTGATCTTCCTCACAAAAAAAAAATAGTAGTGAAGAGCAGAGGTCCGGTGCCCTTTCCGCCTCACAGCTACGTCTGCTTAGAGCACTGGGTCTCAGCCTGGGGTGATGTAAATAATTCTGGTGCCTGGGTCCCACCCCCAGACATTCTGATTTAATTGATTTGAGTGGGGCTGGGCATGGGCTATGGGTAGGAACCACTAATCTGCAGCAAAGTAAGAGTGACTGATTTAGATGCTATTAGAAGTGCTGTGTGTGTGCACGCACGTGTGTGCATGTAAAAGCATCTTCCCAGGCTGATACCAGCAGAGGTGTAGCTACAGTGACCCTGGGCCTGGGGGGAAACCAGATGGGATAAGATGGTGCTGGGGTCATGCCACTGGAGGGAGGGAAGCTGCATAACCATAGTCCCACACTGTCTTTGCAATGCCATTCTGTTTCTGTGACATCTCTTATGTCCCCAGTGAGTCACAGGGTCACAACCTATGCAGGAGAACTATAGAATCAGATGGCGGGGATCCTTATTAGAATCTTAGCATCCTTCTTCCAGGAAACTCACAGACAGTAAGCTCGGTGAGGTCAGAGAACCTGTCTGTTGGTCATCATTACTCTGTACTCTGACACACAGTAGTGGTTCTGCAAATGTTGGTGGAATGCTGAGTGGATGAAACCCAGTGGCCAAAGAAGCTGCTTAGCCCTGTTTTACAGACAGGGAGATGGATCTGGAGAGGGAAGAGTGATGGTGATAATAACCTGCAGAGTAATTTTTAGGCCAGCCACAATGTGAGATGCTCCTCCAACATTAACTCCCCTGATCTTCCAACAGCCCTGTGTGTAGGCATCATTAGCTCCCATGTGACAGACGAGGAAACCGAGGCACAGAGATGTTAAAATTTTGCCAAAGGTTACACAGCAAGAAAGTGGTCAGCCTGCACTGTGCAGAGCTGCCCCAGAGCTACAGCCAGCTCCAGAGCGTTCCAGCTCTCCTCCCCCAACCTGCTCAGGCACGCTGGCTACGAGGGGACTTGACATTCTCTGTTCTCCCTTCTTCGCTGGCTTTTGAATGATTAATAAATTTCAAAGCAAATCATGTAGGGATTGGCGCAGACCTCTCATTTCTATAAACAATGTCTTCTCTGGGAAACAGCGGAGAGTGGTCTTCAGAGAGGCAGCAGCCTGGACTGGAGGAATAAGGGGGAGTCTATTACCGAGAAGAACCTGTGCTTGGTCCCTGGGGACGGACTGCCTCTGACCTCAGTGTCCTTTTTCATCTCTAATTTCTGGATGCTGGGATTCCACATAAACCTCATTCCTCATGCAGCGCCCTGACTCGTGGCTGAGCTGAACTTTCACTGAAGAATGTCAAGGTGTTCAATCATGCCAGGCGGTGATTAGCAAGAAGGTAGGGAGCAGCCTGTTTCTGAGTCGCTGCTCTCCTGGGTGCAGGGTTGGAGATGCATGTGAAGTTAGGGTCTCGTCCAGCCCCAGGATCTCACAGCCAGAGGCCCCGCCCTCTCTTGACCCCTTGGAGCCGCAGCTGACCTGGCCCAGGTGCATAGGAGGCGCTGACCAACAAGCAGATGGCCCCTGCCCTGGAAAACTCCGCTGTTTTTCTCTCCCTGCTTATTCTCTCATTGCCTGCTTTCTCTTAGGCTCTGGCTTATTTCTTGTAGGTCAAAGGCTAACGCATTCAGATTCACAGTGAGATTAAAATGTGTTTCAGAAGCCAGATAGGGTGAAGAGGAGCTGGATTTAGGTTGAATTCAGGGCTATGTGGACGGAATAGCAACTGTGGCATTTTCTATAATCTGGGACCTCCAAGGCCTCATTATCCAGGCTTCAAATGTGGGCATGGGAGGCAGTGGCTGGGCCTGCTGACTCAGCAGGAAGATTCCTGGAGCGGAGGCTGAGCCTTGAGTTCAAGGCTAGTTGTTATTTGGGTAACCTTGGGAAAACGATTTAGCATCTTTAAATCTCAGTTTAATTATCTATAAAGTGGACATAATAATAAACACTGCTTTGTCTAATTAATATGGGAACCACACAGCACTATGTATGTAACAGCACTCTGCCCAGTGAAATATACTATCCAAATCTTAGTTAGGCCTTGTACTTTCAAAATGCTCCCGTGATTTAAAGAAACTCCCTTTTCCTGGAGTGAAGTGAGGACATTCCGCCATGCGGGATTCCTTCTCCCCCTTTTGCCACGACCCTGTCCACTGTGAGTGTTCAGGTAGAAATAGGGGCACAGCAGGGGGCCTGGAGGCCCCTCAGATCATTCAGCCCTCCTGCAACCTTGAGTCATGGCCTTCCTCCTGGTAGAAGAGACTCAAATCATCTGAGAGGCCCTGGGAGAGAAGGGGATCCAGAGCAGGGAGGTGTGGGGTCCCGACGCCTGCTTAGCCCACGTCCCAGTCCAGCAGAGGTCCTGGCCAGAGCCTTAGCACCTGCCACAGGCCCAGAGAGAGGCCCTCCCAGCACCATGATGCCTGGGCCCCGAGCATCTCTCCTGAATAAATAGCCATCATGAGGCTACACCTGCACCATTGACCTTTGGAGGGTCCCAGCAGGTCTGAACGGATTCCTGATGGGCAAGTGGCCAAGGGCATCTGTGTGTTCACGTGCAGAGTATTCATCTGACTCGAGAAACTCCTGCTCTCTTGCACTTCATTCAGAGGTGCCAGCTACATACCAGGTACCAGGCTGGGCTCCTGGGGCAGAAGGATGGATGGACTAGAGGCCCAATCCTGGGCCCTCCTGCCTGAGTTTTCCACCTACAAGCGGCCTCCTTCATGGCTGTTGATGAGGAACACCGGGAGAGAGCTGGTGTAACGGGGAACGCCAAGTTATGAATGACTCCAGAGGCTGTAATTAGCTGGTTCTCAGCTGCTGTGTTTTGAGATACAAGTATTGTCACCAGACGTCTCATAGCTGCCCCATAGGCTTGCTTCTCTCAGGAGCCCCCTTCTTCCTCAGCAGGCGGGAACTTCCCCTGCTCAGGTAGGGCTAGGATTCCAGAACTACCTGGGTCTTGCAACCGCTGCTCCCTCTTCAGTGCTGAAAACCCTCAAGGGAGGCTGAAGAGGCAGCATGGGGCTGGGAGCCTGGGAACCCGGCTCGCGTGCTCGGCCCTTCACAGACTTGCTTGGTGACTCGAGACACCTGGCGTCCACGTAGCCCCTTCTAAAGCCCAGAAGCAGCCAGGATGGGCTCCTTCCTACTGCAGAGAAAGCAAGGACGCACCTAGGTGGCCATGTGTTCGCTTCACAGGCACAGAGTGTTATTTCAAGAGTCTGAGAAGTAGAAGAGTCTTTAATGCTTGATAATTCCAGTACCTAATTATGTAGATGAGAAAAATAAGACTTAGAGAGAGCACTGGCTTGTCTAAAGTCACACAGCTAGCGTGCGGGAACCAGGAAACAAACTCAGGGCCATTTGCTAAGGGCCGATTCTCATGGCGCTGTGGATCATTTCCAGCCGAGGAATACAGAGTGGCCATATGGACACGCCAGGCTCAGGACATCCTTGAACTTTTCTAGGTTGAGAGAGATGTCCAGATTCATGGAGATTTATGGCACGTGTTCATCACATCTCACCCAAAAATCTCTTAGTGGCTTAAAACAACAATTCATTATTATCTTTCGTAGTTCTGTGTGTTGACTAGGCTCAGCTGGACAGTTTTTATTGTGGCCTCTCATACAGTTACAGTCAGGTGGAGGCTGAGGCCAGAGGCATCTGAAGGCTGGATGGGGCTGGCCATCCAAGATGGTTTCTCACTCACATGTCTGGTGCCTCAGCCAGAATGGCTGGAAAAACTGGGACCTGGCTGGGCTTCTCCCTCATTCCACACAGCTTCTCCATACAGCTAGCTTGGGCTTCCTCGCAGCATGGCTGTCTCAGGGTGGTCAGACTACTTACGTGGTGGCTGGCTTCCCCCAGAGTGAGCATTCCAAGATGCCCTGAGGAATCTGCAAGATTGCCTTTGACTCAGCTTCAGAAGTCACACAGCATCACTTCACCACAATTCATTGGGTCAAAAGCAAATTACGGAGCTAGCACAGATTCATGGGAGGGGGGCCACACCAGGGCGTGAATGCTGGCCTCACTGGAGACTGGCTACTGCAACAAGAAACACATAGGCTAGAACAAGTAAAAAGAGGAGAATGGGGCTTTTGCCTCTCCATGGAAATGGTTTTCTACATAACTTGGCTCTCCAAATCGATACGTTGCCCAGTGCCTCCCTCCCTCTACTCCTAACTTCCCCTCCCAAGTCCCCTATCTCCTTCTGCTGTACCCTGTGCCACCTCATTTGGCCTAGTGGAAAGGAAATGCTCTTTGAAATGAGATAGCTATTCCTTTGTATCTTGGTGCCATTACTTACTAGCTACATGACCTTGAACAATCCAAGCCTCAGTTTATCTATCTTAAAAATGGGAAAAAATAATAGCAGTGACCGTCTTAACTCCTTAGAAAGCCATTGAGATGATGAGAGAGGTTCACACCTGGGTACAGTCCTGGCAAGGGGAGGTCCCTCAGTGAGCATCCCTTCCTGCATTGGCCCATCTCAGGGAACCCAGCATCTGGAGCCAGCAGATTCACAGAGGTCGCTGCAGACATGCCCACAGCTCTTTCCTCATGAACCTCAAACTGAGCCCCTGCCTCCGCAGGTGGCCCCCCTCCCCACCACGATAGCAGCCTGTCGAAAAGGGGAAAATCCAGCCTCTTAATTTGTTGTTTGCTTCCCTTGCTGTCAAACACTTGGTTTGACTGATTTTTCCCATCTGAAGTGACAGGCTATCTGGGAGCTGTATTAGACCCAGCCGGAGTAAATGTCATTTATTTTGGAACTATGGCCAGGTTTCTTTTAACCCAGAGGAGTCTAGACTTGGTGTGAGAAAACTTGGTTTGAGTCCTAGACTAGCTATGTGCCCCTGGCCAACCCTTTTCTTTTTTTTTAATTGAGGTAACATTGGTTTATAGCATTATATAAATTTCAGGTGTATATCATTATATTTCGATTTCTGTGTAGACTATCCCATGTTCACCACCCAAAGACTAATTACTATCCATCACCGTACACACGTGCCCTGTTACCCCTTTCTCCTTCCTCCCTCACTGCTTCCCCTCTGGTAACCACCAGTCTAATCTCTGCATCTATGTGTTTGTTTGTTTGTTGTTGTTGTTCTTATCTTCCACTTATGAGTGAAATTATATGGTATTTGACTTTCTCTGTCTGACTTATTTCGCTTAGCATAATACCTTCAAGGTCCATCCATGTTGTTGAAAATGGCAAGATCCATCTTTTTTATAGCTGAGTAGTATTCCATTGTATATATATACCACATCTTTATCCATTCATCCATTGATGGGCACTCAGATTGTTTCCAAGTGTTGACTACTGTGAATAATGCTGCAATGGACATGAGGGTGCATATATTTTACCCATTCGTGTTTTTGTGTTCTTTGGATAAACATCCAGAAGTGGAATACCTGGATCATATGATAGTTCTATTCTTAATTTTTTGAGGAATGTCCATACTGTTTTCCATAGTGGCTGCACCAGTTTAGATTCCTGCCAGCAGTGTATGTTCCTGGCCAAATCTTTGAGGTCAGTTTCCTCATCTGAAAGATGGGCATGCTAATATTTCCTTACTTCAGAAAAAAAATGAGATAATGTATTTGAGAGGGCTTTGTGGACTGCAGAGTGCTATATGAACACATAGGATTTTTACTACCGAAATGACTGTTTTGGCCCAGTTTGATGAGAGAGAGAGAGAAAGGAAGGAGAGAGGGAGGGAAGTAGAAATTGTCACAATAACCCTATAAAATAGATTACTAAGATTATTCCCACTTTACAGATGAGAAAACTGAGCCACAAAGGCAAGAAATAACTTCCCCAGGTTCACACAGAGAGTGGCAGAGCTCCAGAACGAGAATCCCCTCTGCTGTCACTGAGTGTCAGACTGGTGCCACACTCTGCTGGGCCCTCAAGATGAAAAATGAGGAAGACCCAATCCTTGTTCCCAGGCAACTTCCCACCTGGGAGAGAGAGGATTCAAGCTGGAATGCACGTCTTGGACCTGCTATTAGAGACCATTCTGGCCTCCAGGTGAGTTTTCTTGGCAGTGACCCACTGAAATGAGAAGTTGTCAATAGTGAAAAATAGCCATTACAGATTTGACCATTTTAAAACATATCCATCCACAAAATTACATTTTTTGGAAGACAGTCTGTGTTTGCTAAATAGCAGAGAATCTGAAAAAAAGAACAACAACCAAAAAACCCACTACTGATGGCATGGAAGAAAAATATTACAAATGTGTTTGCAGTGCTTTATGGTTTAAAAAATGACTTCATCAGTTCTCCCTGTGTTTCATGTTAAACAGGAGAGGGAACACGGAGCTGTCTTGCAGAACCCTCTTCGTGTGGGGAGTGCACTGGGTGGTGGGTGCTTCCTCTCTGCCGTTTATCGACACTCCTTCCAAGCTGGAGCCCTGTCCTGGACCTTGCCAGGGTCCCCTTTCCCCACAGCCCCTCTGTGCACCTGGAGCTTGTGGTCTCCTCCTCTTCGATCCTTATCACCTGTCGCACCTGCCATCTCTAGCCAACAGACAGCAAATCCCTTTTTGCACATTTCAACCTTCCTGCTCAGACTGTCCACAGGAGCAGTGGGAGCAAGGGACAGCCTCCCACGGGAATGATGGCTGCTGAGTACTGAGTCCTACATGTGCCGAGCACCATGTGGTGCGCTGGATACACGGGATTTCATTTCCTCCGCAATAAATGCTATTATTATTTCCATTTTCAGATGTGGAATGGCGGCCTGCAGAGCTTAAATAATTTGCCCAGACCTACGTGGTCAGTAAATGGCGGCACCAGGATTCAAACCCAGGTCTCTCTAACTCCATAGCCCACGTCCTCTACCATTGCGTTATACTGTCCCTACTCAGAAGGCAGACTAAATCTATTTCAGAACACATTAGTACAATTTTCTGGTAACTTCTATAGTGTGGAGTAAGGTTATTCTCTCATTCACTCATTTTTTTCATTTATTAGTTCATGAATGCATGTATTGATTCACATGACATATATTAACTATACATCTAGTGGTATATTTCTGCATGGTGGCTGAAAGTGTAGGCTCTGGGGTCAGAAAACAAGAGTTCAAGTCCCAGTTCCACCACTTGCTAGCTGTGGGACGTTGGGCAAGTCCCTTAATCATTTTATGCCTTAGTTTACTCGTTCGTAAAATGTAATAACAGTAGCTGCCTTCCAGGGTTGTGAATGGATTAAATGAGATAATACATATAAAACACCTAAAACAGTATTTGCACATAGTAATTATACCAAAATCACTTGCAAAATTAGCCATCATTATTATTCCCTGTCATAGGCACTGTGCCAGGTGCTGCCAAAAAATCTATGGCGCAAGAGTGAAAAGTGACGTTATTCCATGGGCTTTAGGGAGGCACTAAAGGTTTTGAATGAAGGGGTGCTGATGGGATTCTGTTCCAGGCATTTTAACCTGGTTGTAGAATAAGTTGGATCAAAGCACAAGGAGACTGGCCAAGAGGCCACAGCAGTAATGCCAGTGAGAGGTCACTCCGGCATCCACGAGACAGTAGGACTGGACAGGATGTGGTGACTTACTGGACTTGGGCTGCCATATAGGGGAGAGCAGTGACCTGGAGGAGTGAGGCTCCCAGCCTGGAGGAATGGGAGAAATCAGGAGCCACCAAAGAAACAGGGAACAGAGAGGAGAGACCCCTGTGGGGGAAGACGTTGAGGAAGTCTCTACCATTGTAGAGCTGGGAAGGGGAAGCTGCTCTGGCCCACCCAAGCCTTTGCACTGTTGGCTGCAGTCTTGGCCTCTTGGGAATTGGCTGAAAGACAGCCCTTCTCTAAGAGGTTGGGCCATCACCAGAGCCCCCCAGGAGTCTCCCAGGAAAGGCCCAGTTTGGAACTTGGTTTTCCCACCTCTTCCCCTGTGTTTCATCCATGTAACCCAGCTGTCATTTTTTGCTCCATGCTGTGCTGTCTGCCTTTCACATTTTTGGATCAGAAGCCAATAAAGGAAAACCATTATTGAGACCCCAACCTGCCCACTAGAGTCAGAAGCCCCTTTCAGTCAAAGTGCAGGGGCCAGGCCCAGGGAGCTCACTGGAGTGTGGCCCACAGTTCTCCCACATTGTCCCCCAAAGAAGAAGGGCTCTCACCATAATTACTATGCGCAAACACTGTTTTAAGAGCCAGAGGTGGAGATGGCGGAGCCTGAAAGAGGCTGGGAGAGGTCGAGGGTACCACTGACAATGGTAGTCAGGTGGGGTGGTGGTGTTGAAGGAGGAGCCATGGAAGAGCCAAGGCTGAAACCTCAGGGCCAGTTCAATGGAGGGTCGAGTGAGGGCAATGGGAAGCACCAGCCCCAGGTCATTGGATCCCTAGTCGTGGTGAGCGAGGGAGCCAGCATCTCGGGATGCCCCCTCTAGTTTCTTTATATCCCCAAATCCTAGCACAGCACCTGACACTTAGTAAATGCTCAATAGATCTATTAAATGAATGAATGAACAATGCCAGATTCCCAAGCCCTTTCCCCTTGGGGCGGGACTGGGAATGGGGGGTGGGAGCAGGATGGACTGCACACCCTGCCCTGAGTGGGGAGGGAGGTGTGAGAAGAGGTTGAATGGTTGAGAAGCAGCATTGTCTGGCTGACTATTGATGAGCAAGCAGCAGAGCCTCCATTCTGAGGGGCTTGTGAGGGCTGGAGGAGGCAGTAGCAGTGTCCATGGCAAGGATGGCCAGGGGTCGGGGGACTGCCAGGCTGCTGGCCAAAGGAAACCAGCCTGCTGGCCATCTTGGCTCTCCAGACAGAGGTTGCTGACCCTAGGATAGATGGCAGCATTGGATATGCAAATCTATGCAAATGATGTCACAGAAATGCTCTCAGGGTTCCCAGAGAAAGGATATTAATGTCCACTACTGGACAACTGGCCTCTGGTAGCAAGAATTTCAGTCATGACACCACCATCATCCTGTGACAGACATCTCCAAACCTCCCTAAAATGCTGGATTTGGGTCTCACTTCAGGCTACTGGAGACAGAGGATGGCACAGCAATTAAATTGCAAATGTGCTGTATTGTTTTATCTAGCGTTGTCAGGGATGAGACTGTGACCCCAGCTTGGGGTCTGAAGAGCCAGCCACAGGCAGTGTGAGCTCTGGGCCTTTCCCTGAGGATATGTAGAAGCGGGGGGGGGGGGGGGGGGGGGGGGGGGGGGCTTGGAAGTCCGGGAGCTCTGGGGGAGGAGGAGAAACAGCTGGGGGAGGCTCTGATGAGACACCCTCCCCAGAGGAGGAGAGTGGGGCTAGGGTTCCTGGGCCTTCAAGGGAGCCATTTCACCCTGAAGCCAAAAAGGAGGTGGGCTTGAGATCAGAACTAGGACCCCGCACTTCCAGAGACCAGAAAAGATGAGATGCTGTAGCTGAGGGAGTCTTAGCCGAGGATGGAGACCTCCGATGGTGGAGGAAGAGCCAGAGGCGGAGATGGCAGAGCCTGGGAGATGTGAGTCTGCAGTGAGACCCTCCACGCAGATAATTGTCGGACCTGGGACTCCCTCACGTGCGCTCGCTCCCTCATTCATTCATTCCCCAAAGGGAGCTTCTGGGGCAGTCTCTGTACTCACCACTGGGGAAGGAGCAGTGAAGAGGATACAGTCCCTCTCATGGACACGTGGTCTGGTAGGGAGAATGGATGTTAAACAAATCATTTTAGGTGCACTGACTAAAGGGAAGGTTGGGGTGCTATGGGAGAACATGGCATGTCTAATCTAGTCTGGAGTGGCAAGGTAGGCTTCCTGAGGGACCTGAGGCTTAAGCTAAGACCTGAAAGATAAATAGGAGTTAACTAAATGGGAGGCTTGGGGAGGGTGGTCTCATGGGGAGGCCATTCCAAGCAGAGGGACTAATAAATGCAAAGGTCCTGGGATAGGAAGAAGTGGAGGGCTCCCTAGAGGCTGAAAGAGGACCTGTGTGGCATGAGCGAGGGGAGGGGGTGCAGGATGAGGGTCAAGGGTGGGCGGAAGCCAGGGCATACCACAGGCCATGCTCAGGACTTGGGGCTTGATCCTGAAGGCAACGGGAAGCCATCTAAGAGTTTAAGTCAAGGGAGTGACATGACCAGATTTATAACTTAAAGATGTCCCTATAGCTGCTGGAGAATGGATGGGGGATGGGAGAGCTATAAAAATTGTGTCCTTGAACGGCCTATGCGATGCTGCCGTGGTCATCATGGGATGAGATAGTGCTGGATATGAGAAATGAGAAAAGAACTTGGATTTTAGAAATGAGGTTGTGAGAAATATTTCTTCCTCCTTGTCCCCTGGTAGTGGCATAAGAAAGTTACTCACGGTCCCTAAGCAGGGGACAAACTAAGCTGAAATCTGCTGTCCTCTTCTTTGTCTGCTTTGCTTCTGCTCAGGGTGGGATGGGTGGGGGACTTCCCTGCCTGCCTGGCCCTCTGCCCTGGTTCCTGCTAGTTCTCCCCCTACAGGGCACCTCTGGAATTGCACCTCTGACATCTATGGCACCACCAACCACCTCCAAGTACCCATTCTGGTGCCACACGTACCCTCCCAGCCAAGAAGAACCCCAGGAGTAGCAGGACCAGCCCAGAGCCACCTCCATTTACTATGGTCCTTGTTTTGTGATTCAGATGTTCAGACATTCCTCCTTTCCAGGGTCATCTCTGCGCAGTTCCAGGTACTTTTCCCCATGCTTCTGCCCACAGAGACTTCAGAGGGACAAGACTGGCTTTCCAAGAAGTGGTCCCTGGCCAGTCATATCTTATTCTGTAGTTGTAGACAACACAGACAGCGGGGTATATGGGCCATAAAAGGAAGAGGCAACATGTGACATTTAATTCAAGATTAAAAGAAATCGTCAATTGGAGAGGATTGTGCTCATCCAGATGTCACCAGAGACAGCTGCACGCCATCTGCCAGAGTGGGTACCACCAGCTGGAGCAGCTCTCCTTAAGACCCTGGCTCTGCATTTCTCCACAGCAGGAAGGCAGAACTGAGGTTGGAGGCCAACCCATGTGACAGGGGAATGATGGAGACAGAAGTGGCAGCAGTCAAGAGGAGGAGCGGGCAGCATTTCTGCACCCCTCCTCACTTCCCAGGCCTTGTTTATGCTAACAAAGGCGAGTAATGAATTACTGATAAGTGGCCTCTTTTAAAGGGAAATTATTCAAGAGAGCAGGTGAGAGTCTGCAGACATTCATCTTCCCAGCTCCATGAAGCTGGCTGGCTGACGGGGAAAGGTAAGGGAGATGATTCATGGCCAGGGCCCTTCATCTGTCACTCAGGACGTCCTTAGCAATGGGGAAGCAGAACTGATGGGTCCCGGGTCTCAGGTTGGTGGTGTGGTGGGAATCCACCAGCTCCGCCTCATTAGCCAGGCCAACAAGCCGAGAATCACTGAGACCTGAGGACCTGGCACCAACTTGATGTCAAGGCAGTCATAGCGAGGGGTGGGGCAGGGGACAGATTCACTTTGCCAGGAAATGCCCTCACCCCTGTGCAGTTAGATCCTGGAGAGAGGAATGCCTGCCTTAGGGCTGACGAGGGATCTTGCTAGAGGTCATGTGCACCTTCCCAAAGTAAAGATAGGAGCACTGGTCTGGGAGTCAGGAGACCCTTTCCTCTCCTGGCCCCAGTTTCATAAGATGAGTGGATCAGAAACTGCAAACCGGGGGGCTCCATCGGTAATATTCAGACATGTTTTCTTGGACCTGCACAGTGTTGGCCCACATCATGTTTTAAATCTGAATTTGTTGTCAACTTTAAAAGAAAACTCAGATAACTAGCTTCCTTGAAGAAAAATCAGAAGACCTAGCAGGTAGTTGGGGCTGAGTACAGCTTCTCCCCTTAGATGACTCACGCACTGTCCACTTCGCCATCGACCCCACCATTCCCTAATCTCTTTAGAATCCTGATTTTGTACCGCCTTAGATCCTCTCAGCATCCTCTGTGTCCAGTCTCAAGTCTTTGCTGCTCCCAACCCTAGGTGGGCTCCGCCGACTTCATGCAGGTGAAACTAGACAGAGCCTTGCTTGATGCCTGCACTGTGTGCCGTGGGCACCTTGCCTCATATCCCTGGGCTCCCCTTTTGATGTTGAGATGTGGACCCTGCAGAACCCCACTTAGCACTCACACGTGTGCAACCTGCAAGTGCTGGGGAGTTAATGCTCAGTGAGGCAGAATTTTGATCAATAGAAAATTGGAGCTAGTGGAAAATTCTTCCCTCTTTCTCCCTCCCAGCAGATGCTCCTGAGACATATAGCTGCTTGAAATGGTCTTGCAAGATTGAGCACTTGGCAGCAGCCAGCTCAGTAATGTGTCCTCATAGTGGCTCTCCCCTTCCCCTCCTGCCTCTCCTCCCTGGGATTGCATTCCCGAATAAAGGAATAGCACATGGGTCTTTGCCTCAGACTCTGCCTTCTGGAAACCCAGGTGAAGACTCTGGTAGCAGGAGAGGCCCCAGAGAGCAGCCACTCAAGGTGGGATTTGGGATTGGGTTCTGGCATTAAGAACCCCATCGCTGGGGATCAGTTGGGTGGTAATAACCCTGGCACCACAATTACTAAAGCTCTCGCCTGTGGATTCCTGGGCAGAGGTGCAGGTGGAAGGTGAGACAGCGGGATATGCAGTGGCCATGGTACCTCAACAGTACGGGAGCAATGGTAATAATGTAATGATGATGCTAGAGCAAGATACTCTTTGTCAACTGCATTGTGAAAAAATCCTTGAAAAAAGGAAAAGATAAGCTCTTGCTAAATCACCAGTGGGACCCTGAAATCTGGGATGGGGATGTATGGGTGGGTGAGCCTGAGAATCTTAAATCTCCAGGGTCCTGAACACTTCAGGCTGGTAAATGCAGTCACTTTCCCCTTGACAGAGAGAGAAGCCTCCCCTAGCCTGGAGAGCACACAGCGACTTCACCTGAGGCAGGTGCCTCACAAGATGATTCTTATTCTCTTCAGAATATGCACCCACCCCATTTGTTGCCTCCAGGCCAATGACCAAGGTCAAGTCTTAATACAGCCCGAGGTATATTGGGGATATCACAGTCCTGCTCCAGGAGGAAACAGCTTATCCACTGAAGGAATGGCAGGTTCTGACTACTGGGAACCGCCAGGACTAGATGAGCACAGGGGACGTGGACTCAGGGGTGTTGGGTAGAGAAGGGAGGTGAGGGAGAGGAGGCTGCATGGGGGAGAATTTATTGAAGTAGGAACACTCCCCCTGGACTCAGGATAGAGTGTTAGGACCCAGAGCTGGTCCTAACAGTATGGCGGGACGGCTTCCTAGAGCTTGGCCATGACAATGGGCTACAGAAAATGAGTAGAAATGCCAGTACTTCCTCAGCCTAGCATTGAAGAAAGGGTTGGAAGGCTCAGGAAGGTGATATTTTTTAGGATGCACTTTCTATATAGGACCTGGGAATTTACCAGTTGACTATTGTTATAGGTTGAATTGTGTCCCCCAAAAAGATATGTTGAAGTCCTAACTCCCAGGACTTCTGAATGTGACCTTGTGTGGAAATATGGTCTTTGGAGATGTGATCAAGTTAAAATGAGCTCATTAGGGTGAGCCCTGGTATAATCGGTGTCCTTATAAGAAGAGGAGAGGATACACAGAGAAGCGGAGGGAGAGATTTGAGTTATGTTGCCACAAGCCAAGGAACTTCTGAGGCTACTGGAGGGTGGAAGAGGCAAGGAAGGATCCTCTCCTAGGGCCTTTGGAGGGAACACGGCCCTGCTACACCTTGATTTCAGACTTCTGGCCTCCACAACCGTGAGAAGATAAATTTCTGTTGTTTTAAGCCACCCAGTCGTGGTACTTTATAGCAGCCCTAGGAAACGAATACAGCTATTTTCTCCAGGAGTGCTCAGAGGAACCCCCATCACTAAGGCAATAATGAGGGGGACACCAGCAATTCGACAAATTCCGTGGTGACCGCCCTCAGCAGGCTGGGGCTGATGGTAGAACTGGGCTCCCTGTTCCCAAGGGGCACCATAGGATTATGGAATAGCAGAGGCCAGGTGGTGGCACTTTAGCATCAGAGGCGGCGTGGGCAGCAAGACTAGAGTAGTGACCAGGGTGCCTTGACCTGCGGGGGCACTTGGCCACGGCTAATCAACCATGGGGTGAGAAAGAGGGACAGCTGGCAAGGTTCTTGCTTACCTGGAATAATGTTTTTAAATATCAAGAAATGGTAAGCAGAAGGATGACATCAGACTCTCACTTGGTTTCCAGATCTGTCAGTTCACAGATCCAATATCCATTGATAGAAAGAGAAGAGGGTCCTCTTGATGAAGGACCCTTCAAGGCCACCACAAGTTGATATGTTGAATATTCCTCCAATCCTTTCCCAAAGGACCCACAGCCATTCGCTAGAGTAACTGTGCATGGAGGGAAGGGCAATCCCATGTTTTAAGGACAGGTAGATGCAGGATCTGGTGCAACACTGACAACAAGGGACCTGACCTGCCATCGTGGGCTTCCAGTTGGTGTGGGGGCTTCTGGAGCCCAGGTGGCAAAGGGCCTTTGGCCCAAGTCTATCTTACAGCGGATCTGTGGGCCAACCCCATGGTTATTTCCTCAGTCCCTGAGTGTGTAACTGGGAAAGGTATACTAAGGAGCTGGCAGACGCCTCACATTTGGTTCCACGAATGTGAATGAAGGGGCATTATGGTTGGATGGGCCAAGTGGGAGGCCCTGAAACTACCCTCTAGCTCAGTTCCAGCCGAGACAATAAATCAGAAGAATTATTGCCACATTCTGGGAGAAACTGCAGAGATTAGTGCCACCATTAAAAACTTAGAGCACGTAGAGTTGGTGCTCCCCATCACATCCTCATTCGGCTCACCATTCTCGCCCTGCTAAAACCAAATTGATCACGGGGAATGACCGCCAAGGAGCATAAACTTAACCAGGTGGCAATCCTGACTGCAGCTTCTGGGCCAGGTGTGGTCATTTTCCTAGAGCAGGTCAAATAGCCTCTGGCATTTGTGAGAGGCTATTGATCAAGCAAATGCCTTCTTCCCCTTCCATAGGCAGGATCAAAAGAAGTTCATTTCCATGTGGTGGGGACACATTTGTTGTCTTCCCCCAGGGCTATGCTACTTCTCTCATTCTCTGTCATAGCGTAGTCCAAAGGGACCCCTTGAATTCTGCAGAGCATCACACTGGTCCACTCCATTGATGACTACACGCAGATCATACCCAGTGAGCTTTAAACCAAAAGCGGGAGATAGTCACACAAAAATCTAGGGGCCTGCCACATTGTGACGTTTTTAGAGGTCCAGTGGTCTGGAGCATTCCAGGACATCCCTTCTAAGGTAAAAGACAAATTGTTGCATTGCATACCTCCAGCCACTAGGAAAGAAGCCAGTGCTTAGTGGGCCTCTTTCGGTGTTTGAAGCAGTGAACGCTTGAGAATACTGTTCTGACCTGTGTGTTGGGTGACTTGAAAAGCTACCAGTTTTGAGTGAAGCCCAAAGCAAAAGAGTACTCTGCCAGGGGTTCTGCCTCTGGGGCAAGCCGCCCTGGCACTGGGATTGTATGTCTCAGCAGACTAGAGGGCGCTGCAGGTACGTGTGGTAGATAAAGATGCTGGGGGGCGTCTTCGGCAACGCCTCAGTAGCAGAGTTGTAGGGCACACCCCCTGGAATTCTGGAACACGGCCGTGCCTTCTGAAGCTCCTTTTGGGGTCCTCCTGGGCCCTGATAGAGACTGAGCCCCCCCAACACCAAGTGACTGGGAGACCTCAGCTTGTCCTCAGGGGCCGGCTTTTCATCAGATCCTCTGAGTCATGGAGTCAAACGGGCAGAGTCCATTGTATGGGAGAAATGGTATATTCAGGAAGAGGCCCACACAGGATCAAAAGGCACGAATAAATTAAATGAACAGATAAACAGATCCCCATGTCACTTACCTCTATGATACCAACCCTTCTCCCTTAACTCATACCTATGGACTCAGGGGGGGTTCCCTACAACTAACCAACAGAGGGAGAAGAACTGGGGCCTGGATAACAAATAAGCCAGCACGTCACGTTGGTGTTAATCGAAAATAGCCCTGAAGATCAGTGGTGATGGAAAATCCTAACAGTGGGCAGAGCCATGAGCAGTACACTTGGTTGTCCTCTTCTTATGGAGGGAAATGTGGCCTGAAGTGTGGACATACATGGACTCCTGGATGGTGACAAGTGGTTGGTTGCTAAGTCAGGGGCTTAGAAAAATAGTATTGAAAGATCAGAGACAAGAAAGCCTTGAGAAGAGGTATGTGGACGGACCTAAGGTGGTGGGCACAGAGCAGGCAGGTCCTTGTGTCTCCCGTTAATGCCACCAGAAGCATCTATGACAGAGCTGGTTCTCACCAATCAGGTGGAAAGGATGACTCACCCTGGGGATTTCAGCCAGCCTCTCTCATCAGTCACCCTAGTGCAGGTGCAGAGGGACGATGGTGGCACGAATGGAGGCTATGCGTGGGCCAACAGCACGGGCTCCTTCTCACTGAGACTGACTTGCCACTGTCACAGCTGAGAATGCAACTGAGCCCTTAATATGGCACCAAGAGGAAACTAGTTATCCATTTGGTGGTAGGTCGATTGTATCAGACTCCTTCAACCCTGGGAGGGGCAGCAATTCATCCTTACCAGAACTGATACTACTCTGGTCTGCCTTTCCTGTCACAGAGCCCCCACTAGTACCAGCATCTGAGGGTGTATGAAAATATCTGATATCCCATATGACAGTGTGGCAAACCAAGAAACCCAAGTCATCCAAGGAGGTGTGCCAATAGGCTCATGGTCATGGGATCCACAGTCTTATTATGTACCTCATCACCTTGAAGTGGCCAGCCTAAGAGAAGGGTGAAATTTCCTGTTAAGCTAAGGTACCAGCTTAGGGACAATATACTGAGGCTTGGAGTCCTGTCCTCTAGGGGGCACTATATGTGCTGAAATAATGACCCAAATATGATGCTGTGTTGCCAGTCGCTAGAATGCACAAAACTGGGAATCAAGGGATAGATGTAGGTTCTCTCACCATTATTCCTAGTGACCCGCTCGAGAAATTTGTACCTCCTTTCCCTGTAAACTTAAGCTCTTCCAAGTTAGATGTCCTGGTTCCTGGTAATGAATGCTTCTGCCAGAGGACAATGTAAGGATACGACTGAGCTTGAAGTCGCAATAACCACCTCCACACCCTGGGCTCTTCATGCCAGTGGACCAGCAAGTAAAAGCAATAGTCACTGTGTTGGCAGGATTATTAACCCTGACATTAACCATGAGGGGCTAGGGTTTTTCCTACACAATGAGAGCAGGGAGAAGAATGTCTGGAACTCAGAAGATTCATTGGGACATCTCTTGGTGCTCCTATGATAAGGATAATCGTGACTTAACAAGGTCAAGGCCATTAGGACCCCAGACTCTTCAAGGCTGACAGGTTAGTTCCCACAAGGCAAGCAACCCAGACCAGCCAAAGTGCTGGCCAAGGGTGAGGGAAATCTAGGATGGAGGGTGGGGAAAGAAGATGGTGAATATAAATTACAGCCTCAGGACCAGACCCAGGTGAGGACTATAGCTTGTTTCACTAATCCTTTTGCCTTAAGTCTCTTTAAAATTATATCTGGTTACCATCTTAAAGGGGATTCTGTGACTGATTGTACCTTCCCCTTCAGAAAAGAGGTGAAATTCTCTGCTCACAAAAAATGAGGCCTTGTTTTGTATTTTGAGTGCCAGGTATGATGGAAAGTGAAGGTGGATCAGGCCGCAGGAGGACTGTATCAACATCACTTAGGCACCACTTCAGATGCCCTTGGCCTGACCCCCTCTTTTCCTGCTGCAGTGGTGAGCTCCATGGAGCATGGGCTCCAACAGATGTCGCGTAGCTACTACCTGAGAGGGCCTTGCCTTGTGATGTGTTGCACTGTATACCTCTCACCTCCTGCACTGTTGACACCAAGACATGGGATGTTGAGGGATGTTTTGGCACTCGTGGGTTACAACCCAGAATGAAAGGAAGCTAGTGCTCAGTGAGGCAACCTTTGACAAATGGGACCTTGGAGCTGGTAGCTAAATCTTCCCTCTTTCTCCCCTTGGACATAGAGTTTTTGCAGCTTCTTGGGAGTGGTTCCATAAGATTGAGCAGTAAACTGCCCTTGGTGGTGGCCAGCTTGATAACGCATCCTCGTGTTCTCTCTCTTACTTCCCGGCCTCACTCTCCTTGTGCCTTTCGCTTGCACTCCCTGATAAAATGACAGCACGTAAGCTTTTGCCTCAGACTCTGCTTTCTGGGGGGCCCAGGCAGACAATCTCCAACATTAATGGTGGGTGTCGGTTGTCACTTACCATCTAAACCCCACATTACTCATTTACATCACCTTCCTGGTTCCTATACAAGCTGAGTTTGGGCCTGTGACCCAGATGATCTCTTAGATACTCTGCTCAGTCAATCTATGGGCTTATATTTACAAGAATCAAGGGTACAGATTCTTTCATAAATTCATTGACCAAAGGTTTCTGTTCCCTGGTGACTATCTCCTGCCTTTGAGCTCTGACGGATGAGGTCCTGGGGTTTCAGTTTGTCTTGAGTTGCATTTTTGGGGAGGACCCTTAGAGATTCCTAGAATTAATCTGCCCCCAAATGGGAAGCTCCCTCATACCTAGAAATCATCTGAGAAAAGAAGGGGCCAAAAGGAAGCAGATGAGAGAAGAGAGATTTGGAGAGGAGTTAGGGGAAGTGTGATGGGTTAAAAGAGATTGTGTCACTAAGAACTTGGATGAGCTCTGAGAAATCTGCTTTAAGAAGTAAAAGCCAGTCCCCTAGAGTGCTTCTGGAATCTCAGCATGGGGTCTTGGGAATCAAGGCTTCAAAAACCACCGTATATGTTTGGAAGGCCTTCAGAGAGAGAGGGAGGCAGGCGTTGTGCCACCAACACCAGGAGCAATCAGCAGCTTTAGCCCTAAATCAAGCATTTGATCTGCACATGCTTTACCCCCACTGTCTACAAGGTACTGACATATCTTGGGAATGGGGAGGAGAGAGTAGAGACAGATTTGGATGTGCTTCCTGCCAAACTTGAGTTTTCAATGTATTTCTAGGCAACAAAAACAAGACAAGGCAACGTGAACCAGTCACTGGAAGAGGGGTGTGGAAAGTGGGTGACGTGGTCGGAATGATTTCCCCGAGGAGGTGGGTTGGGTTATTGAACAGCCACAGCTTTTATCCAAAAAATATTTGTTGATTATCTACGATGTGTAAGGCAGTGTTTTAGGGTCTGCACGGGGTGGGGGGATATATGAGGGTGTGGTGGGGAGGGAAATAAACATACCCGCCTACTCCCCAGGGCCTTCTAAGCAAGGGAGTTCAGAATCAAGCATGAATGGCTATAATACCAGTCGCAGGGTTTGAATAGCAGAGATGATAAACACTAACAAATCTAGGAACACATAGGATGGAAGGGGTCAGTGCCAACTTAAAGAGGGGACATTCACACTGGGATTTGGCAGAGAAATTTTCTTTCGATAGATGAGAATAGGGTGGTAGAGGGGCAGAGGAGAGGACAGTCCTGGCCAAGGCTGCAAGTGCAGTGTGGGTTTGAGAATGGTGGGCGTCCTTTCCATCCTTCATCACACCATCATGTCTACCAGGCGTCAGGAGCTCTACCAGCATTGGGACTGGTTTCGGTTAGGATCGTGTTCAGTGGAGGATCACAGAAACATAACTAGAGAAAGTTAGCCCCACAGGAGATGCGTGTTTGTTCGTTTCCACATCACCAGAGTCCAGAGGCTAGGCCCACAGGCTCCATGACGTCCTAGCTTCCCTCTGTCCCTCTGCTCCTCTGCCTTTAGCAGGTGGCTTATTGTTCATGGTCACAAACGGCCGCTTCATATGTGGCTTCACGTCATGGGAAGGAAAACGAAGTGGCAGTGTTTTCCCAGGAACCCTCGGCCCGCACCCCACTGGCCAGGACTGGTCGCCTGGCCACCCCTGCCCCTAAGGAAGCTGAAGAGGCAGCTGGGTGCATTGTCCTCTCCAACATGACTGGGGTTATGTTATAGGAAAGAACAGGGAATGGATGGGAGGCGGGCCACATGCAGAGTCTTCTCTGAGATGCCACAGTGATGGGACAGCATCTGCCCTGAAGGAGCCCACAGTCCAATGGATGGACACGCCAGCTGGTCGTTTCCGTGGCAGAGTTAAGCACAGGGTGCTGTTTGAGCATTAGTGGAACATCTACCCTCGCCTTGGGAGGGGGTGGCAGGAACAGCATCCCAGAGGTCCCTGAGACCTGGAGAATAGGAGTTAGCCCAGCAGAGGAGGAGAGGGAGGGCTGCTGGGGTCCTCGGCGGGGACAACAATGTGTGAAGTCCTGAGGTAAGTGGCAGCGTGGCATGTTTGCAGGATCAGAGGATCACAAGAGGGCAAGGCAGTGCCAGACTGCGAGTCTGGAAAATAAAGGGAGTGGGGCAGAGCGTAAAAGAGCTTTTATGTCCCATTCAGGATTTGGGACTTTATCCCTCAGGCAGAGGAGAGTCACTGAAGGGCTTAGTCAGGGGAGTGACACGTCAAGGATGTGCTTTAGAGATCAGAGGAGATATAAATTTGGAGTTGTCTCCATATAGATTGCATTTAAAGCCAATTTAAAGCCATGTATCTGGATGTGATTACCAAGGGGCTGTGTATAGAGAGAAAAATAGAGGAGGTGCACAGGCTGAGGCCCGGCTGCCCCCAATGTCAAGAAGTTGGCGAGATGAAGGGGAGCCAGCAAAGGAGACGGGAGAAGCCAGTGAGGAAGGAGGAAAACCAGGAGCACGTGGGGTCCCGGCTTGTTGTGAAGAAAGGATTTTGATCGATACGCCAAATGCTGCTGATGGCTCAGGTAGGATGGGCACAGACAGCTCAGCGCTGCATTTAGCACTATGGAAGGCCGTGATGACCGCGACACGAACACCTGGGTAGAACAGAATGGCAGGGTAAGACTCTCAATGGTTTAAAAGAGAATGGAGCAAAGGAACTGGAGGCAGTGAGGGTGGACAACTCTTCAAGGAGTGTTGCTGTAAGTAGCTGGAGGAGGAAGTGGGGCACAGCACGATTTTCTTTTTCTTTTTTAGGATGAGAGGAATAACAGAAGGTTTGCATGCTGATGGGAGGGGACCAGGAGAGAATGAAAAACTCGTGATGCAGGATAGAGCAGGAGGGGGTCCAGGTGATGTCCCTGACCAGGTGAGAGAGGTGAGATCTGGTGCACAAGTCGGGTGGGTGCTGCTCTTGGCCAGGAGCATGGACGGTCCATCCACAGCACAAGAGAGAGACAGAGAATTTGAAAACAGATGCGGTGGCAGGGCAGTTGTGGGGGTGGGAGTTTGTAGAGGTTCTCTTCAATTCTTATCCCCTTTTCAGTGAATAGATAGCAAGGTTATCATGGAGATGAGGACACAGGGGAGGTGTCGGAGGTTTAAGGAGAAGGTATGAAATACTCATCTGGGAGAGTGTGAGAATGAGTGGACCAGAGAAATGATGTAGGATGCCAGCTGGCAACCAACGCCCACTCGAGTCTAGGGATCATCAATTTAAAGGGAAACAGTAAGCATACGCAGTGTGTTCTCCTCCAGTCATGCTCTGCTCGCAAAGGTGCAGGCACCGAGTAGGGGGAGAGTTGGGGGTTTTGCTAAATGACCAGGAAGCGACAGAGGGGCGAGGGAGTTGAGAGCATTTGCAATGGATGATTATGACGAGGCTGGGTTAGGAGGGAGGCTGGGAGACAAGGAAGGGAGGTCAAGAGGTGATAGGATCAACAAGTTATAGGTCCTCGTGGGAAGGGAGGGGGAAGCTGAGGGAGTTACCTGAAGGGACTGGTTGTGGGGGCTGGCGAGTGGGCGGCTTGAGAGGGAGGTTGTGGAGAGATGGAAATTGCTGATAATGACGGGGTCCAGGCTAAGCCGGTGAGGGAGCGCCTAGGAGCTGGCTGAAGACCAGCTGATCGGAGGAGAGGAAATCAAAATGCTGAGGGGCCTGGCTGTTGGAAGGATCCCCACTAGTCATGCTGGGTGGATTGGAGAGACTCACTCGGATCCAGGAGTCAAAATGTTCAAGAAAGGAGGGAGGACCTGCAGTAGATGACCGCAGCGTGGAGGGGCAGCGGGTGGTAGAGTCTTTGACTCCAGATTCAAATCTGGGTGTTTTTCAGGAAGAGGGATGGATATTGGCAGGAAGCCGAGCAGGGAGGAGACAGGAGGACCCCATTCTGCCTCCAACGCCAAGGACCAGGGAGAGAAAACAGCCCTCTATGGTTGGGCTGTGGGGAGGGTGCAGGGGAGAGTGGGGTTCAGTTAGAACAAGGTGGTGAAGGGAGCAGGCAAGAGACCGATGGAGGCTGGGATGGCTGAGGTGGAAGCTCGCAAGCATCCCAGGGAAGGCGTGGCCCCAGCCCTCTGGCTGCCCCCTTTTCTCCAACCCCCGTGCAAATCTCCTCAAAGTGGCCGGCGCCTTAGCCAAGTGCTGCCCACAGCCCATGTCTGAGGAACCTCAGAGATAATCATCTTGGAAGCACTGAGGTGTTCAAACTGCATGTAGCAGGATCAGGGTTTGCTAATATCGCAGTAACACAGCCCTGGGGATGAGCCGTTCATTCGCAAAGCCAACGAGGCCGCTTATCTTGCAATACATTGCTCCTCTGCAAGGGAGGCCAAGTGCCCACACCATGGAAATTAAAGAGGGAAAGGGTTGAGGTGGGGGCAGAGACATTAAAAGAAAAAAATCAGTATCAGGCCTTATTTGGAGGCCTACTGAAGTAGAAAATATGTGTTCGGACTATGAAAACCCAACCGTGAAGCCAACCCCACCCTCGGGGAAAGGCCGGGGTTCCAGGTTGCAAAAGCCAGTCATTCATTATTTTTGATTTACTGTGGAGCAGACAAGAGGCGCTCATATGATACATAGCTTGTATATTCTTCTATCGATTTCCAAGACTTTGTTTTCTAAACTTCCCATCCATCAGCAGCACCTGTGTCGGCTCTCCCCTAGAGATGAAATAGAGGATGAACCACCCCATTATGCAAAGGTGGCAAGTTTTATGAGCCTGGAAGATTGGAAACAGGGGCTTGATTCATGCTCGCTTCTGCCAACAGGTGAGGTTGCCTCGCCATGAAGTTGAAAAGGGGGTACAGGGAGAGTGTGGCTGCTGGGAAGGGGCATGAGCACCCCTGAAGCCCAAACAAACAGGGCTGAGGAAGAGCAAGGTAGTATTGTCAGGGAAGAGGCGGGTACTCTGTGGTTGTCGGCCCCCATAGAGGCTGTCCTGGGTGCTGCTACTATAAACACTTTTGGAGATGAAAACCCAGCACGAACACTGCCCACATTTACCATCAGCTCCCACCCCACAACAGAAGGGTGCGGAGGGTGCCACTGCTGCCAGCTTGTGGACCCTGAGAAAAGAGAACCACTCCCCACTGGCTGCTGAAAGAGGTTGTCATGCCCCCACCGGAAGACACATTGTTCTGTGCATATAAGGAAACTTGGGTACCCACGTACCACCTTAATCCCTCTTCTTCTGCCAATATGCTCAGAATGGAAAAGGCAAGCATCTGTGATGTGACATCCACCCCCAAGCCCCCCCTCCATTTACAAAAAAGATTCTTTCAGCTTTCGTAAAGCAGATCTCAATACCTGGGGGATGGGGATGGAGGAAAATAGAAAAGCTCTTCACTGTACCCCTTTTGAGGCTGGAGCACAAAGCAGGAAGGGCAAGGCTGAGGCCTCCAGGGCCTTAGGGAAGAGAAGCAGATACAGAAGGCCTGCACCCTGTTGTTAAGGGTGCCCTGCCTTCATGGGGCCCTGGGGAATCTTTGACTGTGCTGAGAATCTCAACCAAACTCAGAACGTCCTATAACAGGAGGGGAGATGGAACATGCAGGAGCTGAGCAAGGAAGCAACATGTCAGGAGCCTAGGGCCTGTTCTGCTCTGTGGCCTTTGGCCAACTTCCCCATCTCTCAGTGCCTCAGTTCCCTTGGGGAAAATTTCCCAGTTCCTCCACCTCTCTAGAGTATTGGGAGGCATCTAAAGAGTCTGAGAAGTAACAATATTACAAACAAAGGAATTATCAATGTGATTGATGGGTTCAATTGAGCCTTGGGGTCTCTGCTATTTAGAGGACGGATCAATAGTAATAACAACAATAAATAGGAAATAGCTCAAGAGGGAGTCTGTAAGGGGCCCCGTGGCAGCAGGGCCAGATAATGCAGAAGCAGAGAGAGCTTCCTGCGCTGCCCACATGGGCTCAGCCACCAGACTTGCTCCCGGAAGCGGCCGCCCTGCTGCTTGGCCAGCCTGTCCAGGGGCCATCGCTGGTCCAGATGGCATTCCATAGGGAACTGGCTGTGCTAGGAGCTAGGGCGGGAAATGAGTAAATGCAGTAAGCAAAAGAAGTTCCCCAGAGGAAATGCGTGGTGCCAACCAGCACAAGATGGAGCCAAGTGAAATACCATCCATGAGCTCTCAAGCCCCTCCCGCTGCCATGCGTGAGAGGCTATGCGCGAGGGGAGGGGGAGAAACTGACCACAGCAGGGGCTGGACCAGCCACCGCCAGAGCCCGTTCCGGGCAGCTTCCAAGAGAGAGCAGGTGTGCTGGAAAGAGCACGGGATGTGGAATTCGAGGACCTGGTTTGAAGTCCTGGCTCTGGAAAATCTTACCTGGTGAGGGGCTACTCACTTGACCTCCCTGAGCCTTGGGCTTGCTGTCTGCAAAATGGAGACAATGATAGCTTTCTAACTTGTAGCTACAAGATATCGTCTGAATGAAGATTGGGGACGCTTTCTGCAAAACATTCAGAGTTTTTCTCAGACAGTTACCCACATAGGATGATGAGAAGTACCCCAGAAATGCCTCCTTTCCCAGGATATCTTTGTCGTCCCCGAGTTAGCACAGGACCAGCATTCCTCTGCTCATCCTTATGAGGCAGAAACGCTTCTCGAGGCTGGGCCCTAGGAGAGATGGAGTGGCCCACTCCCTCCTGTTCCCCACCCAGACCTCTGCATGGTCACTGTAACATTTCTTATACTTACCGGGTTGTGTGCCTCTAATTTTCCCGCTGAGGTGTAAGCCCTTGTGCTACTGGCGGTAGGCACAGTCCTGACACACGCTGTGCTCGGGAGTGAGGGAGTGAACCCCGTGGGTAAGCCGGGCCTCTTGAGGTACTAAGTAGCCTGCACTGATTTGTCTGTCAAAGGCTTTTCCTCAGGAGGGGGAGCTGATGGAGCAAATAGGCACAGGGTGTCTCAGGTGGAATGAGAAAGAGCTTCTTAAAGCTGTCAAAAGCCTAGAAAGGGAATCAATCCAGTGGGCTGAAGCCAAACGCCAGGTGCTTGAAGACTATTTATGGAAAGGCCAGCCCGGGGTAGGGTCCTAACCACAAGCTATCAAATTCCAGCCCACAAGCCTGACCCTTGGCAGTCAGAAAGAATCAACAGTGCTAACGACCTTATTGATAAACTTCCCTTCCAAGTGCAAACATCCCAGAAATCAACAGAGGGACATGTCTCCTGTGAGAAGACTTGGCGGAGGAGCTGAGATGAATGTGGACCCGGCTCACGGCAGAATTGACCCTTTATTATGCCATCAAATGGAGTGTTTTCACACACGGTAATTGAGTGTCTTCTGGAGTGGGGCACGGTTCCATGCAAATACACACACGTGCACACTCCCTTGTGTACAGATACACAGATATGCATAGAGACGTGCATATCTCTAACTGCACAGATACGCATAGACACACACATGACGTATTTGAACAGTAATTCACACCGTGAAACTTCTGGGCCCTTGGGCCAGCAGGGAATTTCAATTCCAGTAATAGATTACTGCCCCTGACCTGACTAGAAGTCTGGGCTGTAATAATGACTGAAAATCGTAGAATTATAGTTCGAAGGGGCCTTAGAAATCGGCTATTTCAACCTCCAACCCAGAGCATATGAATCCTCTCTAACATTCCTGACGTGTTGACATACAGCCTTTGCTTAACACCACAATGATGGAGAACCTATTATCCTACTTGGAACTCAAGCTGATCGTTGTTGTTAACAATAATAATAGCTATAATTTATTGAGTGCTGACTCTGTGCCTGGTGCTACGCTGGACACTTTAGGTGGACTATCTCAGATGGTCCAGGGAGGCCGGCATTCTTGTCTCCATGTTATGGGAGCTCATACTGCATCTCAGAGAAACTGACTTGTCCATGGTGATGCACCTGGCGTGTGGCAGAGCTGGGATTTGAACCTGGGTCTGTCTGACTCCATAGCCCTTGTACTGTTAAGTCATATTAACTTGTCTGAAGTTGTATTGTAGAGGAAACCACTCCTCAGAATGAGCCGAACTCTGCTCTTCTGTAAGTTTCACTGACCGATCCAGATCCGAGCCCTGGAGCTTTGCAGAGTCTTCCTCCTGTCCCCCTGGGCCTTCCCTTCTCCTCCCCACGCCTGCCCCTCTCCTTTGATGTCTTCTGGACGCCCTTTTCCAAATATGGGCCCCCAAAGAACTCCATCCTCAGTGAGAGAGCGCTTCCGTTGTTTGGACGCTGTACCTCCAGTGCGCATTCCTAAGACGCCATTGGCTTTTCGGGTAGCAACATCACATGGTTGACCTTTTTAAAGAAACTGTAGGTTTTTATTTTATCTCAGTTAGCTATTTTTTTTTACACAAACTACTGTAAGCTATTTCTGTACTTGAGATTAAAAAATTTTTTTCAGCTTATTATTCCAGCTACTTTTATGATCATTTTGAGGTCGAGTTTGTCAGCCAGTCTTTTGGCTAGCCTTGCGGCGTTGAGGGGTTTGCAAATCGGGTAAGCAGACTTTCTACGTGGAGAAGTTGATCAAAGCCAGGCCAAGATTCATGCACTAGAGACCACCTTTCAGGTGACACTGATCCACAGAGCCTTCCTCTGCTTCCCACATCAAGAGCCAGCTACAGCTGCATTCGTGGACTGAAACTAGAGATATTCCAGGGGTCACTTTGGAAGAAATAGAAGGCAAAGGTCAGTTCCAATCCAGGAGAAAAGGGTAAGGTCAAAGGAGAAATGCCAAAGTTGGCAGGAGACAAAGGTGCCAGGTCATGGCATCAGGAGATGTTAGCAGCCTTGGGGAGTGCATGCCAAAGTTGGGTTTGAGACCCGCAACCAGCTTCAGAATATGCAGACACAAATGAGGCGTTTCCAGCAATGTACAAATGATTTCCAGAAGATTGAATCCTGCTGGGCTGGGGTCCTTTTAAAGGCACAGCTGCCCAACTTTTCTGAGTGTACATCTGACTGTCTTAAGGACACCACCTGGCTTGTTCCAGCTAGCCTCTGGTTAACTTTAGATCACTGGTTATGAATCTATTTGATGATATTATTTAGTCCTTGTTTCTCCATTTTGCCCATAAGGGTATCTTGAAAACTGTGGCCAGATAAATTCCTGAAATTGAAATGTGTTGTATCTAAGGCATTCCTCTTATAGGAGAATTTTTTCATAGGGTGTTTTTTCCCTGCAGGTTACAGAAACCCTAAATCAAACCGGTTTAAACAGTAAGGAAATTGATGGTCTCACAAAAGAAGAAGCCCAGAGACAGGTGCAGCTTCAGGGTTGGGTAATTCTGTAGCTTGACGATCTGCTCAGAGGCTCACGATTCTAACCATCTCATCTACCATCCACAGCGTTAGCTTCTTAAATCTGGTTCTCCGCATGCTCACAAGGTGACTACCAGAGTAAGTGGGGAAACACACTTCTTTGTTTCTATCCACAGAGAGAGAGAGACTGGATCCTCTTTCCCTGAAGCTCCAAGCAAGTCAGTCTTCATGTCTCTTGGCTCAATTCACTGAGGTCTGCCTCAGACAGAACCAATCAGCTGGGGGTGGAACGGGTGTCGGGAAATGTTCAGTCCATTTCTCATCCTCTGGTCTGGCCATGCTCTCAATAAGTAAATGAGGTCATTTTGACTTGGCTCATGCTTGGTGAGCCCATGTTGGTTTCTGGTGTTCACCATTTCCCTAAGTGTCCACAAACCATCTATTTAACACCAGTGCTAGAGCTTTACCAAGGACGACAGTCTCTGGGGTCTTATTGTTTCCCATTTTTGAAGTTGGAGACACATTTACCTCTTCCACCTCCCAGGATTCTTTAGAGCAGTGGTTTGCAAATGTGCAGTAGGATACCCATGGAGCTTGTTTAAAATCTACAAGTGGCTACATAGCCTAGTAGTTAAGAGCATGGGTTTAGGAGCGAGCCTACCCAGGTTCAAATCTGGGCTCTGCCACCTACCATGTACCCTGGCTCACTTAACATCTCCAGGCCTCAGTTTTCATATCTCTAAAATAAAGGTAACAGTAGGATCTCCCACACAGAATTGTCATGAAGATTAAAGGAGAGAGATGTATAAACTGTTTAGAATAGTGCCAGTGAGTGGTATGCATATGTTGACTAAATATATGTTCTTGGTCTCCATGATACAAGCTGGATGGGGGAGGCTGTGGGCAGGAATCTGCTCTTGACAAGCAGATCAGGCGGATTCTGATGCAGGTGGATCCACTTCCCCCCCCCCCCCCGAAATGACTGATGATGGTGTGTCTACCCTCCTGCGAGAAAGTTTCCCTCAGCGTTAGGGTGAAATATACTTTGGCCCGGGAATAAACATCCCAAGCAAATAATAGCAAGCGCACTCTCAGACTGCCTCATCTTATTTGGGCGTCATTTCTCTCAGCTCTATTTTTCCTCTCTTCTCCAGATTTGGGAATGTTTTCCTTCATAGGAAACAAGGAAAGTGGAATGTTGCTTCACTTGGGCCTCTCTCAACATGGTAATGTTCTCCCTACAGAATGGGGCACACACTTGCCGTTTCTTCTCACAAAAATTCTTTAATGTACCCCTGTCCCTGATGTTCCCAGCTCACTGTGACCGTGGTGTTGCTGGTACCCTTCATGCAGGTCTATGCCATGCTCAGCCTGCCTGGCATGTGGACCCTCCTCTTTGGCCCCCAGCTTTGGAATGTGTCCCTTACACTCTACGCTCACCACAATCTCGTCCTACATCACGACGTTGCCCTAGACACTGCCCTCATTGTTCTCATCAGCTACATACGTGATTACAGCATCAAAACTCAATGTTCGACAGCTTCTTGGCCCCTCTGAGCCATCTTCCCTTTTAAAGCCTCTGTCCATGGGATTATAATTGCTTTTTCTGAGCTTGGGCAATTCCGCCTTCTGAAATTCTATGGTCCACTCTGGCTGTGCTCAACTTTCCCTCTTGTCTCTTATGATCTCTAAGAAGACATCGTCCCAAGCTTCCTGTATCATTTATCTGTTGCTACATTAAAAACCATCCCAAAACTTGGTGGCTTAAAATAGCAACCACCTATTTGCTCATGTCTGCAGTGTGGGCCAGGCTTCTGCTTGTGTCACCAGGGATCACCTTCACGGCTGCCATGGGAGGCACGACTAGGGGCCAGGCTTCCTCCAGGTGCCTCACTCACATGCCAGAAGTCTCAGTGGGATGGCTGGGATGGTTGGGATGGCCTGACCTCTGTCTCCACTTGTCTCTCACCCTCAAGGAGGCTGGCCTGGGTTTCCTTACCTGGTGGCCACAGGGCAGCAAGAACCGAAAAGTGGCAGCTGCAGGTTCCCTTGAGGCCTGGGCTTCGAGGTCAGAGGGCGTCCGTTCTGCTGGTCAAAGCAGGTCGCCCAGCCAGCCCAGATCAGGGGAGGGGAAATAGACTCCACCACATGATGGGAGGAATTGCAAAGAAAATGTGGCCATTTGTCACCTACCACACTTCCTTTCGTTAAACCTATTTTGAGGACTTGTGTTGAGGAGATGAGGAAGATGATGGTTCTGAGATCTGATAAGGACTCACAGTCTAGTGGAGAAACAGATAGCTAAAGAGAGCATTACAATGCAACCTGAGCAACAATAATAACGGCTGTCAGCTCTTGTGCATTTGCCATATGCCAGGCCCTGTGCTTAGTGATATATTTGCTGCATCTCACTGAGCCTTGACTGTAACCCTCTGGGGTGAAGTGCATTACTAATTATGCCCGGTTTTCAGATGGGAAAATCCAGGCACAGAGAGGTTAGGTATCAAGAGTTCAAGGCAGGCTGTGAACTCAGGTGATGCCCAGCTCTAGAGCCCTTGCTCGCACCAGGTACCGTGACTCCCCTGCAAGGTCAGCTGTCAGCACAGGCGGTATCCTGCCTACGGCCTGGGCCATAGAAGGAGCTCCATCAATATTCGAGGACATGAAGGACCAGGAGAAGGACAAGGGCTCACAGCAGATTTCTTTTCATAGCACACAAACAAGAAGACCCTCTGCCCCTCACTGCTCATCTCCAGGCCCCTGGGCAGCCTGCCTGTATCTTTCACCTGACTCTGACCGAGGTGGCATACCAAGACCAAAGCCCAAGGTGCCTGGGGCTGCACGAAAGATTTGAGAACAAAGGAGTCACCTCCTCCCCAACTGTCCCAGAGACATGTGATCAGGGGGAGAAACTGTTCCCAAAGCCACACAGGAAACCACGTCTCTGTGAACTCACCTATGACGTCAGCCCCGTATCCAGAAAGGTCCTTGTGCCTTCCTCCCACTCGTCCCCGCATTAACCAATTACTGAAAACAGCTCAAAATAGTACATGTCCCTCAGCTGGGGCTGCTGCAGGAATGCTGTTTGTGATCCTTTTTGAGAAAGAGTGAGTCTGTTGGAAATTCGTGAGGTGAGAGGATGATTATCGGGCTCTCACTCTGGTGTCCGATTCTGACTTTAAGCTGCCTGGAACAGGGGAGGACACAGAGTTTACGCATTTTCTGCAAGACGTTTGTGGTGGAACATGGTCTCTTGTACCTAGCTGCAGTCTAGGTCTCAGGGTGGCCATGAGGGACAGCAAGGGACCCAATCCTATGAGACGCAGGGCATCAGAGGCTCCAGGGTGCGGAGCTACCCCAGGCCCCACCAGGAACAGCCGCTCTGAGAAGCTGGCCAAGGCATGAGAGTCATTTGGAGACTGTTCAGTGGGCTGGCTTCAATCCCAGGCCAATTTCTCCATACTCCAGGCCCCCCATCAGTCACTCCCAAACCCATTTTAAAATCTGCGAAAGCCATGTAAAAGGATGCTTATTGTAAATAATAAGAAAACAACAACAAAATAAATACCCATAAAGGGTTACAGTTAAACTATGATACCACTTGCCCATGGAACCCCACGCAACAGTTAAGTGAATGAGGTGGATCTCTCCACATGGCACGGAAATCACGCCAAGGAATACTGTCGAGTGAAAAGACAAGCCACATAAATCTATGTCTCTCTATCATTTATCTATCTATTATCTACCTACCTCTCCATCTATCTAAACACTAAATTGAAAATAGTGATTTCCTTCAAGGAGGAGAGTGGGATGGGGGAGAGGGAGGAAGGGAGGTAGATTGTTTCACTTGTATTCTTTGAAGTTTTACAAGAATGTATTCATGTATTACTTATAAAATTAAAAATTAAATACATTCCCAAGCAAAGTAAAGCTAGAGAGAATGAGCCACTAATAAAATATAACCCAATTTATTACTAAAACCAGTTTGGGTTTATTTGGGTTTTTCTTCTGGCTGGGCGTCAGTCCTGCTCTGATGCCCTGCTTGGCTACTTGCCCCTGCCTCAGTGTCCTACCTCCTACCCTCCTACCTCTTCGGCTGAAGGCCCTTGATTTCACCTGCAGGCCCAGTCTCCCTCCACCAGCCTCCCCCCAGCAGCCTCCCCCCAGCAGCCTCCCCCCACCAGCTTCACCCCAGGCTCTGAAAGCCAGCAGGGAGAGTACGGGTATGTCTGGTCCCAAAGTTCTATCTTCGAATCTCAGTCCCACAGCCAGTGTCCCCAGGTCCATTCCGTATTATAGAAGCTGAGTCTCTCTACCTGGATCTCCCCCAAGTGTCTCTCCTGATGGCTCCCTCGGCTTTGGCTGCCCAGTTGGAGCCCTGCTCCTGGAGCTGTACCCCTCACTGGCCCCACTGGTACAACACCCCCGACTGGTGGCCCCATCCTAGCGATGGTGGGAAGGGAGTGTGCATTCTGCTGTCTGGCAGGCCTGAGCTGGGTCTACAGACTTGCCACGCTTGGCCTCCGCACCCTGGAGCAAGGAGCCTGAACGGGGTCTTCAAGGACATGCATGGGTTTGGGGGCCCTAAATTGACAGGTGGCTTGGGTGTTGGTTTCAGTCTCCTATGAGGGACATCCTGGGAGCAGAGCCAGTGAGCAGCCCGGGGGGAACGGGGGAGCCAGCATGAGGCCCCTCACTGGGCACCTCCACCCCCCCACCTGTCAGCTCAGAGCCCTCTGACCATCTGGTTCTTCTGGCTAAATCTGCAGCATGAGGCACTTTGGGGAGGATTTCAGCAGTGGGGCTGCCAGGATTGTTGCACACGACTATAGGGAGCTATGTCATCTCCTTCCTCAGAAAACTCTAGAAGGATGAGTGCTTCTTCCTCCCAACTAGCTTTTTAGACTACTTTATCCGCGGTTGGGCCCAGAGGCAGGAGAATGGACTAAATGACCCCTGATGAGAGGCAGGAGAAGGGACTAAATGACCCCTGATGAGGAACCCATGCCAGGACCCAATTGGACACTGGGAATAAAGAGTTGTGGTTGTAACAAGCCTGCTGTTCCCTAGAACTTGCCCTTCCTCACCTGGCCAGGAGCACCCAGCTTCTCTGGAGTGTGTGCCTGAGGCAAACGTACCACATATCTCAGGGCTGCTGGGGTGCCCATGAACTTAAGGACACCCTCGCTCCTCTGTGGGGTTGGGCGTGCCTACCACGATGACAGCTTGCTTCAATATTGATGGAGACGGCCTCCCTCCAAGCATTATGATGGGTTTTCTTCTCCACCATTATCAAGGCAAGCTGTGCCTGGAATTCAAACAGACCCCTCCTCCGACACTCAGTAAAGCCCATGTCTTCCTTGGCCTCTCTCAAGTCCTCTGGTTGTAATGATGAACTCGTCCAGGGATCCGAATAATCTATTAATAAATAACCATCCCTGAGATCACACAGTCCAATTAACAGAGGCATGCTATTAAACAGTGCGGTAGTGAGTATCGGACAGACTTCAGGAGGCGAAGGTGCAAGACTGCAGCAGCCCAGGGCCCTTTGGAGGGGTCCAGGACCCTCATTAAAATGGAAAAAGCCCCCAACACACAAAGGCCCGAGAGAGGGTCGGTAACAAAGCCACTCTGAGAGCCAAGACGTTTCTGGGGTTGGTAGCAGCTGCCAATATCTTTTGCATAAGTGCTGTTAGGTGGGTGTCTGGTCGAAGCCGATGTGTGGGTGGTGGAAGAAACAGTCAAATTGACGTGAGTTAAGAACTGAGGGTTATTTTGAATTCTTTCTTTCATTTTTAATTTGAGCTTCCTCCTTTTTCTTGGGGGAGAAAACAGTTATTTTTCCATGGGTAGGCCAGGAAAGTGAAAAGAGGAGGGCTGGTGGAGGAGGACAAATGCGGGAACAAGCCTCAATTCATGCCCAGCCTGGTCATTTTCCTGAAATGCTGCCTGGAGGCAGGGACGTGGTCAAGGTGACCTTCTGGCATCCTCTCCTGAGGGTGGAGGAATCCTGGCTGAAGGGTTCTAAGAGGTAAGAATGATGCCTATGAGGCTTGAGGGGAGGCCTGTAGTCATGGTAACCATGCAGTTCAGAGTGTCCCCATGTGAGTAGGTGGTCCCAGTGTATGAGAATTGAAATCTGAGGTTCAGGGAGACACTCAGATCTGGGCAACAGAATGTCACTGGGAAAACTAACATGACAACACGTGTTCTGGGTGGGAAGATAGGTCCCTTTGCCAAATCCTCCATGACCCTCCTTTGGGGAAGGAAGGACCAGCAGGGAGAAGGAGCTACTTAGAGACCCAAGCATGCCAAGAGTGGGAGAGCCATGAGGATGGAGGAGAGAAAGGAAACCACCCAGTCAGAGTGAACCTAACGAACATCTCCACAGAGGTCAAGGATGGAGAACACCGTCGTGGCAGAGAAAATAAATCTAATTAACAATCAAACAAATGTACGCAGGGTTTGAGTGTCTTGGAGGGCAGAACAATCTTATAAAATATTTTTAGAATTCCTGAGAATTAGATTCCTTTATATTCAGGTCACACACACATTGGCTGGTCCTCATTCCCCACTATTCCAATCCAGGCTCCCAGGCACCCACCCCCTCCACCTCCTCTTCCCTCTCCAAACTGACAGTAAATACGCACACGTCCCCTAGACGTGCCAAGCCCATGGCGTACACCAGGCCTCTGTGGCCTGGGCCCAGCCACTGAGTGGAGCCCGGGTAGCTGCCTTGTTGCCCGAGCTTAGGTGCCCAGCAAAAATGCCAGCATCTCACTTGGCTCAGAGCAAAGCACTCTAATCCCGTGGAAGGCAGGGAAGGCAGATTTTAACTCAGTGTTTAAGATGCCCAGGAGCAGAGACAAGCTAATGTTTGCATAAATGCCCTCCCACTGAACCTCCTCCCTGTCCATCTGTCCCCTGGCTCACTCAGCGAGGACCGCCTTTGTGGGTAAATAAGGGTGTCCCTGGAGAGGCAGGAAGCCCTCCTCTTCCGGCTCGGCTGCCACAGCCCAGCTTTGCCTCCCCTCCTCCTTCGCAGCTCGGGCTCCTGCTCCCCCAACCCTTTCCTCACTCCCTTTATCTCCTTCCTCCTTTCCCATTTCTGGCCCTGGTTTAGCCCTCTATAATGACTTAATCTTGCCGACAGGGTGACAAGCGGATGAATCGAACTCCGAGGCTTTTTTCTCCACTCCAGATTCATTTGAAGATTTCTCCCAGATGCGGCAGTAAAACCCTAGATTCAATTTCCCTTTGACATAATAACCGAATTAGTCTCATATTGTCATACATAAATTACTAGCCAGTCAGGGTGCCACCAGAGGGAGAGAGAGCTGGAGAGAAAGCAAGGCGTGAGAATCCAAAGGGGTGTGCCTGTGACAAGTGGGGACCTGAATAAGAATGGGAGACCGAAGGGTAACAGCTAATCACATCTGACGAACAAGGAGAATTCCCAGGCTGCAGCAAAGGTAAAGATTATTTACATTCCTCCCCATGCCCCCGGCCATTAAGATGTCACCATGGGGAGACTTGCACCTTACAAGAGATACACAGATCTAAATATCTTCTCCATTAAGTAATGCTCTGTTTGCAAAGCCTGCTTTCAAAGAGGAAAATGTAATTTTGTGGAACACTGCTGCAGCCTCTAGGCCTGGAAACAGAGTCAAGCTAGGCAGAGGACCTGTATGATGCCCGATTGGGCTACAGATGCCCATCCTGGGCCCAGGAGGTTCGGCCTGGCTGATTCTGGGCACAGAGGCAACATCCTAGCCTTCCCCATCAAGGTCCTGGGGTTGATTACCGGCCAGGAGTGTGGCCAGATCAGAGCCAGCTGGGATGAGGCTTCCCCACCTGTCTGCCAGCCACTCAGCCCAGGCCAGACCCCTGCATCTCACAGGCCTCCCCTCCATTTCCCGTAGCCTACCTGTTAGTTCTGGCAAATTCTCTCTCCTGAAAACTCTGGACTCTAGCCTCACCTCTGGGATTATTACCACAGCCTCCTGACTGGTTTTTCCACCTTCAATCCTTCTTGACGACCCATGCTCCACTCGGCCACCAGAGCATACTTTCCAAAATGCAAATTTGATGCCAGTGCTTCTTTAAATTAAAACTTTTAGGTAGCTCCCTAAAAAGTAATGTCCAAACCCCTTAACATGTCCTGTAAGATGAGCATGGTTGGGTCATCACCTATTGTTCCAGGCGTACTCCTCGGCTGAGCCCCTCACACCCGCCGTTTCCAAAGCAAGCCTCTGGGATTTTCCCGAGCTGCTCCCTCAGCCTGGAATGCCCTTCTCCTCCTTCACTTTCAACTTAAACATTGTCTCCACATAAAACCTTTCCTGGCCTCCCTAGACCTGGTCAAACCCATCGCTGCTCTTGCCAGTCTCCACTGCACCCCACTTTCACCTAACATGGCACCTAAAATGTGTTATTGCTCTTCATAGCTTACTTATCCATCTCTCTTGCGAGGTATCAAGTTCTTCAAAGGCCAGGATTGGGTCTTATCCATTGCTATATTCCCCCATACCTAGTATAGAGTAGGAATTCGAGAGATATTTGGAAAATAAACATCCAGGAAGGTGCATGAAGCCAGCCCAGAGCAAACCAAGGATTCACATAGACCCTGCACACCCTTGCATAGAGGGGTTTGCTTGGTGTCGTCATATCTAGGCAGTTAAATTTAAATTTTAGTGGCGTGTCTGCCATGAGCCCAGCATGGGCTGAGAGCCACGAGACTTAGGACATTGTGGTGCCCCTAGTGGCCAGCACAGAGCTTGGCCTGTGGTAGATGTTCAGTAAATGTGTAAGTGATTATCTGCTGTGGATTCCATTCTCAAGAGTTGATTACTTCAGGCGATACGAAGGAAATAATTGTAGAATAATAAAGGACCAAATATAATAAATTATCCCACTGGACTGTGAGCTCCTGGAGGCAAGTGTCCTATCCATTTCTGCATCTCTGTCCAAGGCACACACACACCCCGATGGTGCCCAGCATAGCCGCTGCTCAGTGAAGCTGTAAGAGCGATGGACAGGAATGTGAATTTCATCTGCAGTCTGTCCCCAGATGTGACCTGGGGTACAGGCAGTGACCTGTCACTTGGCCTTCAACTTTTCATTAACTTTTCATCTGCTCTATTTGTTTCAATCCTGTATTGGGTAACTACTTTCCCTTTATATTTTTATCTAGTCTGTAGTCCTGCAGAATTCCAAAGACTTAGTGGCTTTAAAGACAATGTATTAAATGGCTGGGCTTGGTGGGAGTGAAATCAGGAAACAACCTTTTTCCCCTCACTCTTGTCATTTAGATCTGATCTCTCAGATGTCCCTCTATACCCCACCCCTACCCCGCCCCATAGCAGGCAGATCCCATAATTTTTCTTTTTTTTTGGCAAAGTATACAATGCAATGATTTGATATACATATACTTTGTAGAATGCTTATCAAGATCAAGATAATTAACACGTCCATCACCTCACATGGTTAACATAGTTAACTTGTGTGTGTGTGTGTGTGTCTGTGTGTGTGTGTGTGTGTGTGTGTGTGTGTGTGCGCGCGCGCGCATGCGCGCGCGCGGAGGGAATGCTTAAGATCTACTCTCAGCAACTTTCAAGTATACATACCATATTAGTAACTATAGTCGCCATGCTGTACATTAAATCCTCAGAACTTACTCTTTTTATAACTGAACATCTGTACACTTTGACCTAAGTCACTCCATTTACCCCTCCCCTCAGCCCCTGGCAACCACCATTTTATTATCTGTTTTTATGAAGTCAGCTTTTTTTTTTGGTATTTCACATATAAGTCATACCACATAGTATTTGTCTTTCTCTGTCTGGCTTATTTCACTCAGCATAATGCTCCCCAGATTCATCCATGCTGTCGCAAATGGCAGAATTTCCGTCTTTCTCGTGGCTGAATAATATTCCATTGTATATAGTATATATGTATCACATTTTCTTTATCCATCCATCCATTGAAGGGCATTTAGGTTGTTTCCATATCTTGGCTATTGTGAATAGTGTTGTAATAAGCATGGGTGCAGGTATCTCTTTGAGATATTGATTTCAATTTCTTGTGATATATACACCCATTAAACTAAAGAGCTTTTGTACAGCAAAGAGAACAATCAATAAATTAAAAAGGCAGTCTACAGAATGGGAGGGAATATTCACAAACCATGTACCTGATAAAGGGTTAATATCTAAAATAGATAAAGAACTCATACAAATCAATAGCAAAAAAGCAAACAATCCAATTAAAAAATGGGCAAAGGACCTAAATAGACATTTTTCCAAAGAAGACTTACAAATGGCTAATAGGCATTTGAAAAGGTAATCAACATCATGAATCATTAGGGAAATGCAAAATAAAACCACAATGAGAGATCACCTCACACCTGTTAGGATGACTATTAGCAAAAAGACAAGAGATAAATATTGGTGAAGATGTGTCAAACTCTTATACACTGTTGGTGGGAATGTAAATTGGTGCAGCCTCTATGGAAAACAGTATGGCGCTTCCTCAAAAAATTAAAAATAGAACTACCATATGATCCTATAACTTTTCAATCACTCTTCAGTATTAAGTCTTTATTTTCAGTTATTAAAAAGTCCAGTTCAACCTAAATCAAAACTTCAGCCTCTCACTCGATTGAAAGCTCCTCCCGGATTCCCCCAGCCCCAGCCTGTGCCAGGCTGGAGACCCTGCAGTGGAGAGGAGAAACTGCTTGCTGCTTATTCTTCCTCCTGGCCTTCCTCTTCCTCCTCCCTCCCTCTGTGCTGCCTCTTGCTCCTCCAGGGTCAAGGCAGGGAGAAGATAACCTTTTAACTTGGTTTAAGCTGTTGGTGGTTCTCTTTGGCTGTTAAATGACCTGGTAGACGTCCAAATGCAAGCTTTCTCTCTTGTGGGAGGATTTTATGGGTCCTTTGAGACATCCTCTGGGGAACCTGCATCAGGCAGTTCCCTGCCAGGGGCAATGGGCTCCCCACTGATCTCTTGTGATTCCCCTTATCTCCAACTCAATGGCACACCCACACAGCCTCCTTGGTCTCCTTCTCTAGTCAGTTCTCATCGCAAGCCTTTCAAGACAGCTCAAGCCAAGCCAACCTCTAATGATCCTCAGGAGATAACCTCACATCTCCAAACTCTGTCCATGCGGGCAGCTCCCAAGAGCTTTTCTGAGCTCCACTCCAGAAGAATTAGAGACAAGTCTCTGAGTTTCTATAGCTTAAGCATCCAGCAAGGGGGGTGTCAGTCTTCCCACTTGTAGACAACACCCTCTTTCAACATGTGATTTTCTGGAAGCTTCCTTCACTTGGCTTGGAGGGAACAGAGGAAGGGAAACTCATAGTACTCCCCCAAAAAGATTCTCAGGCCTTCTCCTTTCTGGATGGAGGTGGCTGATGGGATAAGGGCCACAGAGCCAGTTTCCCTCTCTCTCAGTAAGTCTACAGCTGTGTCTGGCGATAAGTCTATTGGGCAGGGTCCTGGCAGAAAACAGATGGCACGCTCAAAGGGACAGTTGAAGATACTATTTATAAATGTTTGGGCAGGGTTCAGGGAACCACAAGGCATGGAAAACATCTAAAGGGCAAAGGGAAGGAGATGTTTCTGGAACATTGGGAGATCTAGGGCCATTGGACAGATGCTGCAGCCTTTAGTGAGGAATTCAGCCACTCTCAAACCATAACCAAGCAGAGAAGGGATCAGGGAATAAATACCCTAGCATCTCGCCTCCTGCCCTCAGATCTCCTGCAGGTGCCTCCCATTGGCTGAATTCAGCCCAAACTCAAGGACAAGGGAGGCTAGTTAGTGTGAGCTGTAGAGGCCAGCCCGGCAGGACCAGGGCAGAGAAGAATGGTACCAGAGGGGTATACTGGGGAATGTCCAGTACACGCCCCTCTCTTCACAATGTGCAGAGATTGTCACCCTTTGTCCTCAGCTTGGAGCCTCAACGAAACAATAGTGGAAGTCCATTTGTCAACTAATAACCCATCACACACTTGTCTTTCTCTGCTCCTCTCCACTACCCCTGAAGGCATCTGCAGCCCTGGGAGAGACTGCAAAGCAGGAGTGGGAGGTCTGGGACAGAGACAGCAGCCTCTCATTTCTGCAAAGAGTGGCTTCGTTTTAAACTCTGTCAACACCAAGGTGGCCGATGCACACACGTAAACTGAAAACCGCATAACCATAGTACAAAGAAGCCTTGGAGTGGGTTTTTGATGATCTGCCATTTTAGATTCCTTAGGCCACAGCACTCCCTTTATTAGCACACATAATTAAGAGTTGGCTCAGGTTTGATGGCTGAGGAGCCCTCTAAGAGGCTGTGGCTAGGGGTGGAAATGAAACAATTGGGCCAATGATGCCCAAGGTGGAGACAGCATTCCAATTTGACTTTGAGGGTAGAGGGATGAGGCCCACTGTGTCCTCTCCCTCATTTGCTTCTCCGAGGACTGCTTCAGGTGGCTTCCAGCCCAGGTGGCACAGCCTTGCGGGCAGGGCTGTGGATCAGCGTCAGCAGCCAGACTCCTCGGGAGAGCTGGCTTCTCCTGAAAGTGGGGACTGACTTCGAAAGACTCATTCATCAATGTCAGGGCTCCTGCAGACAGGACAAGGCCCAGGGATGCTCAGGCTGGGAGGAGTGCGCTCGCCAACACATCAAATCCTCATCACACAAACAATTGCGGCTCACACAACGTCAACGTCCACGTCCGTCTTTTCCTCTCCCACAGTAAGGTCAGGTGAGGCTGGGGGCTTGTGGGGACAGAAGATGTGAAAGGGAGGAAGGGGCTCATGTGGAAGATGCTTGTGGGCTGATTCAGAGCCTACCAGGGCCCGGCCTTGCCTGGGATGGCTGGAAATGTCTGTGCAAGTCTAATCCACGTGCAGGCTGAGGTTTGGAACATCCAGGGCCACTAGGGACCTTCCTAAGCTCGATGCAGGTTAGGATCACAGACTTTTCCATCAGACAGATCTCCATTCAAATCTTGGCTCTGCTACCCCCTTCCCTTGTGACATTGGGCAAACTGAGGCTCGATTTCCTGACCTGTAACATGGAAACGACAAATCTCACAGGGCTGTGCCGAGGATTAAATGAGCTAATATATGTCAACAGCCTGTCACAGGGCCTGGCACACAGGTCACAATCAATAAATGGCAGCCAGTATTGTTATTGTTGTCTTGTTCCCATTGTTCTTGCTCAGCCAAAATCCACATGGTAGCAAGTCTCCATCATTTATTTATCCAAAAACTATTTACTCAGCACCTCCCATATGGCACTGGAGAAAAAGAGGCCTCAAGGAGTGCAAAGTCCAGTGCTAGAGAGAGGAGCAGAGCTGACAGCTGTGACACAGGGTGAAGGCTGTGGGTGCACAGAGCCCAACTGCCTGGCCCAAACTGGGATGGTCAGGGAGGGCTTCCTAGAGGAGGTAGCACTTGAGCTGAATCTTGGCAGCTAAGTGGGGCTTAGGCCGGCAGTCACAGGGGGGAAACTGTTCTAGGCAGAAGGAACAGCCGGTGCTGATGAGGGCGATGAGAGAGCAGCACTTTGGGGCGGCTGAGGTCAGTGCCAGGAGGAGGGGTGGAGATGAGCCAGAGAGGAAGTCAACACACTGGACGGAGGCATCTGGACTGCGTCCTGGGGGAAAGGGTCATCCATCAAAGGACGGCTGGGAGTTCACATCGTCTGATAGTCCTCTGAACTTCATTAAGACTTTGACCGAGCTGCCTGAGGCTGCCACCCTGGAGGCTGCGCAGGGAGAACCCGGGCCTGGCCTCACTTCACTCCTTGCTGCCTGACGTCAGGTTGCCGCCTGGGAGTCAGCCTAGGGGCCCCGGACCGCCACCTCCACTGTGCCCATCGCCTGCCGCATCCTCCAAGCCGCCCCACCTAGGCTGATGCCTAGTGCTGTGAAGGAGAAACGGCCTCAGCCATCACCTCCTCCTACCTCTCGCAGGAGCAGGAGCCAGGCAGGGGCTACGCTTTGGTTCAGGCTGAGAGGGACTGGTGGACCCTCCACAGGGGAATCCCTGGGGCTTCCAGACAGCTGCCCTCTGCTAAGCGCACCCAACTTGCCCAGCCCCCTGTGACTCTGACGGTTGTCATTCTTGGAGGCAACAGCTGAATCCACAATCCAATTATGTGTACAGGGAGGTAGCGAGGCTTCATTCCCTCTGAACTTCCCACTGCTGCCCTCAGTGCTTGGCAGCTGTGTGCTGCTGCTGCAGGGACGTGGGGAGCAGCGATGGGGTGGGGTGGGGCTCCCCCTCCACAGGCTCTGAAAACTAGATGTCCTGAGCAGCACCAAGTCCCGGGCTGCTTCTGCACATAACAAGGCCTGCAGGCCAGAAAGCAAAGCAAACGACTTCCACTGAATGGCGGGAGGTAGGCAGAGGGATTTGGGACTAAACTTTTAATCCAAGCCCTGGGTGATCTTAAAAAAGTCATTTAACCTTTGTGAGCCTCAGTTTCCTCTCCAGCATTATGGGTGTGACTGCATTTCTGGTGAAAATCACTTGTGATAATGAAAGTCTATGTTTCCCAGTCAGGGAACTCTGACTCTGGGCCTGCATGGTGATAGGGTGGAAGGAACATATTTTCCTAAAGCATAAATTTTACCCAAAGATTTTAGAGAAAAGAACTATATTAAAACAGATAAAGAGATATTCTGAAGAAGCACCTAACACTTTAAGGAATTATAAAGACAAAATAGAAACATCAAAACAATTCTTTGCGATGCTGTAAGCTCTTTGGCTGTAGCCCCAGACCTCAGGGACCTGCTTCCTGCTTCCCTGCCATTGGTGGTGCATCAGCTGAACCACCGGAGAGGGGTAGAGCAAGGGATTCTCTGTCTCCACGACATGAGGCACAGAGCAAGTGTGGATATTAATCTATTGCCTGAAAATGGATCATTCTAGACTTTGCTTCTTTGGGGCATGCTTTGCCCATGAACTACACTCCTGGTTATAATCACATCCGTTTGGTGTCTCTATCCACCTTTGACAGAATCATAGAAAAACTGTGGGCAACAAAGGACACTTTTCCCCCCAGACAGTGAGTGTCTTGGAAGTAATTCAGAGGGGAGGGCTGGAGGAAGCCAGCACGGGCTAGAGGAGGTCATGATGAGCAACTGCTTACACAGGGACAGACCTGCAGAACAACGGGGACTAGGAGACGTGGGATTGGAGGGTTCAGGATAAAGGGCCGAGGAACAATATGCTGAGCATCCCACAGACAGAGTTCAAGACCCAGGGGCAGCTGCAGGCCACGGAGGGAGCAGTAGCTGCAAGGAGGGAAATGATGGCCCATCGCTAAATATGACAGCCGTCTCCCTCAGTCCTGTCACCGATTGATGCCGCCACTTGATTGCAGACTCAGCCGAACAGTCAGTCCTCTGTGGTCCGGTGATCACGTTCTGCTAGGTTTAGGCAAGAGCCAGCTCAGCCTAGCCTCGTGACTGTCCTCCCTCCTCAGGCATAATACTGCCCAGTTGAGGGGACACAGCAATCCGCTTGCTAGAAGCACATTAGCCAGGAGACGCTCAGGTTTTCAGTTGCGGCCTGTGTGATTGAAGCGATGTGAGTACAGGCTGCATGCAGTTTTCATGAGTAACAATGCTGAAGTATATTTAAAAGTATAGATTTTTAGCAGCAATACAAATGCTAAAGGGAAAAAAAAAAGCCCACACTCGTTTAATTAATTTTCCTCCTACTGAAGTGCAGTTAGATAGGCCTGGTGCTTGTCATCGATCAGTTTCGATCAAGTGGCTGAGAGTTTTTTTTTAATGCCTGAAACTCTTAAAAGAACAGTAGAATGTGTTCATTTCTGCCTCCAGGTTTAAGAAGATGCTCTCTTAGAACTTGTCATTGCCCAAAAATGGGCCTCAGGGCCACATATTTGGGTCCAAAACTTCTAGAGATATTGTGGAACCACAGTAACAAGATTTTACATTCAGAATGTCCCTGCTGTTGGACTCCAAATGGTGACCCAAAACCTAAAAGCGTGCCTCAAGTTCATCCATATCTGCAAATCACTTCTGAAACTGTGACTCTTTGTCTACCAAATAGCTCTGCAGTTGTCTAAAATATGGAGTTCTCCCGAGCTCTGGCATTTCATCTATGGGAAATGAGCACAGTCTCCAGTTGTCACCTGCTCTATCCTCGTGGCCTGGCTGAGTCTGAGTGTCTACACATCCTAGAACAAATCTGAATGTCCCCGCCCACCCTCTGCAGCTTTGAGATCTCTGTGTTCAGATTTCTTCAGGGAAAAAAAATGTAAGGAATCACGGGCCTCCAACACATCGGGCCTCTCGGTGCTAACAAAGCACTTAGTGAGTCCCTTCAACAAGTGTCCTCCAGCCAGCAAGGGACAGGCACAAGAATGAAGAAAATAAACCATCCTGCTAACGGCCCCCAAAGTGTTGCGCAATAAACCTGTCTCACAAAGTCAGCGACACAGACTTTTAAGATGGTTACTGCTCCTTTGACTTGAATAAACTGTTGAAATCTCCTTTCTCCTTCTCTCCCTGCAGGTACATCACCAGAGAAAGGCCCCAGCTTTTCACATTGCAACAAATTCTTTACTGGTAGGGGACAAGGTCCTACTAGACTAAGCTCACGAGACATTAAGCAAAACAAAATGTTTAATTAAAAATGTTAAGTGGGCAGCTTAGGGTCAGGTGGGACATATTTGGCTGAAGGCTCTAAGTTGTTGCAGACACCTATAGAAAAGACTCCATGAGAAGAGCCCAGCTGGGAAGTTGAAAACATGTATAATCCGGATTACAAATTTCAGGGGGCCACTGCTTACATTTCCTGAAGATCCTTCGATGTCTCTCAGGCCCGAGATGCAGGCATTGGGACTAGAACTTCTTTTCAATGCTCGGCCCCATCTCAAGGAACATTCAGGGACTCTGGGCACTGGCCCTCTGCTTTGAACTTTCCTTTAATCTGCATACAACCCTCTGCAGTAGGGGTTATTAACCCCATTTTATTGATGAATAAACAGAGTCTCAGAAAGGTCGAGGTGTGGGGGTCCGGCTTCAATACCAGCATCCTTTTCTTTAAACTGCAGCCACCTCCTACTACCACCAGCTGGGACTGTTTAGATTCAGTCCTGGTGAGAAAGTGTCCTTGTAGCGTAGTTCTCAAACCTCAGTGTGCCTCAGAATTACTTAAGAAACACGACAAACAAGCAGATTTGGGGTTCCCACCGCCCAGGAGTCTGATCCAGCTGGACCGCAGATGAGGGCTGGGCATCTACATCTTTTAGAAGCCCCCTTGGTGGCCAAGTTGCAGGTGACCCAAGGACCACACTGGGGCTCCTCAGGCCGGAGACTCCTCCCAGCCATTCCTCTGCCTCCAGGCGGACGTGCCCACGTCCCCACAAAACCCTGTTTTGGAAGCTTCTCCTGGGACCTTCTGACCCAGTGCTGGAACCCGGAGGCGCTCCTCACATCTTCCCAGGCCTCAAGAGAGAGAAAGGAAATAAAGAGCAGGCAGAGCTCCTCTCCCCTTCCACGGCCTGCACCCGACGGCAGTGACCTTTGAGCTCGCCTGTATCCTAGCTGATTCCCACCCTCTCTGCTCACGGCAGTGGGAGCGGCCAGGCACAGCTCCTCCAGCAAGCAGAGCTGTGGCCATCATCGTCGAAGAAGGAAAGTTTATGAGTCTGTCTCTGGCATTTAAAATTAATATACTTATTAAGAGAGCAGGAGAGTGCTTTCAGGGTAAATGTCTCCCCCCCCGGGTAAAGGCCACTTAGCTCAAACTCAAAGTGAGCCGGCTCCACGGGGCCTTGCGGTGTTCAGAGCTTAACTGCACAGGATGAGCCTGTTAAACACTCGGCCTGCCCGGCAGCTTTTTTCCGCAATGGGTTCCGGCTGCTCCCCTTAGGGCCTCGGGGAACAGAGCTGCTGAGCCCTTTATGGCCAGGAATGCAGCCTCTTCCAGCTGCACTCCCCTTGCCTCCACTACGCAAAGGCCTCCTCTTCCCGGCCATCCTCCAGCCATTCATCTACCCCTCCTCTCATTCGCTCACCATCCTTCCACTCTTTGTTTATCCAGCCAGCCATAGTTTTCATGCTTTCATTCATCAGACATTTATCGAGCACCTTGAGTGTACCAGGCATTGGGGATGCACAGATGAATAATCCACCTCCCTGCTGTTAAGGAAATTTCAGGAAATCTGCTTCAAAGGTAGAGGGAGACAACATGCTAAAGCTATGGTTGAGATTTTCCTATCCTGTCCAACTATCAAACTCCTACTCATCAGTCAAAACCCACCTTAAATATGCTTATCCTACAAAACTCCTCCCAGTTCACCTCCGGCTATTGGATACTCCCCGGGTGATCATACAGCCTCTGGATCTATTTCATGGCTTGTATTTTTGTTCGTGGCTCTATTCCAGCCCTGTCGTTGCTGTTAGTATGTCCTCTACCCTGGGAGGGCAGTGACTAGTCTTAAGTGTATTTCTTGTGCTGAACCCAGCGTCTGCCGTAAAGCAGGTTAACGGCTTTCTAACTTTTATGATTCTAAGAACCACCTCGGAAACTTGTTAAAAATACTGACTCCCCAATTCCACCCCTGTGGCATCTGATTCAGTCGGTCTAAGATTGGGGTTCAGGAATTTGCAATTTTAATGAGTTTCTCAGGTGATTCTGATGCAGGTGATACAGACCACACTTCGATAAAACTATACTGGTGCCTCAATGAAAGTTTTCGAATGAATGAAAACCAAGGAATCAGAGGTCAACTAAAGGTCTGTGAATTTAACAAGGCCTGCGGCTTACACCAATGTGACCGTCCTAGTTTCGATATTGTACATAGTTATATAAAATGTTACCATTGGGGGAAGCTGGGTGAAGGGTACTGGGACCTCCCTGTACTATTTTTGTAACTTGCTGTGAATCCATCATTATTTCAAAGTAAAAACTTTTTAAAAGTTGTCCTGGTTTTCCGAGGCCTCAAGGATGTGAGGTTGTGATTTGCGTCAGACTGCTGATCTCCCGACCTTTAACCCCACTGTCTAGAGACAACATCGACCCTCAGATGTTTATCTGTTCTGAGTGCAGTTAATTATATGCTTAATTATTATACAATTAATTCTCTATTATTAATGAAAGGTATTTCATTCTTTGCTTAATTTCTCAATATCTTCCAAAATAATCTTGTAATAAATATTTACTTTTTAACTAAAGTATTTTAAAACTATTTGGGGAAGTAGAGGACAACTTTTGAGATGACGGAGACACCTGTTACAAAGCCAGAGCCAGAACCCTTGCTGTCTTTATGTGTGTGTGGACCCCAGTGGTTCTCAAACTTGGCTGTACATGAATGGTGCCCAGGCCACACCCCATTCCCATTAAAATGAGAATTTCTGGGGTGGGACCCAGGCATCAGGATTTTTTAAAGCCCCAGGTGTTCCACCCCGTGGCGTAGGCAATAGGTGGAAGCTGGCCCAGGAGAGCGTGGGTGCACCTGTGGGCCCTGCTCAGGTAGAGGGAAGCTCCCAAGTTCCTTCTGAACCGCTGGCTCTAACTTCAGCTCAGCAAGATCCACAGCCCTACTCAAGGGAGCACGGGCTCTTCTCCTCCTCCCCTCCGTCCCCCAGGCCAAGGCCTGGAGGCAGGCAGGACTCAGGCTCGCCTTCCATGGAGGCCTCTGTTTTGACCACCTGTTCTCCACAGGTACAGGTGCTTTCTTGTCTACAGGCTGAAGGACTTCTTTCAAAGCAGATCGACATTTCACATGGTTTGGATGACCCTTGGTATTCCCTGGAAGTTCACCAGGCCTGACTGGCTCATTTACAGAGAGGCCCACGGTTTCTGCCCAGGTCAGCTCCTTCCATGAGAAAGTCTGCCAGGTCCATGCTGGTTTTCTGACAGGGTAAAGGGGCTACTCTGAGGACCCTTGAGATAGAAAGAGAAGGGGCTGGTGCCTTCAGGTCCAGAAGGGATCCCAGAAAAGATGCAGGATCCCTTTTGGGGGAATCTGTTATCCACTGATGACATGGTCTTCTGTGTTCCATTGACAGGGCAGTTTTTCCAGGTCAGGTCCTGTTTCTGGAGATTCCGGAGCAGGGTCGTGGTGCCTGGGAGCTTGCAGACAGCCCATGTTCCTTCTTCAGTCTCTGAGGGCTCTCCACTCCTTCTCCCCACCCCAGGCAGCTGCAAACTGCCGCCTAGGAGGAGAGTAATGTACCCATGTCTAGAGGATGCCATTCACTGTGACTGGGCAGTGGGCCCTCTGGACGCCCCATCAGAGGTGGCCTAGCTGGCTAACAGGGCCTGGCCTGCTGCCAGCTGAGCAAAGGCTTCTAACAAGCTCTGATCTCTGCAGACTCACCTGGGGATGGCTAAACATCTTAGCTCCAAGGACATCTTCCCTGTCTGTACCAAGGCCTGCCCTCTCATCCCAGATCCCTCCTCCCTTCCACTCTCCTTCTCTTGCTTGGCATAGAGTTGTAGACCAAGCTAGGAGATAAAGGCCTCACATTAATTTCGATGCACTGAACTCTGACTGCTTTGAATAGAAAAGTGAATTTTCCTATGGATGAATTGGGTGATTCAAACAGCAAAGCTAAGACAGTTTTTAATCTTGAGTCTGGCCGCTGTCGTTGCCAAAGTTTATTTAACCTATGCGCTAGGATACTGCATTTTACATAGTAAATCCTCCCAGTCTTCTAATAGGTACTATTATTTTCTCATGCCCATTTTACAGGTGAGGAATTTGAGGTCCTGGCATTGCAGACATTGACTTGAATCAAGATCCCCCACATTTCATCACTGTGCTTTTCTGTGTCACCCCCAGAATCCTCTGCACTAAGACCTGAGGCACACTCTTTATTGTCCAGGGAAGGCACCAGAGCCCCCCTCCCTAGGGGATACTCACTCTCCCCTGAGGAGCAGGACCTCCAGAGCAGGAGATCCAGGGAAGAGGAGCCTTGGCGATGGCCTTCTTGGCCTGTTGGATGAAAATGGCCTCGTGGACAGAGCCATTTTCCAGACTCCAGACTCAGCAGGGAGGTGAGATCTGTAGGTTCAAGTCCAGCCCCATCTCTGAGGCCTTCCCCACTCCCCCAGGACATCTGAGGAAGGGGCTAATGTCAAAGATGGGGTGGCCCAGTGTCTAAGTCTGGCATGGGTCAGGGAGGGGAGCAGTGTGTGAGGAGATGGCGGGTCCACTTCTCCAGGGGAAGCTTCCTGAGATGAAGCAGAGCAGAGGTTCCCCCACTCTCATCCCAGAGAAAGGGAAAACCTCACAAATTAGTTTACGGAATTTAGGATAAGCATCTTACAGTGTCTCTCTGTCAACATTTTTCTAGATCTTCTTATCCCATTTCCGCTTCCTAGCTATGCAACTTTGGGCCGTTTCTGTTCCTCAGTATCTTCATCTGCACAATGGGGATAATAACAGTACCCAGCACACAGGATCATGGCGAGGCTTGACCAGTTTAATGTGTGTGAAATACTTAGAACAGTGCCTGGCACATAGTCAGGACTAAATCGGTGTTAGCTGGTAATAGTAGGTCTCTTTTGAGGCCAGAATAACAAGTTTTTTCAGCAAGAGACACCATGGTTAGATAGATAAAAGAGCTTCTCGACTGTGACACAAATAAGACACGTCAGAATATTCTACATAGAAAAGCAGTAGCATCTCCTTCCCTGGGCCATTGTAAGAACTATTTTGGCTGAGGTGAAAAATAATGATAAACGTTTGAGTACCTACTGCGCTCATGTGAGTACCCATTGGCCACTTTTGTGTGCATCACGTCATTTAGTCCTTCCATCAGCTCTGACGGGTATTTCCTTTTCCAGAGAAGGAGGCCAAGGCTCAGAGAGGTTAAGTGCCTTACCCTTGATTACAAGTGCCTACAGAGCCTGCACCCAGTGACAGAAGATGGACAGACGATACGACCTTCAGAAAACCCTTGTAGCTCAAAGAGTCTCGCTTGGGCTTGCTCGAGCCATCAGCAAAATGGAGATCAGAAAATCCTTGTGCTCACCTCAAAGCGTTTCTCTTCTCTCACAGTAATAAATTCTCTTGACATTAGCAGAAGCCAGGGGGCCCGGCAGCCCAGGGGCTGACTGACGGCTCTAGAGCAGAGCCGGCGTGGATGGAGGGCGGAACGGCACGCCGCGCGTGGAGGCCTGGCAGGGTGATTGCTGGGCTCCAGTGAGAACGGCGGTCCAAGAGGCTTTGACTCACACTTTGTAAACTGGTTTCATGCCTGGCCTATCAATGGGGGCCTGGCTGGATAATAGGATTTTCTTGTCCCCGCTCCTCCGCAGCCGTCCAAATCTCCCGTGCGGAGCGCCTGGAGGGGATGTGATGTGCTTGGCAGGGCGTCGCCTGGTCAGGCTCCGTGGCCCTAGCCTGGGCGATGCGGATCTAAGTGGCCATGGTTCAGAGCAGCCTCGGAGAGAGGCTATGTGTTCCATAGTGGGGGGCCGGGGGGAGGACAGCGTCCCAGTCCCAGGCAGCCCCTGCCAGGCAGGCTGCATGCGGGTTCAGGCATTCTCAGCTACGCCTGTCCATTATTGCGGGGTGTGGGGCAGGGTCCTCAGGAAGTGCCCGTGGGGCCGCAGCGACTGCTCCTGGCTTGACTGCACGGTCCCGCCAGCGTTGACTGACCACAGCGGGTCCCTGCCATGCGCAGTCCAGCTCCAGAGGAGCTCCGCCAAAGCCCAGAAACCCAGGCAGCCCAAATGCAACTGTTCCCTAGAGGCAGAGCCTAGAGAAAGTGAGTTATTGGGGAAGTGCTCTCAGGGGAGAAGGGCTGAGGGAATTAAGGATGCGGGCCAGGGCGAGGCTAGCTTCCTGTCCTGCTGGGAGCCCAGGAGCGTGGGTTACTCCACTAAGTTAGGCTCATCTTGTGGCAATGGGGCTAGTCTTTTGTGCCCCTGTGCCAGTCAGTCACTGGCTGTTGGCTTAGGGCAAGAGGACTAGGGCAGGGTGTTGCTGCCCTCTGGGGTCAGGTGGCTCCTGTTTGGCTGAGGCTAATTCTCTAGAGAAGGGGGACGGTGTGAGCTTTAGCAGCCAATACTCACAGCAGCTGGGAGATGGGTGCACCAGTCCGGGGTCTGGGCAGGGCACCAACAGCATCATTGCACCATGCCCGTGGGAATGCAGCCAGGGCACAGCCCAGCCGGAACCCCATCTAGAGCCAGCCTGGTGACTCGGACTTCTAGAAAGCCAGAGGGCCAAGGAGCCAGGTGGCACCACAGTGAGCAGTGTCTGTGACAGCCTAGCCATCACCCCTGACACCCATACTGTGAAACGACAAAGACAGGGGTTCATGGATCTGCCGTCTTCTCTCTTCCCAGCAGGGACGCGGGCCTCAGGGTCCATCAAGGGTACGACTGGGGGCTTCTGCCCGGGCTCCCTGGACCCAGGGCCAGCCCCATCTGCACAAGCACACGGGACACCTATCAGAGCTGTTGTATGACAATCCAGAGCCTTCTCCCCCAGAGCCTTTAACACAAGTTTGCTCCTGAAACACAAATATCCGCCTCCGATGCAGAAGAGAGATGAAATTAGGAACAGTCTTAATTCTTTCTGGCAGAGGGAAGCGGGCAAGAGCTGTCAGTTCCCCAATGATATATTGTTAAGGAAATCCAGGTTTAAAGGTATTTCATAAGTTTGCCTTTGCCTGCTAATAAAGAGAGTCAGCTTACGGAATCTGATCACCGGGCGAGATTGTAATGAGATAATGTGGTGTACTCCACAGAGACCCAGCCAGCTCCTTGAAATTCCTCTGAGAGAGTTTCTGAAGTGCCACATTGTGACAAGGAAGGGCAAGTAAGAGGGAGAGAGAGAAGGGAAAATGGGCATAGTTAGCCGAGTAGATTAGGTGATTCAACAAAGATCATACAGTCTCAGCAGGCTGAATGGCGCTGGTATTTATCAACGTAACTTGTGGATGCTTCTGGGTCTCCAGGCCTTTCTGTTTTCTCAGTGAGACAAGCAAGCTCAGAGCCATCTTCCTGGAATATCCAGAGACTGAAGGCCTTACCCTAAGCAAATAAGTAGATGTGACTGGGGTCCTCGCTGGCTGGCTGGCAGTGGCCTCAGCCCCGAAGTCCACAAGTCTTGGGGGAAGGGGCTCAGGTGGGTGTCCAGTCTGGTTATCAGCTGTGTGCTGGGCGCTCAGGGCGAGTGGGCTGTGATGGGGCTTAGGCTCCACTGTGATGGGGTTTGGCCCCGGCCCTGATTGTTCCAGGACTGAACTGTGACCCATGTTTATTTAGGCTATGGTCTGGGGTGGGCTAATTCTGTGTGTACCCCTATGAGAAACCTGTCTTGGCACAAATGATCTACCTATTTGGCAAACCAGGAAGGAGGACCCACCCACATGCAAAGAAAGTGTGATTCAGGGCTTAAGGCAATAAAATAAACGTCAACATTCCTGTTTAAGCCATCTCAGCCCCTATGCCCACTCTGCTCATGCCCACCCTCATAGGGATAGGCAACGTTTTTGTTCTGAAGGGCTTTGAGAAACTGATAAAGGCTATGAAAACTCTTCCCAGAAAAAGTACAGACACACACACACACCCGCCAAGATGTGGTGCAATTTCTAGAGTCCATAGGTCCCGACCATGAACCCCAGGTTTCAAAACTCTAAAGAGGAGGGGCTGACCTGCTTTGCTAGACTGCTCCTGTGTGTACCCCCTTGAGACAGACGCTGCCTGGGCAGGAGGCCAGCAGGAGCTGACCAGCCCCTTGAGACAGGCCTGCTCCGCAGTGGGCTCTCATTCTTATTTCCCGTGCTCCCCTGCTTGCGTTTTCAGGCCTCTGGGTCTCTGGGTGAAAGAGTAGCCAGTGGCCAGCAGGGCAGGCCTTGGTGACTGCATGAGAGGGGAGATGAGAGCAGAGGCCAGGAACTGTGGCTCTCAGATTCACGTGGGAGCGTGCACAATTGCACAATTGCTTCTTGTCTTGCGGGATCTTTTTCCCCCCTATTCTGTTCCCCAAATGGCCCAGCAGATGATCCCTTGGAAGGAAAAGGGCTTCTGTGCTGGTTTTAGAAGGCAGCAAAGAGGGAGAGCTGGGGAGACTGTGTGCCCTGCTGTCTCCAGCCTAGAAGAGAAAGAACCCCAAGGGACAGAGAGGAGGGGAGGAGCTGAGGCTCTGGGGCCTGGAAGGAAGGACGGGAGAGAGGGTGTGGCTGGGGCTGGAGAAGGAGTGCTGGGTTGTTCCCAGGGGGGTCCACTGCTGGCTTCCTGCAGGAGAACCAGAGGGTTCTGAGCTGACTGCAGTCATAAGTTTAGATCCCAGCCATTGGCTTTGCTGTCCAAATGGGTTTCTTTCCCTCGGTGATCACTGATGTATCGTGTCCCTGTAATTGTGTATTGTATTTTGGCAGTGGAGCATCCAGAGAAGATTGGAAATCTAGATCGAACCCTCCCTCCCCGGCAAAACATCCATCACCCAGTCTGAGGAGACGGGTGAAGTGAGGGAAGGGAGGGGAAGTCAGGGGGTGCTCAGAGGCAACCAGAAAAAAATGGGGAGACACACAGGGAAGAATTTTCTCCCGATCTCAGAATCCTTCATGGCCCAATGCCCTGCTGAGAGTGCTCACATGGATCCATGTCCAGGCCCTGCAGGAGAGCAGGGGCATTGTGAGTGGGGGCCCTAGAATCACGGGGGGCCAGGCCCATTTCCTCATTCGTTTACTGACAAGCATTTTTTGAGCCTCTCCTACATGCCAGTCACTGTGCCAGGCTCTGGGGATACAGCAGTGGACAGAATAGACCACCCTCATGGAGCAGGCATTCTAGCAGAGGTTCTCGGGTGCAGATTCCTTGTTAGATACTGTGCCATCCAGAGGAGTTCCCCAGCCACACTCTTGCAAGGCAATGGGGCAGACTCCTCCTCACAATGAACAGTTGCAAGGTCCTTAGACCCCACCCTCCCATCTCCTAGCTCTTTGAGCTTTGTAGGCAGACATGGAGGTCCCTCTCAATTCTCTTCCTGCCTCACCCAGTTCCAGGCCTGGCTCTGGCAGGGTTCTCTGAGTGGTCTAGGGCAAATCACTTCCCTTCTCTGCTTCTCGGTATTCTCAACTATAAAATGAGGCTAATAACACCAGCTCTAGTCTCATCAGTGGGATTTTGTTAGGATCGTAGAACCCACAGAAGGTCTAAATGGAGAAGAGACTTTAGGAATCATTAAGCCCAGTGCCCTCATTTCATAGAAGAAGAAACTGAGGTCCAGAGTGGTACCTAATGAGAGAGTGTCTGGGAAAGCTCTTGCTGAATGAAAAACTATAGATATGAGGGATCGTGATATTGTTGTTCTTTTTCCTTTGAGCACACTCGCTGACTCCCATGACCCAGGCAGGGAAGGAAGGCATGAGTCAAGAGTCCTTCCCTGCAGGTCCCCGAGTCCTTCATTTGTCCTCAAAGACCTCATTGGCCCCGAGCCTCGTGTGGTTCCCCCTGCTGTGCTCCCCCATCCCCACCAAAAGGATGGAAGCTGTTTATTGCTTTCTTGCATGGCAGGGGAGGCTGGAGTTATAGGCTAATTAAACCACAGACAGATTCCTCAGCAGTTGGCTGGGACCATAAGTGCTGTTACAACAGGAAAAGGCCAGAGATGACAGATGGAGCTTTTTCAAGATTATGTCACCATCGCCCCTGAACACGGCTTCCACTCCACCCCTCAGCTCCGGGGCCATGCTCCATGGGGTGGTTGCTCTGCATCAGGGAAGCCTACAGACAACTAGAGAAAAAAGCAAAAACAAAAGACTGAAGGAGAGGAACTGGCTCAATCTAAATACAATGGCAAGAAATAGCAACCTGACCCACACTGTGGTCTTCTTGGAAGAATATAAACCTGTCCAAGATGCTTCCCCAAAGAAGAATAGGGAAGTCCTTCCCAAAGGCTAACTGAAATCTCTTCTGCTGCCAAGACACCAAAGGGATGGGAGAAGGGAAATCAATAACTGTGCCAAGAGGCAGGGAGCTGGGGAAGGCTCCTTTGGGTTGATCAAAGACCACTCTGGAGCAGTCTCGACCCGCAGAATGGGTATTCCTCTTCAAGGTCCCCAGTAAAACAGAGGATTACTCTCAGCTGCACTTCCTTCCCTCCTCCTCTTCCAGGAAGTTGACCTAGAGGAGATTAAACCCAAATCTTGACTTAACTTTGGTTTCCATGCTACCCACAATCAATGAGATGGAGGCAGGAAGAGAAAGACAAATGAATGAGCTCATCATTTAAAATAGCCTGAGGGGAAAGTCTTCGTCTGGAATGGAGTCAGCCAAATTGGGTTTGAGTCCCATCTCTGCCTCTTGGACAGTTCACTGAACCTTCTCTGGGCTTCTGGGGCCTCCACTGGAGTAAATACAGCTAAGTGCTCCTGCCTTGCGGGGTGTTGTGAAGCTCAAGAGAGATCATACATTTAAAACTCCAGAGTGCTTGGCAAAAATGAACTGTAGTTATTCAGCCACTCGTCAGAGAACATGGGCTCCAAGAGGAGTTAGAACCTTCTTCACACTGAAGAAGAAGTCTCCGCTTTCCTTGATAATGAATGCTTCATAGCCTTTGGAATCAGAAAGGTCACCCCAAAGTCTAGCCTGACTCCCGCCTGCTGCAAGGCTCCTGAAGGTACAGATCCAAAAGAGTGATGGTGAGATGGAGGGGCTGGTGTTCAGGGCAGGCCTGGCTCCCACCTTCCTCCAGCTGGGAAGCTGCTGTAAATCCAGCCAGGCTGTTTATCTCCTTCTTGGCCGCCCATGCTCCTCAACACTTACAAGGTCACTTGGCCCTGCTGGAGTTCCGGCTGGAGCACTGATGTGATATGATCTGACAGCGCCGTCTCCCGCTGCCAGCCCCGGGCGTGGACGCAGGCGGCCAGGCTGCCACTGGGGTGGGGCGCGGCGGGGACTGGCAGCTGGGTCTCGGCCTGGTCGGGGCCTGGGGGAGGCCAGTGGGACCTGAGGAGCTGTGAAGTGCATAAGAGAGGAAAGCTGAGCAGCAGGTGTGTGCGAAGTCTCCTCACTCTGCCCCGTCCCCACCTGCCACCTTCACCCGCCCCTCGCACCTCAGGCTCTGAGACCAGCTACTGAGTCCTGGAGCCCCCACCACGGAGGCTGTCTGACTACAGGACACGGGTGAGGAGAGGGAGGGACGTGAGCTGCTCTCAGTGCCCTGAGCACGGCCGTCTCTCCTCGGCAGTGCTACATCGTGTGCAGAGCGGGGTCTCCCCGCTGAGGCCTCATCGCCCACTTTGTGCCTTCCCACAGTCCCTTTCTGTCCTCCCAGAAGGGAAGAAGAGGAACTAACATTTGGAGGGCCCCTGGTCTGTGCCAAGGGCTATGTCAGGCACTGATATTACCCCATTGACTCCTTAGTCATAATGTCACTTGAGGACTCCAGGGGGACGATGATGCACTCCAACTCCACACTAGGAAGAGTTGAGAACTGTGTATGGAGGTGTGGGCAGGGTTTACGGAAATCAACCAAGGATAGTACAGTGTCCTCAGACTGGCAATAACAGGGTCCCTTACCTCCCCAGCTAAAGGGACAAGAGAAGGAGCAGTGACAGCATTGGGAGAGAGTAACTTCCAGGGTGGTGGCGGCCTGATAGGAGCTGTGGCCCTTGATCGAGGGACACAGCCAGCTTCTGGGGATCCTGCAGGGAAGGAGTTAGGGGAATAAATCCCCAACCTTACTGTTCTCCTGTCCTCCGATATTCCGCTGCTGCCGCCTGCTGGCCCAACCCAATCAGGGGCCAGGGAGCAAGGAAGCTCACTGATGCTCTGTAAGTGGGTAAGCCTGGGTGGGGGTGGGCAGAGCAGGGTGGGGAAGGGTGGAGAGGGACCTGGAGAGGCAAACAGCAGGTGGTCAGCACACACCAGATAGGAACGATCCCCATTTACAAGTGCCCAGAGTCAACATCTGATTACAAAGCCAGCTCCTACACCCGTGTTCTCGCTAACGTCGCCTGTCTAATGGCTTACCTCCAAGAAAGTAGGACAGGAGGTGAGGGAGGATAGGCCGCACAGGCTTCTCAGCTCACCTGATCCGAGCTTCCAGCTCCCGACAGCTCCCCAGCCCCTGACAGGCTGGTACTCCCTCAGGTCTACCTGAGGTGCAGTTTCTACCCCACCTTGACCGTCAGCTGGCTCCGACCTTGAGAAATCCCTTAGGCTCTCTGGGCTTCAGTCTTTGCATCTGTGGGGGGAAAAAAGCATGATTCTGTCCCTGTTTCCATTACAAATATTTTTAAAGGATAAAAGTAAGATAGACATGCAAAATTTTTTGGCATTAAAGTCAAACCACAAACCTAAGAGAAAAACCTTTCAATAAATGTTTATGAGACAAACTACTACGCACAGGCATTGTTCCTGGCGTTGGGGATACAACAGCAAACACAGTAGGCAAGTCTCTGCCTCCGTGGAAATTACATTCTAGTTGAGGGGACAGACAATGAACAAACAAATTAATACATCGTCTGTCAAATGGAGATAAGTGCTATGGGGCACAAGGAAGCAGGACAAGGCATTCAGGGAGCGCTGGAAGTGAGGTCTGCAGTTATATGTAGGGTGGATGGGGCAGACCTCAGGATAAGAAATCATTTGAACAAAGGCCTGAAAGAAGTAAGGAAAAAAGACATATGGAGATCCAGCGAGAGGAAACAGCAGGTGCAAAGGCCCTGTGTTAAAGCACACTGGGCATGTTGAAGAAAAAGTGCGAAGGCCAGCGTGGATAGAAAAGAGTGACAAAGACAGAGGGTTAGTGACCGCTCTGCTGTGTCAATAACCTGAGGGAGAGCAAGGGTGGCAGCAGGGAGAACTGATAGAGGCCATTGAAATAATCTAGATAAGAGATGATAGCTCAGACTAGCTGGAGGCAATGAGGAGCAGTCAGACACCGGTAAAACCAAGGGACTTGCTGATGGGTTGGATGTGAGGTATGAAAGACAAGGGGAAGAGAAGTTAAGATTGATTCCAAAGTCTTTGGTCTGAGCAACTAGAGGATAATATTGCCATTTGCAGAATTGGGAAAGACTGTGGGTGGAGCAGCTTTGAAAGGGGAAATTGGGAATCTGTTCTGGCCCTGTTAGTGTTAGGTGGATATGAATGTTAGTTATAAAGGTCTGGAATCAGAGGCAAGACTGGGCTCAAGCTATACACCTGGGAGCTGTCAGCATATGGATGAGAGTAAAGCCCCAGGTCTGGGGGAGATCACCTGGGAGCAAGTGTAGAGAGCAGAGAGGAGGACCAAGGCCTAAGCCCTCGAGCGTGCCAGGTGAGGGGCCAGCAGAAGAGACTGAGAAGCCGTGGCCGGTGAGGTAGAAGAACCAGACCAGGAGAGCACAAACCAACAAAGAAAAACTAAGGCCTCATCTCACTTTTGAATGTAGCTGCCCAAATCCAAAATAAAATATTAGTAAATCAGATGTAGCAATGATTGAAAGTACCTCATGGCCCATGTGGGTTTATCCCAGTAATGCAGGCTGATTCAACATTATAAAATGTGTTCATATAGGTCACTGTATAATCAAGGAAAATGTTACATGTTTATCTTGCTGCGCACCAAAAGAGCATTAGATAAAATTCTATATATTTTCCTCATTAAAAAAAAAGCCTCAACAAAGCACAAAGAAAATTAAACTTCCTTCATTCCATAACTTCCAAAAAACATTAGAAACAGCCCCATTCTGTCTGGAAACTATACACAGATGCCCATCCTGTTCAACACGGTTCTGGAGGCACTGGCCACTGCATCAAGGGAAGAAAACGAAGGATGGAGGATCCATAAAAGACGAGTGAAAGAGGAATATGTTATTTTTCAAATGATATGATTATCTACCTGGGAAATCCAAAAGAATGAAATGCACTGTTGGACAATAAGATTCCAGCACAACGGTGGAATATCAGGGCAACAACCCAAACTCACAGCTCCACTTCATTCCACCAATGACAAATATCTATACTCAAAATAGAAAAACAGAACAAGTAAAAAACAACAACAAATGCCTCTAAGTTTCCAAGGAATGAACCAGTAAGATATGAACAAGACTTTTATGGAAAAACTATCAGACTCTACTGAGTAGCACGGAAGAGGATCTAAATAAATGGGGAGACACCTAATGTTCCTGAATGGGAACTCTCAACATTGTGAAGATGTCAATTCTCCCGAATTTCAAAGCAACCCCTGTCAAAATCCCAACATAATTTTATGAAACTTAATCGACTTAATTTAAATTCATCTGGAAGAGGAAAGGAACGAGGCTAGGCAATTGTTGAAAAAGAAGTATGATGAGGAGAGATCTACCCTAGCAGTATAAAATACATTCTAATTACACAAGCCACAGTCATTAAAAAAGCCAAACATTAGTCTAAGAATGGACAGTAGATACTAAACAGATCACGTGTGTACAGGAGACTATGATAACCTGATGGCACTTCTAATTAATAGTCAGAGGATGGACTGATCATTCAGAGGCAGCCCTGGAACGGCTGCTTGTTATATCAGTTTGAGCTACTGCCTGCTGCTCATAACAGAACTTGGCTCAACCAGGCTCTAATAATAAGAAAATGTACTGCTCGAGCAAGGAAGCCCAGAGGTAGATAGGTGGTAGCAAGGCCTCATGGTTGGCCTAACTCAGCGGCTCCGACTCCTTCTCTCAGGTTCCTTCCGAGAGAGCTATGGCCCTCTCTGCATGTTGCCCTCACCCTCTGCTGGCTTCTCTCATGGTGAGAAAAGAGCCATAGCAACCTCTGGATCTTTTTCCACAAGCTATGATGTCCGAAGGAAAAAAAGGTTTTTTTTCTCCCAGTGCACTCTTTTAGAAGTGAGCACGGTGTTTTCCCCAGATGCACTCAGTAAACTCACCTGACCTGAGTCATATGCTGATCCTGAGCTAACCACCATGACCAACGTCATGCCACGCCCACGTTTAGGCAAAGTGTGCGAGATTACCCTCAAACCAGTGAGGCCCAGCCCCAAAGCGCAGGGGACAGTAGCGGGCCAGGTGCATGCCTAAAGGAAAATCCAGGAAAGTGGAAATAAACACCAGGTGGGCGACCAACAATGGCCACCAAAGCTATCTGTTTGGAAAAAAATAGAGCCTACCTCCCAGCATAACAAAATAAATTTCAAGTGGACTAAAGAGCTTTATAAGTGAGGTGAGCACTAAAAGTATTAGAAGAAATATACTCATAACCTTGGGGTAGGGAAAACTTTCTTAAGGAAAACACACAAAGAAACAAAAACCATAAAAGAAAAAATTGATAAATTGCTATGTCAAAACTAATTGTTTCTGTCTGACAAAAAAAACCATAAACAAAGTTAAAAGGTAATTGACGGACTGGGAGAACTATGTGAAACATGGATAACAGATATGAATTAATATCCAAGATATATAAAGAGCTTCCACAAAATTGATAAGAATAAGCAAAAAATAGGAACAAGTAATTCATAGGAGAGGAAAGATAATTACACAGCGAACATATGAAAAAACGTTTACTAGAAATCAAGGAAATTCAAATCAAAATGAAATATTTCATTTTGGCAAAAAAGTATAATATTGATAATATCTAGCATTCAAGGGGGTGAGGGGAAATGTGAAGTCTGATACACTGCTGTTGGGAGCGTAAATTGGCAAAGAATATTTATTCAAATTGAATATGCACTTACCTTTCTACCAGGAATTTCACTTCTAGGTGTCTATCCTAGGGAAACACTCATTTATGTATATGGAAAAGCATGGACAAAGACGTTCTCTGTTATGTTCCTTCTATTAGTTAAAAAATGTAAATAATCCAAATGTGCAAGATAGGAAAATAAACATATATATACATATATATATAATGTATACATGTATACATATATAATGGGATATTATTTAGCAGTTAAAAATGAGGTAGTTCTATAAGTAGTAAAATTAAAATCTCTCCAAGTCATATTATTAAGTGAAAAGAACAAATTACAAGCCATAATATCACATTTTACCATTTATGGAAAAAACAAACAAAGGCCCCACATCTTTCTATTTGTGTATACATGTGAAATGCACAGGAGGCCATCTGTAAGGACGACACCAATCCCCTAGTTACCACCAGGGAAGGACTAGGAGTGGGGGTGGTGGGAGGGGGCTATTGAGGCTTTATCTGTACTGCATGGATTTTTAAAATGTAACTATACATCACTTGTATAATTAGAAAGAAATTTAAACATTTCATTTTTCCTGCATGCATTTGCCGAGGGTATGCTCTGTGCACACTCTGACTCACCCATTTCTTCTACCCCGCCAGATGAAGGAAGGACAGGTTTCCAGCTCCTCTCTGCCAGGGCTTCCGGGGGAGCCTGGAGGAGGCCGTGATTCCCAGAAGCCCCCAAGGGCTGGGCAGGGTTTGGTTACAAAGCAACGGGGCTTTGGAGCCAGAAGACTTCAAAGTCTGAATTGTGCCTCTACTTGTTGCAAGCTCTGCAACTGTGGTCTAACGACTCTGTGCCTCCGTGTTTCCATCTGTAAAGCGGGGTGACTAATAAAAATACCCACCTTGCAGGGCTCGGGGAGGATTAAATAGACGTGAAAACTACTGGGCATTAAAAAATACTTTTTAAGTGTGAAAATACTAGTCTAACACCAGGTCTGGGGTTGTCTGTTCTTTCCAAACACTCGCAGTGCTCCCCTCCTTTAGCAGGAGGAAGAGCTGGTCCTTGTTTCCCAGCCCCTCTCTCCTCTCTGCCCTCTCACCCTCCATTTGTGCCTCCTAGGGCTGTGCACTCGGGCGCACAATGACCCTTGGTTCATCTCTTTGAGTCAGTCTTTGTCTCTCCAAGTCCCTGTCCACACACCTGTTAGCAAATAGCCAAGGCTGACCCTGCCTCTGGGCAGCCTGCAGCTCCACAGTGGCCCTGAGCCTGCTATGGCTGAGTTGGTCCTTCCCCTCTCTATCTTTTGTTAGCATGGGATAGGCTGCTTCCTAGAAGCCAGCTGTGAAATGTCTCCTAAACCAAACCAAAAAGAGCAGATGCTTTGCCCCTTACCCCTCCTTGTGCCCAGGTGCTCTCTCACACCCGCTCCTGCGGCAGGAGCAAACTACCCAGATGCGCCCTCCTTCACTGCCGGGCCCTGCTTCTGGAGGGCAGATGGAGAGGGAGGGAGAGGAAAATCACTTCTGACCACTCCCAGTCTATTGGCCAGCCAGGTCACTGACCCCTGTCTCCTGAGATGCAGCTGTGGATGGAGACAGGGAAGCAATAGCCTGCCCAAATGGTCTCCTGCTGCTTTCCACTCCATTTACTAGCCTGTCGCTCTCCTCTGAAAAACACATCAATCACCAGGGAGCTCTTCTCTCTCTCTGCCTGGGACCAAAGGAAACAGGAGGCCAGAGAATACCTTCACAAGGCCCCTCCACCTTCTCCGTCCCCCCTCCCCTGCCTGTTCCCCAAGAGGCACACGAAACACACAGCCAGCAGTGTGTGCACACAAGCATGCACACATCCCTGTGACTCACCTGCAGAGTCAGATGTTCTGAAATCCTGCTCTCCAGCCCCTGCTTTTGGCCAGGAGAGCACCTGAATCCCTCCCCACCTTTATCTTAAAGACATGCAAGAAAAAAGATTCTAGCACCTTTAGTTATCCTTTCAGACCTGGCTCAAGCGTCACAGCCTCCATGAAGCCCACCAGAGCACCTCTCCTTCCCCCCACTGCCTCTTCCCTTGTGCCTCCACTAGTACAAAGAAATGCGTCAACTCTAGACCTTGCTTCCCAGTATTTCATTTTATGTCATATACCTATCTCCCTCACCACGTTGTGCATTCGTGTCTAAGACCTCTGCACTAGACACCGTGTTGACACCTATTAGACACTCATTGACGGGTGATGGATGGATAGATGGGTGGACAGACAGACAGATGGATGGACAGAAGCCCGCTTCTGAAGTAATACACCGTAAGCCCCTCCTGCTTCCCACTCCCCCGACATCCATAACTCTGTGGTCTCTAGGGTTATGCACAGCAGAGTGTCTTCATGGACATTATGGCACCTAACAGGCCAGTGGTTTTCTCCTTTTGGGGAGCCCAAGCGTCTTGGAGGGTAGAAATGAAATTATGAACTTGAGAAAAATGTACAAATGCAAAATTTTCCCAATAAGAGTCTTGTGGACACTCCTGAAGAGCCCCCATGGAGTCTCCTGGGCATCCACGGTCCAGGTTTAGAATCCCGCCCCGGTGGTCTAGATGGAGACCAGTACTCTTTCCCCTGCCTATGTGACCCTGGGTTCATTAAGACGGCAGGAAATGGGTGGGTGTCTGCCCTTCATTGCCTCTCAGGGGCTAAGATCATTTCGGAGAATCTCTCGCTCCACTTTTCTCCAAAGCATATGCTCATTACTCACAAAGCAAGTGGATAGGGGCCCCAAACTTTATGTTGAAAATAAACAGGTCCATAATTTGGGATAAGCTATTCCGTCTTGAAAACAGTGTGTCCAAGGGAACTTAGGATTTTCTGGATGGTGTCCTGGTGTCCCCCATAGGAAGCCCTGAGCTGGTGGGGGCAGCCCCAGAACATGGCAGAGGTACCTGTCTTGTACTCACCCCACAAGAATGGCAGGAACGCAGCGTTCGCCCTTCTTTGCCTCAGCGAGAGCTCTCCTCAGACTTAGTGGATTTTGTGCTCCAAGTCTGAGGGCTTCATCAGCCGAATCCACCAGCACAGTCTGCAGCCTGAGGCCTGGTGAGGGGGGCAGCGGGGCTCAGCCCTTCTCGGCAGCAAAAAAGCAATGAGGTTGAACTTTATATTTATTGATCACAGCTTCTCTAGACCTTTACTATCATTTAATTCTCGCTTCTAACCAAATCCCCTTTATCTCTTTTTGCCAACTTCACTGCCCAAAATCGTTTTTTTCTCACACCGTAAACACATTTCCATTTCAGCATGCAGCCAGACTGTTGCCGGAGCGCTTTCCGTGTGTATTTTTCTCCCCTACCCCAAAGCCTCCTCATCGTGGAGGAAAATTAGAGAAAGAGGAGGCGTGGAAGGGGTTAAACTAATCCAGTAAATAAATATTGCAAGTCCTCAATTTCTGGAGCAAATTCAAGGGGTGAGCCACACACATAACGTGAAACTGTGGTTAATTCAAAGATAATTTTTCGTGGTTTTTGAATGAGTTGAGGGTCTTTCTATATGCAAATAAAAAGACAATCATGTGTCTGGATTGCCCAGGAATTATGAACATTTAAGATGAAATAAAAAATGAACCTTGAATATAAAATAAATTATAAGTAAAAGAACAAAGTCACGACTCAAAGGCGAATCTTCCAACCATCCTTCCCTCACCCTTACTTGGACCCACGTCCTGCTGGGAGGAGACCCCAGGCGAAGAATCATGTAAAGAAGCAGCCTAAATGGATGTGCCCTCTCTCCCTCTAAACTCCCCTGGTGTCTGACTTATCTTCTAATGAGGTTAAAAATGTGCTGGGTTTCGATTAGGAAGAAATCTGAAGGCCCCCTTCCCTCTCTTGCTGAACTCTGAGTTAGGCCGGATAAGGTGGCCTGTTGGGTCGGAAGCCTTAGCACACATCTTCAGGAGTTGTTGTAAACCCCCTCTTACTTCTGCCTCCTCAGGATGCTGTGTTTCTAGGCTTCCCTGGAGCACACAGGCAGAATACGACACGATCCGTCCATTGGTGGGGCTGGACTTGATAGGGTGCCAGCAGAAAGCGACTTCATTCTTTTATTCTGCCACAACCCCTTCCAGCACATTCTCTCCTGACCTTTGGAGAACCTCTTAGAAAAACCTCAGAGATTTTGGGGTAACTCTCAGATTAAAAAAAAAAAAAAAAGCCAGGTCAATCTAATATCAGAGCCTCCAATTCTCATCCTATTTAAACCTCCCATCCCCCAGCTTAGGCCTACTCATCTGGAACCTTGAGTAGCGGGGAGCAGGGGTAGATGGTTTTATTACTGTGCTCTCACTCCACCTCTTTCTCCACTCGTTGACTGTTGTTTGGACCCCCCAACGTCAGACAGGGTGGAGATGGGGGAGAAAGAAAGGCCAGGGAAGGTCTTGCTTGACTTGCAGGGTGGTAATATGGCATCCATGCCCTCTGGACATGACAGATTCCCAATGCCAAGTCTTTCTTTTGTCAGGGGCTCGTGTGGGTTCTCTTGCTTATAATCCCCTTGATGTAGGAGACACCTCCTTTACTGGTCGCTTATGACCTCTACCTCCTCCAGTCCTGCAGCTGAGGGCACTCTCCAGCCTCTGGCCCAGGCGTGAAGTCTTCGGAGCTCCCGGCATCCCTCTGTGAGGTCCACACCAGCCCAGAGAAGATGGGCTCCCTCCTCAGGCCTGGCCAGCCACAGCCTCTCACCTTTAGACATTCTCAGGCCTTGGCCAAGCCCATGAGTGGCTCTCTTCAAGTCCCTTCACTTGGTTGGGTGAGAAGGAAGCAGCCCCCTTCCCTCTCCCACGGGAGGAAGTGGGACCCAGCCCACTGACAGCTCAAATCCAGGCAACACCTCCCAGCAGCCTCCCCAACTTCTCGGAATCCTGTTTTTATACCCTGAGGTGGCTGAGAAGCTAAGGGTTACACAGCCAGTTCCACCAACATTTACCTGGGTGGAGGGGTAGGCAGAGTTCCCAGCGTCAGAGCCTCAGCCACTCCCTGCTTCACGGGGGACCTTAGCTGCCCTTACTGCTCACCCCAAGTGTGTGAGGGCCAAACTTCTCAGGACCACTCATTCCACATTCTTTCAGCACTTAGTCAGCTCAGGCTGCCATAACAAAATACCATAGGCTGCGTGGCTTAAATAACAGAAACTTATTTCTCACAGTTCTGGAGGCTGGGAAGTCCAAAACCAAGGTGCCAGCAAGAGACCTCTTCTCTTGACTTGCAGGTGGCTGCGATCTTGCTGTGTGCTCACATGACAAGGGGCGAGGGAGGGATAATCCCGTCATGAGGGTCGCGCCCTCATTACCTTATTTAACCCTAATTATCCCCCAAAAACCTCAATCTCCAAATACCATCATTTGGGGGTTAGGGCTTCAACAGATGAATTTTGGGGGAAACAAACTTTCGGTTCATAATGAGCACCTATGGCGTGTCGGGCACTGCACTGGGCGTGGAGGATAAGAACATCCACCAAGCATGAGGCTTGCCCTCTCTTTCTCTCACTTTTGGAGGAAAGACCAATGTGTAGATAAATAAGTGCACAACAGTGTGAGAGATGCAAAGTGACAGCTCAGAGGAGGGATTGGTGGAGGGAGCTGCCAGAAAGTCCTTGTCCCCAGCAAGGGCTGCAGGGACATGGGGGGACCCAGTGGCCAGACAGGGTGTCCACAGTGTCCTGTGGAGACCACTCACCCAGGCTTCCTTCTCATGGAGGGGGTGCCCTTGAATGGTTGCTTCTTGGTGGGAACATGTGCCCAGGGGTGTGGACATCCTACTATGAAAACAAGATGAGCTTTAACTGATGCTGATTCAACACCTGCCGTATGCCTGCCCTGGGCCAGGTGTTTTCCCAACAAACCTGGAAATAGGGAACCTTACTGCTATTTTGCAGATAAATAAACTGAGGTTGAAATACAGAAGTGGGTCTCTGCATACAGGGATCAAACACACTTCTAGACCAAGAGAAGGCTGCATGCTATTTGGGGGAAAAAATCCTTAACTTTTAGCTCCCAGCGCCTGTGGGGTTTGTCACCAAGAGGTTTCCACCCACTCCCAGCTTTTTCCTAGAAATGCCGTAAAGGAATGTTTGTCTGACTCCAGGTTCTTTGCATTTTGTTTAGAGACAGAGATAAAAATGCTCTCATTATCCCATCTGCGGCCGCTCAAATGAGAGAAAAGTGCTCCTGTATTAGGCAATGCAATCCACCCAAACCTTTTTACTTCTATTAAAAAAGCATGAAGGCAATTTACCAGGATGCGCCTGTCACAGTTTGAACAGCAGAAAGGCCTCTTTCATCTTCCGATTTATCTACAGGTGCAGCCTGGTGACAGAGGCAAGTATTTTTCCGGCTCAGTGACTTGGAGGGGCCGTGGGAGACAAAGCAGCAATCAAGTGCTCCCTTGTCCCTAAACATGAGTGTGGCATTGCCACCTTCAGACAGTCCTGAAACAGGTCCCAGCATGTTGAGGTCACCAGCAGAAACTTTTTCAGTTGATTCTGCCCCCACCAAGGAGCCAGCTAGGTCTCTGCTGGCTTGTCTCCAACTCCAGGTGGAGAGGGGAGAACAATGTGGGGGCTCCTATTAGGAAACGGGCTGAGTGAGCAGGAGGTGAGACATCCAGAAGGACTTTCTGTTTCCAAGAATCTGCTAGGTATAAAATGGGGCCTTAGGGTAGCTCTGACATCATCACCTTTTCTGGAAATTTTAGTGGAAAAACATTAATTTCTCTGAGGTGGCTTCCGTGTTGTCTTCACTGGAAATATCTTTTGATGTGTTCATGGAAACTCTCTCCAAGGAGCCCTCTGGGCACTGTTTCAAGCTTTCTCACTGTTGACACCGAGAGGACACAAAGGGAGACTGGGGCCCCAGATGGGGGTACTGGCACTCGGTGCATACACGGTAATACCAGGCAGGATCAACGCAGGCATCAGATTAGGCCATCAAAGACATTTTCTCCCACAGTCAGCAACATTTATTGGGCCCCTGCTGCGGTAGTCAGGGCCAGCATTCAGGCCTGGGGTACAAGTGCAGACAAGATGCGATCCTGCTCACAGTCTGGTGGAGGAGATGGGCAAGAGAGGAAATCATCAAAAAGTGAGCAGAACAACATAAGTAGTAAGCAGAGGTGTCTGCAACGTGTTCAAGGAGCACAGAGAAAGAATGAATTGACTCTGAGTTGGGACTCAGGGAAAGCGAATTTCCCCAGAAGGCAGCATTTTCCCTGGTCTCAAGGAATCAAGTGTTTTCAGGAGAAGCCTGAGGGGAGCTGGGGGAGGAGGGTGACGGAAGTGGCCACACTGAGTATTCCCTCTGCCCTGTTCTGGACAGAAGAGCTCAGCCAGGCACAGTTGCACCTCCGACCAAGGGCTCCCATCATCCACTGGGGCTTCTGTTCGCTCTGGTCCTTGTTGCCATGGTGCCAATGTCTGGTCCCAGTGACCCAGCCAGTTGCTGTGAGTATCAGCGCAGCAAACACTTGTACTCCCCAGTGTCCGGGACCCAGCAGAGCTCCACATTTGGGGAGCTATAGCTGGGTTGAAATCTTCAGAGCCACAGGCTGAAACTGACACTGAAAGAGGTGGATTGAAGGTGGATTCTGAGTTCAAAACTATCCCCCGAGAAGTATTGAGGGGAGCATCGGGACCCACATTGTCCATTATAATTGAGGGCCAAGAACAATTTTGGATTTTTCCATCAAGGACCATGTGGTCCACACCCTTAGCGTGCCTACATGGCCCTTCACAATCTGGTGCCTGCATGACTCCCCAGCACGATGCCCACCCCAGCTCTCTCTGTACCCCATGTTCCAACCTCAGGGAACAGCTTCTCCTTCCCCTCTGCCTGTGCTCTCTGGGGACCTCCCAGGCTAGCACAAATCCTGCTCCTCCCTTAGCACCTTGCCCTTTTGGAGACACTTTCGCCCTCATTTGACCCTCTAGGCAGATATGATTGTTCCCACTTTCTAGATGGAGAGATGGGGGTCCTGAGAAGTTGGGTGGCTTGTTCAACTGGAGCCATGGCGAGCTCTCATGTCTCCTAATTATGAGCCCAGAGTTGCATCCCCCACCATAGCAGTTCCAACCTTTTAATTTTCCAGGACCTTTTTTATTGTTTTTCCTTCCATAGACCCCAGGGACTCATATGATATCATCTCCAGCCAATCTTAGCTCCTGAGAAGCATGAGATAACCACTGTTAGCAGCTGAGTTGACACAATTCCAGCTAAAAGCAAAGAAACCTGATGTTTTAGGTAGGCTGTGCAGACCAAGTACCGATAACAGTATGATTTCTGTTGGGCTATTTGAGACATTGACAGAAGCTTTCAGAGCCTTATTATGACTTTCCCTGGGGGTCCAAAGACCTCAGGTTGGAAACTTTTGCACTATTTCTGCAGTGACCGTAATTTTCAGGATAAAAATCAGGACTCATGATGTGATAACTGTGAGTATGTGCAGGGGTTGATGAAACAGGCTGATTGAAATCCATACTGTTTCAAGAAATCTGAGTTAGATGGCCATTCACTCACTCACTCACTTGCTCATTTATTAAGCGCCTACTATGTGCTGGCTCTGTGCTAGGTGCTGGGGGACATGGCTCTTGCCTTCATAGAGCTACTAGTTTGTTTACACATAATGACCTGGTACTGTGAAGACCAGAAGAAAGTATGAAAGTCTGGGGGATTATGAAAGGCTGCCTGGAGAAGGAGACATCTGAGTTTAGTTCTGGAAGATAAACAATAATTTTCCGTGGACAAGAACAGAAGAATAAGAGGGAAAAGCATGAATAAAAGCTTAGGGGTATGAAACAGCAAATAGATGGGAGCTATAAGCAGTCCATTGGGATTATAAGGAGGGAGATGGAGATGGAGAAAGAGATTGGAAGAGATGATGCTCAAGGGCAGGAAGGAGTCAGGCCCTGAAAAGTCATGAATGCCAAGCCTGGGAGCCTAGATCAGCCCATCCGTGTCCCCCACCACACGCTCCATCTTGGCTAACCTATGAAAACCAGTCTTGGACAAGAACACGTGTTCCAGGCAGTTGCCCCTGACTGCAACCACTCTGTGCTCTTCACCCCCTGCCTCTGGGATTCCAGGCTCTGACGCTTATTAATCCATTCATTCTCTCATCACAGCAGAAAACAAGACAGAAATTGTGCCTGCCCTCATGTAGGGCATAAATGTAAATCACAAATATAAATGTGATAGGAATGTAATTTTTAAAAATTATAAATATCAAATGTCAATTATGATAAGTGCTACAAAGGGGAGCTAAAGCTTATAACAGAGACCCTAACCTACTAGGAGAGGTGGGAAAGGTTTTCCAGAAGTAATAAAAACTGAGCCGAGAACCACTGGACAGATAGGGATTAATGTCACTCTTGCTCTTGGCCCTTTTGATGTGATAATCTATGGAACTCCCTTCTTTGATTTGGGACCTCACTTCCTACTTGGCCCCAGGCTTTGCTTGATCCCCTGACTTTTCCAACTTCCTCATCCTGGTGAAAGAACCCCTCTTCCAACGCCTCCCAGGATAGACATAGGGCACAGGGGAGCCATGAGAGGGCATCCAGCACAGAGTGACATCTCCAGCCCCAATTACTTCCTGAACTCCACACTTGCGAATGCAAGTACCTGCTCCACATCCTCATTTGGGTTAAGACCTCCCACAACTAACCTGTCCAAACCACATTCTTAGTGGCCCCTCCCTGCCCACTGGCCAAACCTCCTGCCGTCTTCTCCATATGAGGAAGTGGCAAATCCATCCTTCCACTTGTTCCACCAAAATCCTTGGAATCAGCCTTGATTCCTCTCATTCTTAGTACTCCACATCCAATCTGTCATATTGCTCATCATCTCTCCTTCAGAATACATCTCCCAAACCTGACCGCTTCTCACCACTCCACTGCTGTGGTCCAGCTCCACGCCGCCATCCCATTTTCACCTGAATTACCGCACTTGCCTTCCAACTGGTCTTCCGGCCTCTGTCCTACAAGTCTATTCTTCCAAGATGAAAGTTGGACCATGTCCCTACTCTGCTTCCCACCCTCTCATAGCTCCCATCCCACTCAGAGTCAAAGCCAAAGTCCTTACAAAGGCCCACAAGGCTCTGTCATCTACCCTCCCCACTACTTCTCTAGCCACTCTGTCCTCTGTTTCTCTTCAAACACAGAAAGCACACTGTGCCCTCTATCTGGAATGCTCTTTTCCCCACCCCCAGGTATTCACAAGGCTTTCTCCCTCACTTGCTTTATATCTTTGCTCCAATGCCACCTTGTCAGAGACATCTTCCCTGAGCCCCTACACAGCACAGCACTGCCTCATAGTCAGTTTTTGTCCCCCGTATCTTTCTTTCTGCATAGAACTTATCACCACCTGACATATAATTGTTTACTTATTTATTGTCTGTTCCCCACACTCACCCAACTGGAAGGTAAACTCCATCAGGAAGAGTCTATTTAACCATTCACTTCTATTTCCCTAACGCTTAGAACAGTGCCTAGAACATAATAGGCACTCAAGAAGCATTTGTGGAATAAATCAGTAAATAGTTAAATTTGTGTTTTTAAGAGGTCACATTGGGTGGAAAAAGAACCGGAGAGGGACAGCCCTGGGGACAACGAGTGATCTGGGAGCTTCGTGCAGTCACCCAGAAAGGCAAAGGCGGGGTGATGAAGAAGAGAGGATACCTTCAAGAGAACAATTCAGATGCAGAGTTAGCAGGACTTAGGGGCTGACTGAATCCATATAGGGAAAGGGAAGAGGAGGGGTCCAGGATGGCTCCCCAGGTCCTGGCTCAAATGACCAAGTAACTGTTAGTTCCTTTGACCAAGAAAGGAGATGCAGCAGGTTTAGAGGGAAGATGATGAGTTGGTTTTAGAAATGTTGAGGTTGAGATGACAGTGGACATCCAGGAGAAGGTGGCCCATAGGCAGCTGGATATAGAGGTCTGGATCTCAGCAGTGGGATCTGTACCAGAAATGTAAATAAATCTGGGTCAACAGCACAGTTGTGGCATTTAAAATAATTGGTGTATATTAAATCACCTAGAAAGACAGTAGGGAGTGAGAAAAGGAAAAGGACCAAGGTCAGAGCCCTATGGAGCATAGGCATGTAAAGAAAGAAAAGAGAATAAGAAGTAAAGACTGAGAAAAAATGGTGGGAGTTTAAAGAGAACCAGGAGATAAGGGTGTCATGGTAATAAAGGAAGGATAGAGTTTTCAGGAGGAGAGAGCAGTTAACAGTGTCAAATGCCAGGGAGAATGACAGAAAGATAAGGCTGAGATGGGCCCAGAAGGGCCCATGTATATGCAATATGGAGGTCACACATGGCCTTGGCCAGACAAGGTCAATGGCGTGCAAGTGCAGAAGGCAAGCTATGGTTGGTTGAGGAGATATGGGAGATAAGAAAAAAGAAGCAAGTATAGACTATTCCTTCAAGAAACTTGGCTGAAAAAGGGAAGGAAAAAGGGCAATAACTTGAAAGGAATCCTGATGGTCAAGAGTTTTGTTTACCACCTGGGATGACTTGAGCATCTTTATGGGCTCAGAGTAGGAGCCAGAGGGGAGGCTGAGGTGGACCATAGATGGTCAGGGGATGGTTGAAGGAGTACAGTGCTGGGGTTGGAGGGAGGAGGGAAGATGCACAAAGTAGAGTAGGGGTGTGTGTGGAGCAGAGAGAGAAGAGGATTCAGAGTCTATGCTGCAACTATAGCCCAATGACTCCCATCAAGATCAGAAGACAGGACAGGAACACATGAAAATACACAGGCCACCTACCACAGAAACACGTGAACTAGGGCCCAACCAGCAGCTGCTAAGCAGAGTAATAGATGCAGTGTTGAAGGGGACAAAGGAGGGACTGACATGGCCAGACCAAGTGGGTTACTAAAGGGAGCCTTTCTGGAGGAAGTGAAATTTAAGAAGAATGTTGAAGAATACAGGGCTTGGTAAAGGACCTCCTAGTCCAGGAAAAGGGCTGGTTTGGAGCCTTTGAGAGAGGCAGAGGGGGAAGGCACAGGAAGCCAGGCAGATGAATGGAGAGAGAATCTAGTGCAGTGGTAAGAACATGAGCTATGAAGGCAAGACACCAAGTTCATACCTGGCACAGTTACTAACCAGCTGTGTGACTTTGGACAAGTTATTTAATCTCTCAGTGCCTCAGTTTCATCTTCTATAAAATGGAGATAACATATGGAAAGTGCTTGGTGCTATTATTTTTCAAGAAATTGTTCCACAACTCATAACTTAGTGCTAAGATAGCCTCATGAGTCCATAGCCTATCTGTCATAATATGGACAGACAGACAGACAGCTAGAGATAGGTGTCCTAGATGACATTTGTCACCTGTCCCATTTCCTACTTTATCAGGAAACGTAATTTGACCCCCGTTGCCTCTGAGGCAGGAAAGCAGTGAAATTGCATGTTTCTAAAGTCTTAGTCCTGAAATTTGGTGCATCCAGGTGGCTGCTTGGTGCGTGGGAATGGAGAGGACGACAGGAAATTGTAAATACCAAGTGGCCAAACTGTCTCTTCTCTTCAGGTCTTTGGCTCTGAGAAACACAGTAATAAAGGGCTTTGGAATCCAACAGGAAAACATGGGGATTTTGACCAGCCTCTTTTCCCCTCCCCTCCCCTCTCCACCCAGGGCAGAGATGCTAGTTTTCCTTCCAGTATTCATTTTCCTCTTCCAAAGCAATAGAACTTTCCTGGGCACATGGCCACCCAGAGTAAAGACTACATAACCCAGCCTCCCTTGCAGCTAAATGTGGCCATGTGACCAGGTTCTGCCCTATGGCAGAAGTATTGTCTGGCAGCTTCCAAGAACTTTCCTTAAAATATAGCTGGCATGTATGCCCTTTGCCCTTTTCTTAATCATCCCTTTCTCCATGAAGCCACCTGGAACATGGCTGTGATGGTGGCCATCCTGAATAGTGAAGACAAGGGCTCGACCAGAGGGATGGCAGGAGAACAAGCTGGAAGGATCGTAGGATCCTGAGGAGTCTATGGACCAAAGTTTCCATCCCTGACATTCCCTGGCTGCTTCTAGATTTTCATGTGCGAGAAAGATAAACCTGAATCTTATATAAGCCACTGTTGTTTTGGTCACTTGTAGCTGAATCCAATCCCAACTAAGCACAGCCCCTCAGCAGCCCCGGCTCCAGGGTCACTTTCTAAGCGATCTTGACTGTTCCTCATTCAAATAAGTGAACAGAAAGAGGAGCTACAGCTTCTAACCCCCAGCCTCCATCTGGCCAGAAACTTCACTGGAATAATAATAGCGAACTGGATAGTGCTTTATTATTTACGACATGTTTTCTCAAACATGAGCTCATTAGACCCTCACAGAATCACTGTGAGGTAGCCAGGACTGGTATTTCTATGCTCTCCATTTTCAAAGATAAGGAAACTCAGGCAAAAGAGTTTCAATATTTTGCACACATCACGCAGCCAGTAAGGAGCAGAGTCAAGAAACCCAGATCTCCCAGCCCCAAGCTCAGAGGTCTTTTCAGAACACAAAGCTGCCCGTCTGCAGCTGGCCCTGGGCAGAAAAAACTGGAAAAGTACTGGGCAAGAGGATGCAGTGTGGGATGGGGATGAGGGGCTGTTCTGTTTTTTGTTGTTTCGAAAAATAGATTTACTGTTTTAATTCCTCTAAACATTTTTCTTTCTTTTTTTTATTGTGGAAAAAAACTGCATAAGAGGAGATCTATCCTCTTAACAAATTTTTAAGTATACAGTACATTATTGTTAACTATAAGCACAATGTTTACAGCAGATCTCTAGAACTTTTTCATCTTGCATAACTGAAACTTCATGCACACTGAACAGCAACTCCCCCTTTCTACCTTCCCCCAGCCCCTGGCAGCAACCGCCATTTTACTTTCTTTTTTTTTTTCTGGGGAAGATTAGCCCTGAGCTAACATCCGATGCCAATCTTCTCTTTTTGCTGAGGAAGATTGGCCCTGGGCTAACATCTGTGCCCATCTTCCTCTACTTTATACGGGATGCCGCCACAGCACGGCTTGACAAGCGGTGCATCAGTGCGCGCGTGGGATCCGAACCTGTGAACCCTAGGCTGTTGCCAAAGTGGAGCACGCACTTAACTGCTGGGCCACAGGGCCGGCCCCTTACTTCCTTTTTTTTAACCACCATTCTACTGTCTGCTTCTGTGAGTTTGATTACTTTAGATATGTCATATAAGTGAAATCATGCAGTATTTGTCCTTCTGTGACTGGCTTATTTTACTTAGCATAATGCCCTCAGGGTTCATCCATATTGTCACATATGATAGCATTTCCTTCTTTTTTAAGGCTGAATAATATTCCATTGCAGCAATAGCTTGGCTTGGCTATTAATAATAGCCAAGATGTATAAGCAACCTAAATATCCATCAACAGATGAATAGATAAAGAAAATGTGGTGTATACACACCCTGGGGGGATGCTTAACCAAGCCCAGGTGGCACACCAGACCCCTCAACAGGGCACCTCCCTCATGCCTGTAGGTTACCATAGGCCAGAGACAACTTGCAAGGATGTCTGGAGGAGATTTTATCCAGAGGTTCATACAACTGTTTGGCATTTACGGCAAGGCATCTTGCTAGATATTGCTAGGGAAACAACATGTTGAGTAGGTTACAGAATGAGAGTAAGAATATATTTGCAATGCAAGACAGAAAGCTACGTGTGCCATTGAAGAGATAAAGATAAAGTTCAAAGAAATCTAATTGAGCCAGGATTTTCTATCCACTCTGTGCTAGGCTCTGTGCTAGGCACTGAGAACATGGAGGTGAAAAGACAACACAGTTCCTGCTGCCTGGGCTTTCCATCTGGTTCCATCACCCTCCAATAAGCCAATGGACCTTGGAGGAGGCAGCTTTAAAGCCTGGGAGATATCTGGACATGTGGAGACAGGTCTGGGATAAGAGATGTTAGGATAAGGACACCTGTGCAGGATTCAAAGGAGTATAAGAGAGGGCTTCTAAGTGGAGCATGAGCCCAACAATACAAAGGTGCCCATGCCAAGTGCCCAGGGCTGTGTCAGGGACACAGATGCCACCATCTGTGGTGTCTGGATGCCACCAGAGGGCCAGCAGTGGAGGTTGGAGTGGTCAAGGAGGGCTTTATGGAGGAAATGAGACTTGAACTGAGACTTACAGAGTGGGTAGGATTTGAATAGGTAGAGAGGTCAGAGAGGAGGTTTTGCGAGTGTTATGAGTAAGCGCTGAAATGTACAAGATGGCGGTGGGTGAGGGAGGAATGACTCATCTGGCCTGAGTCAAGGGCTCTGGGCTGAGGAGTAAGTGTTGGGGACAACTAGCAGAGTCAGTTTGGGCTTGAACACCAGGCTAAGGGGCTTGGACTTTATTCCCTAGGTAGTGGGGAGCCAACGGAAATGTACTTTGTGCACAGGAGGATGGTGTCTAAACTTCAAAGAGGCCTCTGGCAGGGTATGTGGGGAAGACTGATGAGGTGGCAGTGGGTGACAGTCTAGGGGACTGGGTGTGTGGACAGGTCCTTATTGGCAGCAGGGCTGAGTATAAAAGATGGCGGGAAGGAGGAGCCCATAGGCCTCGGAGTGTCTCCATCAGAGAGGACGTCATCCCTGACCAGACAGCTTCCAAAGGAGGGCCCCACCTCTGTGGAACAGAATAGTCCTAAGCTTGGCTGTCTGCAGAAATAGCTCCCCCCAAACGGGGAGCTGGCATCGCTCTGGCACGCCATGTTCATGCAACTCCAACTCTCCCCTGTGTGGTCACCCCACAGTGAGCAGACTCTTAGGGGCTTCCTGCAGGAGAGGCCGAGGCCACCTGGGGTTCCACTCCATTGCTGGGGGGCCAAGTGGATCTCACAGGCCTAGCCCATGAGAGTTCAGGAAGGAGCAGAGTCCCCTGAGGGGGGCAGGGAGAGACACCAACTTCCTCTCTCTAATGGACAGTCCCCTGGTTGCTCCTATGCACCCAATGGACTCCTCTCTCCATCCCAGGCTCAGCTCTGAAAAGTCCAAGTCCTGGTTGTAAGAAGGTGAGATGCAAACAGCCCCAGAGGAGCTGCCAAGAGTGGTGGCCCATTCGTCTCTGCCAAGAGCACTAAGGAGGGGCTGCACCCAGTGATTGATGGCATTTCCAGAGGTTATTAACTGAGCTGGACTTGTTCTCTTTGGGCTGATCTATGATCCGGGGACAGTTTTAAAGTATGTGGCTTTCTGGTGCTAGATTATCGAAAAGAGTTAAAATTGAAGGTATCCCTCAAGGCACTGCCATCTGTCACGGGTTGCTGGCGGGGCTTCTCCAGGTGGGACGGGGAGGTGAGTGCTGTGCCCTAGTCCCCTTCACCCCCTGTCATTCCCTGGAGCATTGGGATGCTTCCATTGTCCTCCCTGATGCCCCCGGGGCACATGCAGCTGACGATTTGCCCAAAGCAGAGCCGGGTGGGAGCATGGAGGGGCAGAGGGAGTGCCTATCTCAAGCCCACTTTTCATAGGGCAAGTCATCCTCTTAGCATCACAAAGTTTTCCTCCTGAGAGAGAAAATATTGTCAGTAATAGTGTTGCTAGTTAACATTTGCTGAGAAGCTGTCATGTGTCAGTTACTAGTCTCAGGGCTTCACCTGTATGATCTCATTAAATCCTAGCTGATAACCCTGCAAAGTGGGTACCATTGCTAACATTTCATAGAGGAGGATGCTGAGGCAAGGAGTTAAGCTGAAAAAACTTGGCCAAGGTCAAGTCCAAGGAAGACACAGCCAGGATTCCCAGTGAGGAGTCTGGTTCTGGAGCCTGGATGCTTAGACACCCTACTGACTGCCACGGGTGGGGGACCCCAGAGGGGACGCGCGCGCACACGCACACACACACACACACACACACACACACACGCAGCTGGCTCCTCTTTCCTTCCAGCTGCACTCAGTCCCCTCTTGGCCTTCCCAGCCCGATGCCCTGCCCAGCTCCCCCTCTGTGCTCTCCATGGCCACAGCGCTTCCCCGATGCCCAGGCTGGATCCCTTCCCCCTGGAGTTGCTGCCCCTTCCTCTTGTCACCTGGCTTCCCTTCCTAGGGCACTGCCGGTTCCTGTCACATTTGGAATCTACATTCCAAGAGGTCAGAGAGAGTCCTCGAGGGTTCGAGTGAGGTGGGTGGTGCCGAATCCCTCTCCCTTCCCCCCAGCCTGTGCTGGCCTCTGCCCGCCAGAGGCGGGTGAGTGAGGCGGACAGCACTGGGTCAGGGGCAGCAGTTGGGTTATGGCCTCTGAGGAGCCCCTGGGCCCGAGGTGGTCTCCATCTTCTTCAGACACTAAGATCGAGTCCCTGGAGCAGGTACAGCCTCTCCTCCTCTCCCTCCACACTCGTATCCCTCCTGAGCTCTCCATCAGAAGCATGAACTATAAATTGGGATTAGCCGCTGGCTGCTGGTCCTCCCACCAGGAGCGTGGCTGTGGCCCAGCAACAGTGATGAGGGCTGGGGGAAGGCTGGGGGCTGGAGGGGGTGCAGCTGAGGCTTGGCCACCACCAAGTTGTACAGATTAAGTGCCTCCAGAGGCCCCTTTCACCCCTGTTCCTGGCTTGGAGCAGGACACCACCGCCCCAATTCCTGACACAGGCTGTGCCCTGTGGGAGGGTGGGGGCAGCTTTAACCCCTGCATAATCTCCACCAGTCTCCAAATCACAGTAATAATATGTTCTCTAGTGTGGGCAATTGACATTTTTCAATCTTATGTAAAGCATGTGAATAAGAGTGTTACTAAAAAAAAAAAACCTATTTTTGTCAATTTATAACAAACAATCTCTGTAAAAACAGTGTGTGTTGCCTGCGACGGGTGTGCAGCTTTGAGACAAGACAAGTGGCCCACTCACCCTGCCCCCACCCAGCTTAACAAGGTGGCTGCCCCAGAGCCCTTCCCATGGAGACCCCAACCAGGAGCTCAGGGAGCTGCTTCTGTCCCCTAGGAGAAAGGACAGCTCAGGTGGGCTGCTGCCCGTGGGGCTGTGCTGAGAGCTGCTTCTCTGGGTCTCTTGGCCCCAGAGCACCCAGGCTTCCTGCATCGTGACCCAAGATACTCTCTGGAAATGGTTTATTAACCATCTCCCCATCACACTGTAGTCTCCATGAGGGCAAGTGTCCTGAGCACTATTCCCCTGTGCTCAGCACCTGACGAGGGTCCAGTGAAGGCTGGGTGGCTGGCTGCCCATCCCTCCCATCTCTCCTCCCTTTGTCCCACCATTTCTCTGAGTTGGCTTTCCCATCCTGCTTCGGCTCTGTTCTCGTCTCCCACTGCTTCCTGCACTCTCCTCCCTGCCCCTCCCTGCCTCACTTCTTCTCTTTTTCTAACTGTCTGGTCCTGTCTCTCTTTTACCTCCCCCTCCAAGTCTCTCCTCCCATCTGCCTGCCTGATGGAGTCCAGAGATGACTATTTGGTCAACATGATGAATGGGGCATAAAAAAATATGAGCTGTTGATTGGAAACATTCATTTTCAACTAATTTTCAAAATAAAAATTATAAAAACATCACACACACAAAAAAGCAGAGCAGAGCAGAGCAGGTTGAAAACAAATTACAAATGTTTAAAGAGGGAGGGGACCCCAAATTGAAAAATTCCAAATCTTTTCGCTCAACAGTTTCTTTTATAGTTTGTTGTTGTTGTTGTTTATGCTTCTGTTTATCTTATTACAAAAAACGCACATCACAGAAAACACAGACAAGCAAAAAGAACATAAAGAACAATTATAAGCCCACCCACTCAGACACAACCACTGAGAATGTCTTGGTATGTACATTTCTGGATTCTTCTGTGTATGTGTGCATGTGCATTTTACTACTTCCCAAACAAAGTTCTAGAACTTCAGTCCCTTGTCCTGTGAAACAAGGACATTAACAGCAACAATAGACCTGGTCAAAGTTTGAAAAATTGTATATATTGTATTTTCTTCTTGAAGCTTCATAATATTCACTGTAATGAATATTCATTGTAATGTTTATCAGAAATGAACTGAAAGCTCTGGAGAGAGCCACGGTTAAGAAACCTGTTTCACTGTGTTTTTCCCTAAACTCTTTGACTCTAGAGCCCCTTCTTCATCTGGCGGCTATTAATATTCATCCTCATTTCTGAGAAAGCATTTTGCTAAATAATGAGAGACAAATATCTGTATATCTACAGATTTAGTTCATAAAAATAGAATCTTATCATATATTCTGTTTTGTAATACTAGGTATGTTTCCAACTAATCCCTATTCTTGGATATTTAGGTTATTTCTAACTTTTTATTACCATTCATATTATCCTAAACAGCACAAAGTGGGAAGAATAGGTTGAATGTGAATTAGAAATAAAAAATACAAAAGGAAATAAATTCTGAAAAATAGATACATATGTTTAAACACACATAAAGATTGCAAAACCATCCCCATGGTACACTGAAATTTCCAATCCAGATGTGAAAAAATATCCATTTATTGAACAACTGTTTACAGAGCGCCCACTATGTACCGGGCCCCCGGGGAGGTTCTGGGGACGCAGTGAATCAGACAGACAGAGTTCCAGTCCAGTGGGAGTTACATGCAGGCAGGAGGGAACAGAGTACCTGATGAAACAGGTAGGAGGTGAGCACATGACAGCAGTGGACAGGAACGGGTGCCTGGGTGGAGGGCAATTTTAAATGGCATTTTCAGAGAAGGCCTGGCTGAGAGGGTAACATCTCAGCAGAGGCCTTGTGGGACCCAAGGGAGCAGGCCACGCAGACCTCTAGGGGAGGAGTGGTCCCTGCAGGTCAAGGGCAAGTGCAGAGCCCCTGAGGTGCCAGCAAGTCTGGCCCTGCCCCTCTGAACACTCATTAGGCCTGAGGCCCCAGGACCCATGTGGGGAGGGGCTTGCCTGGATTTGCCACTGTCAAGGCAGTCACATGGTGGGGGCTGGGCCTGAGCATCCTTTATTTTAGGGACAGAGCAGGGTACATCCATAGCACCCCAAACTGCTATGGGAGCAGACATAGTTCTATCTGACCAGTTCATTGTTTTATCCAGATTTTTGTTGGTATCAACATGCTTTCAACTAAACTACCCTCTGCTCCTCCCCAGTCCATCACATTTTCCCCCAAAGTCCAAGGACTCAGCCTCCATGCTGATGGCCTGTGATCAAAGCCCCTCACTCCCCCAAGGGCTGCTCTGTGAGCCCAGGGCCCGGCTGCCTCTGCCTGCTCCGGCTGGGCTGTTCCTGCCCCCATTATGCCAGCCCTGAGCCAGGATCTGGGAAAGAGAAGGGGCTGGTCTTAGGGGTGTGGCAGAGCCAACAGGACATACTGGGTCTAGGAGACCTGCCAAGCAAGTCACCCCAACTAGTCACGGCTTTTCTGCAAGGTGTGTGAGAACGACAGTCAGAAGGAGGCAGAGGCAGATCCGGACATGTAGAAAACACTAAAGGATACAAGATGATAGAAGAAAAACGTGGGGAAAAAACACAGGAGATGGTGACAGCAAGGGAGGTATAGCCACTGAGAGAAACAGAGACAAAGAGAAAGACTAGCTGAAAAGAAAGAGAACCCAGGACGCGGGAGAGAGACCAGGACGAGGACGGATGAAGGGACCCCTGGCCCACCGTGGGAGGGACACAGAGGTGGGAGACAGAGAGGAGGCAGGAAGTTCAGGTCCTGGGGGTCCTCACTCCCACTGGCAGAGGGAGCCCAGAAACCTCCCTAGGCCTGGACCTGGGCCTGGGAAAGAGCCTACAGGTGGGGGAACTTAGCAGTTCCAGCCTGATGGTTATACCATCATGGTCCTCAGTGCTGGTCTGTGTGAGCCCTGGGACTGATAATAGAGGGTCTGCTTTGCTCCTAGTATTCCAGGCCCTATCTTGCTTGTCTTCCTGATACCCCGGTCACTCCAGGCCTGGGTCTCTGCTCTGCTACCCTCAGACCTCCTCTCTAGGGCTAGGATCCTGCTGCCAGTGCCAGACCACCCCAGGCTGCCTGCTGCCCCCTCCATCATTCTGCCCACCTATCTGGATACCTCCACCTTGGATGCTACCTTAGTAGTAGCCATGACTGTGACCACTTGGGCCTGAAGATAGCACCTCTGCCTGCCAGCTCAGCTTCCCTGAGCTCCTGCAGCTGGCTCTGACACTCAGCCTCTCTCCCTCACCCACCCGAGAGGTGGTCTCACCCCTGACTCTAACCCTGCCCCACTGCCCAGTCCAGCTGCAGACAATGTTGCTCTGGAATCCAGCCCCTCTGGGCCTGGCAGCATTTCCACCTTCGCCCAAAGACTTGACATTTCCCTAAGCATCAGTTTCCTCACTGGAGTTGGGAGAAGGCTCTGCCCTGCAGGCCTTCAGGATGGATGGGGGGAGACCATAAACCCTGGCCTGGGACATGGGGACTCCTCTCCTTTGCACGCATTTCCATGAGCCCCACCCTGGGAGTCAGATTCCTATCCTCCCTGCACAAGATAAGGTGGTTGATGTGAACATGCTCAGTCCTCAAGAAGACTTGGGTTCTCTTCCGATAGGTCTCTCCATTCCTGGCCTGTGTTGTTCTCTGTGTTTTTATCTTCCTCCTTCACTTTCACTGTCCCAGGTCTGTCCCAGCTCCGTAGAATAAGGGGTCCCTGTCCTTCTACACCCCTGGCCCAGGAACCTGCCCACAAAATCAGACTCCACCCCATGTTGTGCCTCTGTACATCCACCTAGCTCTGGCCCTCAGTCCCTCTGCGTGTTCCGCTGTCTCCTTCGGACTCTCCATGTCTTTCTTGCTCCTCTCTCTCTCCCTCCTTTCCCTGCTGTCTCCTACGCTGCTGTGTTGTCAAGTATTTCCACCATCAGCACTTGCCGAGTTGCAAGTTCTTCCACTTGTGCCACGAGCCGCGTGGGCAGGCTGGGTAATGTCTGTTTTACCCTCTCCGTAATGAATCCCATCTTCTTCTCTTCACCGTGATGGTTATTGATTCTGTCTTGACACCTTGGTTTGTTTTCTGCCAGCTCCTGCCTTCCCTTCATCTTGCTGTGGCCATTTCTCCTCTCTTATCTGTAATTTCCTCTCTTGTTACAGCTGCCTCCCTTCTGGGCTGGCGCGGCACTGAGACCAGGGGTTTTGTATTAACTTGGTAGCGCGGCTCCATCAGCCCCTCTCTGATGCGGTGAGTTTGGGTGGCGGCCGTGAACAGGTAAATAATGACAGGAGGAGGGTCCAGAAGAAAACTGGAATCAGGCCCTCCTCATATTGTTGTTCTAAAGTGGAGCTCGGATCATGCTGCCCTCCCCTGCGTAGAAACCTCTTGTAGTTCCCCTGGACTCACAGACAAAGGATGTGATACTTAGCTAGGGAGTCAAGTCCTTCACAACCTTACTCTGATCTGCATTCCCAGCCTCATCTCTCCAAACCACAAACTGCACACTCCAGACACATCAACCTGGCTGCTTACTATCTCCTTCCACATCCCTAGGCCTTTGCTTATGCTGTTCTCCCCGACTGTTGTGCCCTTCCCCGCTTCTTACTTTATTTTTCACCTAGAAAACTCCTATTCATCCTTCAAGGCCCAACTCAAATGTTACCACTTCCAGGAAGCCATCCCTGGCAGCCCTGATGCCTGAGCTAATTCGAGGCAGAGATAAATCTCTCCAGTGGGATCCTGCAATTCTTTGTTCAAAATGACAGTTCTTTGCTTACCTGGCTCCCCAGGAATGAGCTGGTCTTGTTCCCCTAGCAGTTACTCAGGAAAAATGTGTCAAGTAGAATTGAATGGCTTCTTCTGAGTCAGTGCAAATACCCTCCTGGGGAGGTAGGTCCAGAAGTTGCAGAGATCCAGCAGGAACTAAGTTTGCTGAGGCATGGATGTGGCCCGTGGGGCATTAGCTGAGTCTGGAGCCAGGGGCTGGGAGTACATCATGGTACCCTGATGCAGAGGTGCCCCAGGAGCCAAACAGCTCTCTCCACAGGCCTGCACCAACTTTGGCTGGGCCCTGGAGCCAGAGGCAGTGAATTGTCGGTGCTGGGCACTTTGCAGCTTCTGCAGGGCCTGGCACACGGAGCGGATGGGCTGAAGGGAAGGGGTGAGGGAGGACTCAATCCCGGGGTCCCCGAAGTCAAAGCCGTGGATTTCCCCATGCCTGCTGCCTGCCGCAAGCTTGGGACCTTGGGGCCTGGAGTCGGCCCACCCCCTTCCATTGCTCCGCCCCTTCCCCCGCCACCCCAGCAGCCTGCGGTGACCTCACGTGGGTCTACCTGTTCAGCAGTTCTTCCTGGTGCTGTTTAAGCAGCTGTTTCTGGCAGGCATTAGCATTCCAGGCAATAACAAGTCAGCATATGGAGAGTGGGCCTGTGATCACCTGGGGCAGGGGGCTCACCTTTCAGGCAAAGGGGACAGAATTTGGGGTCCTAGAACCATCTTGGGGCGTTTCACCCAGACCACGAGAGGGAGAAGACATCTCCTCTGCCCCCTGCCCTGAGTACCCTCTGCGTGGAGCTCCAGGAGCTTCCCTGGGGAGGGGAATCAGGAACCTTTAGTGAATCTCCTTTTCCTGGTCAGTGGCCCCAGAAGGTGGATGAGAGGTGACCAGAAAGCTTGTGGGGTTCATCATGGCATTGGGAGGACAAGACCCTGGAAGGAAGGAATGATCATTTTCCGAGGCCGACCACACGTCACACATCCTCATCTAGCCTTGGGCCGAGTATAATACAGGATGCTCATCCCCTTCAGCAGACAAGGAGGCTGAGGCTAAGAGGGTGTGGTTATTTGCCCAAAGTCATACAGCTAGCAGGTGACTCAGCTGGAACTCAATCCCAGATCTTTCTGACTCTGAGGTCAGTGCTCTTTCTGTCATATCTGTTCTCTAGGGTTCCCAATCCTGTGAGAACTCTTAATCCTGATGCCATCACTACCCCAAGCATTTTCTCCTCCCTGCTGTGTGCCCAGATTCTAAGACAGCCCCCAGTGGTCCTCTTAGAATGAGGCCTTTGTGTGGTCGCCTCCCACAGTGAACCAGGGCCGGACTGTGTCCAATAGAACACAGTGGGAGTGATGGCGGGGACTTCTAAGGCCAGGTCATGAAAGGCATTGCAACTCCTGCCTCTGTCTCCTGGATTGCTCACTCTAGGGGAAGCAGCCACCATGTTAGGAGGACACTCAAGCAGCCCCACAGAGAGCACACAGGAGAAGAACCGACTTGTCAGTCGTGTAAGGGGGCCACCTTAGAAGTGGAGCCCCAGCCCTAGTCCAGCCTTCAGATGACAGCAGCCCCAGCAACAACCTGACTGCAACCTCATGAGAGACCCTGAGCCAGAACCAGCCATCCAAGCTGCTCCTGGGCCCCAGACACTATGAGAGATCATAAATGATGAGTGTCACTTGAAATCACCAAGTTTTAGAGTGATTTGTTACACAGCAATGGATAACTAATACATCTGCATTCCTCAGAACAAAGGGCACTAACGTTTTCAGAGTCTCCTGCACAGAGGCCCCAGGCTAAGGGATGGATAGTACTCGGTTTCTTCCACGGCTTCTTCCCCTCAATGTAGGAAAAGCCCTGGGGTGGGCACAAAGCCAAAGACCCTCTGCCCAGGAATTCCTTTGTCCAGAGACTCTTTCCTCCTCTTAGAGAGGGACAGGGACCCATCTCTCCCTGAGATCTCAGAGAAACACCCCACTCACTGCTCTGGCTTTGGCATAAGGCGCGATGAAGGTAAAGTCATCTCCCGGACCTCATCAGAAAATGTCTCTTTCCCTCCCTAATGAAGACAAATCCCAGCATCTGAGGAGGACACCAGATGGATACAGATGAACCGGCAGTGCTATACAGATGTCTTCTCAAGATCTACAGCTGATGGCACATGGATTCCTGCCCCTGCTGACATCCAGTCTGCGTCCCTGGAAGGGTCCTGGAGAGCCCTGAGTGGCACCTCCCTCTTGGAGAACTCTGGAGCCATCTTGAAGAGGCCCTATCCTGTTTGGCCTGGCCTCCCCTGTTTCTAGCTGGAGCCTAAGGGAAGTCTTGGAGGCACTGTGTCTCAGAGGCTGCAGAATGGGCTGGTAGTCCGGTCCACACCCTGGCATGTTGTTAGGTCTCCATAGACTCTGCCAGGCAAACAATGACCATGTCACTGTCTTGACTCCCTCTTCCTCTCCTGTGGAGGGCAGATGAAGAAGACTTATTTTTAGGCTGGCATGTTGTATTCTTCTTTGCAAGCTGCCTTAGAAAGAAACCATCCGATTGGTTTATTATGTTCTTTATCCCTCTGCCTTTACGTATTGGAGTGTGTATCTGTCACGTCATGGGCCTCCTGGGGTGGGAACAGGGGAGATCTAGGTTCCTAGAGATCCCATCTCAGATTGCAAAGGGATCACAGGCTATTTCTGGTTCTCAGTCTTTTCAGAACAGGGAGCTGGAAGCTCCAGGAAAAGAAATGGTTCCAACCAGCCTCAGAGACTCCATCTCCCTCTGTCTCAAGTGGAGAGAAAGCATTAGAAAGCTCGTCTCACCGTCTTTCATACCTGTCCTGGTCTATCAAATCCCACTGCCGCGCACAGGCAGGCTTCCATGCCCCGGCGCCCTTCTGCTCGCGTATTCCCCCGGCACCGTGCGCAGCATCTGTCTCCTTATTTACCGTCCCGGTCTCTCTGCTCTCCCTGCAGCACCAGCCAATGTTGTTTATCCTCGCTCAGGCCTGTCCCTGTGGCTGTCCCGGGATCATGCTCATCTCGCTAGCCTTTTGCTCTTCTCAAGGAACACGCCACGGCTGGCAGGAAGTTCATTCTTTGATAACATTTTCCATCACAGCCCCAGTGTCTCTGCAAACACTTGGGTCCTCAGCCAACTGTCCTGGGAGAGGAAAAGGGAGATGCCCACCCTGTTTTCCAAGGTGTCTAGGGAAGGGCAACCCCCACCAGTCTTCCTGTTACCATGGTGGGTCATTTATGCAGTTCTGCCCACTGGCAGGAAGCCGGAGGGGCCAAGTGTTCAGTCTGGCATTGAGTCTGAGCAGGGCCCTGGTGGCCGGGGAAATCCTGGCTTGGTCAATTCCAACTTTATTTAAGTCTCAGCATCTCAATTTCATCCTCTGAAAAGCGAGTTTTATCTACTGCACAAAGGAGGGAGGAAACAGCTAGCAAACAGCGCTTTTGTAACAAACGGTAGCAGTGGGACGGTGACAACGAGGTTGCTGTTGGGCTGAGTGGGCCCTGGCGGCACTGAGAACCAGGGGATCTAAGAAGCCAGGAAATCTGCACGGAAGGCAGCTCACCTGAGTCAAACAAGGAGCAATCAATAGTACCTTAGCTCTGGATGGGGCTGTAGTTTCCTAGAGTGAACATCATCCCCAGACCTCTAGTTCCAACCCTTCATTTACCAGCTGACAGAATTGAGACCCGCAGAGAGCAGTGACTTGCCTGAGGTCATCTCGGCCACCAATAGAACCCATGCCCTGACATTCCATTATCATTTAGCCTCACGCTGCATCGGCCCAATTCCCAGGAGAACAAACAGGGGCCAGCAGAGGCAAAGCCACTCCCGGGAGACTCCATCAGCAAGGGTGGAATGAGGGCTCTGCTCACAGAGCCAGCTTGCCTCCCCAGACCACTTTCTGGGGGTTCTTCCCAGGCCCAGAGGCCATTGCTTAAAGACAAGGTCATGTAAAAAGAAACCATTAGCCCCCCAGAAGAAAACCATTCCCAATCCTTTCGCCTCCTTCCTGCCGGAGGCAGTGCTGTCTGCTGTTTCCCCAGGAGCCTAACCCTGTGATGTAAAATCCATCTCCTCCTGTAGATATCTTAGGTAGGCAGGTAAGATCCTGTAAGTATCTTAAAACAGATGGAGAGGAGGTGATGGGTGTGGTGAGGGTGCAGGTCAACGGAGGAGGGGTCAGAGAGGTGATCCTGGGAGGAGAAGCACGTGCCTCCACCAAGCTGCTCTGGGGGACAGAACCCAGAGGGTCTGAAAAGCCATTACTCAGGCCCCGGGAGAGGGGACCCTTCCCCTAGATCCCCCACTCTTCCTCCAGCTCTGCTTGATGTGCTGGCACCCGGCACCTTTGATCTGAGGGCTCTGAGGCTCCCAGGAAGGGTGTCTTGCACATGAAGGAGATGGGAAGGAACTCCCAGTTGGAGCTGGGAACGGGGCACGGAGTGAAGGGAGAGAGGGAGGGAGAGAGAGAAAAACTGGGGCTGGGGAAAGGCCATGCCAGTCTCTGGTTCTGGCCTGGGGCGGGGAAAGACAGAGGTGGCTCAGAGGTACAGCACTTGGGCCCAAGCAGAAAGCCTTGCCCACTGCCCTTCATCCCCAGGCAAGTTCCTGAGAAGCCTAAGTGATCCAGCCCGGGCGACAGTGCTTCCCATGGCCTGTCACTGGCCCGCTCAGCCCTGTGGGGTGTGCAGGATAAGCTGCTGCCCTATTTTGCAAATGAGGAGACTGAAGTTCAAGCTGGTTAAATGGCTTGCCCGAGGTCACCTAGATATTCATGTCTTCTCTATTTATTATCATTATTCCCCTCTGATTTCATAAACAATTTGAGGAGGCTTGTAATAAAATGTATGTTTGCAATAAAGTCCTTTGAATTTATTCTTTCTATGGATATTTGCTGCTCTGTAAGTGCCTGGCATTATTCTCGACTGAAAGGTGAGCAAAGACAGAACCCCTGCTCCCACGGAGCCTATGATCTGGCGTATTATGATCTTGTGATCAGCGCTCTGAAGGAAATGAGAGTAAGCCGTAGCTACAGAAGTCTGCATTGCCTGAGAAGGGGGTCAGGGTGGCCTGCTCTAAGACGGTGGCATTTAAGCAGGTGTGAAGGCTTGAGGCAAGCCAGAGTTTGACATGTTCCTGCTGCAGAGAGAAGGCCAGTGTAGCTAGAGTGAAGAGAACAACTCAAGCTGAGGGAGGGAGGGCCCACAACAGAGTCCTCTACATGAGGAGTTTAAACTTAATAGGGTGGAAGCCACTAAAGGGTTGTGAAGGGCTAGTGAAATGATCCTGTGGACGTTTTAGAAGGATCCTTCCTGCTGCCTTGAGGAGAATGGGCCATGGGGAAGCAAGAATGGAAGGAGCTTCTCAGTAATGCAGATGAGAGATGACGTGATGGGATGAGGGGGATGGCAGTGGAACTGACAGAGGAAACTAAAAGCGGTGTGAGAGAGGGAGGAGTAGGCAGAGCACTCAGCTTGAGGTCTGAGAGCCTTGTTCTGATGGAGTGTGACCCTGAGCCCTGGCTGCCCGGCCGCGGAGTTGAGTTGTGACACTTGACAGAAGAACAAGATGGCGGTCTTGGGTTCCTACAGAGAAAGGGCGGAGAGACAAGGTGAAGAGAACTCTCCCAACAGCAGCCCCTGGACAGCAGCTCAAGGGTGGGGACCAAGGATAGGAATGAATTCCTGCTGGAGAGAAGCCAGCAAATAGAGCCAACCAACTTGGGACACTCTTGTGGGTCCTCCTTCAGAATCAAGGCTTTGATCACCTGTTGCTGAAGAATACTAACTCAGTTCTGCATTACAGGAAAGACTGAAGAAGCACGGTATAAAGGATGACACACAGACATCCATGGCAGACACCACTAATCCATTCTGCCAGCCTTCCTGCTCAGCCCAGACTCGGCTTCACTGTCCTTCTCAACCCAGCCCTCCCAGCAGCTACACCCAATCAACTCGTGATGGCACAGTCAACCTCCTCATCATTCCCAGCGTGGAGAAACGAGCACCAAGTTTGGAGTTCAAGAGCCTTGGGGCTTAGCTTTGCTTTTGTCTGTGGACAATTTATTTAGCCTCCCTGAGTCTCACTTTCCCAATAATTCAAGGTGAATTATTATTCCTATGTCACATATTTGCTGTGAGGACTCAGTGAGATACAGATGAAAGTATGCAGCCTAGTGTCTGGTACAGGTAGGCATCAATGAATCTTAAGTAGCCCCACCCATGTGTCCACGCCGAAATGTGCACCACACTCCACACACACTCCCACACTCTCTCACACGGTGCACATTTACACACACACTTACCTACACATGCACACACTCACAACAAGGCGTAAGAGGATAGAAAAATTTATCCTAACAGCTGGCACTGGAATTGATCTTAGGGAGGAAACTCTCTTTTGTTCAGGAAATTACCTTGATAAGTCTCTAAGGACATGGATTAACAGAAGTCAGGGAAACAAAAAGATAGCTGAATGGCTCTGCATTAAAACTGAGACAAAATTCAGGGGCAGCGGAAAGTAGAATGGTCTGGTGGTGTGGGCACTGCAGAGAGCGTCACGGTGGGGTGGACCAAGCACTTTTGAAGAATAGGTGTGTCAAATATTCAACATGAAGCTGTTCACATTTCTGAGATATAAAACCTCTCTGTCTCAAGAAGAGTACATACTGCCTGATTCCATTCATATAAAACTTTTGGAACTGCAAGCCAATCCATGGTGACAGGAAGCAGATCAGTGGTTGCTCAGGCTGGGGGAAGGGGAAACTTTGGGGGGGACCTTGTTCACTATCTTCTCTGTGATGATGGTTTCCAAATTTATCAAATTGAACACTTTAAATATGTGCAGTTAATTGTGTGTTAATTACATGTCAATAAGCTGTTAAAATGTTTTAAAAAGTCATTTATATCAATTTGATCCAGATTTTTTTGGTCTCTCAGGCTTTTAGATGTGCTAACTTTCCCCATCTTTCAACAGGCACTCATTCCCAGAAACATCTCCACACACCTTCGGTCCAGTCTGACACAGGTGTGAACGCCTTGTGTGTGTGTTTCGGGGTGGAACACGAAGGAGGGAACTGAATCCCACGTTTAGGTCGAAACTGCAAAACGGGGACAGCGTGTGTGGGACAGGAGACATATCCATAAACTGAGCAAAGTCAGCAGAAGCATGAGCTCAGAGCCCAGGTACTCATGAGAACTCAAACTCACTCCTCTCTCCGGAAATTCTTAGAAGTCTAGGGAAAGAGCACTGAACTTCCATAGGATGTGTGACGGGGGTTCAGACCAGTGTCAGAGATCTTAAGGCGCAGGGAGGCCCCCTTGGCACTTGCGTTCTTTAAGCAGACAGAAGCATACACAGGCACCCAAAGCGCACCCCGCTCCAGCCACACTTCTTTGCATAGAACCTCAAAGTGAGGCCCTCCTTTTTGCGGCTCTGAGCAACGTGCTGGGGAGAGGACGTGGCTCCTGACTGAACTGCCTTTTCTCTATAAAGAAACTCAGAGATGGGAACCATCAGGGCAAAGGAGGGAGGTTGGCCCCTCGGCAAATCCACGTGTCCTGAGCCTCCTCTCGTTCTTTCCTCGGATCCTCCAGCCAGTCATCCTAATCAGCCTCACAATATGCTCTCTGGCAATATTCCCTCCCAGCCGGCACAATGACCATCGAAACACGAGGTCAATTTGCTTCCAGCAATGCGGCGGGGCCGCTGTTTTCATCCCTCATCTCTGCAAGGTGCTCTGTTCCAGATAGACAAGAGCTTCTCCAGCCTTCTCCCCTCTCCCCCGTCTCTCCCCCTCACCTGCCGCCCGACACCACTCCGGGAGCACCACAGCAGAAACCAAATCAGCTGCTGCTTCTGAGGGGATAATCAAAGTGCAGCCTCTCTGGAGAGGACCTGGCTCCATGGAGCAAGTCTTTAATTTCAAGCTGACGAGATTGGGAGCATGTGCCGTGGGCTCTCCGATAGGCAAGACGGATAGATGGCCAGGGAGTCCAGCTGGCGAGCTGGAGCTGGAGGAGAACAGCAGGGGCCGAGTGGGGCAGGGAGCAGGAAGCTTCCCAGGTAGGCAAAGGGGGCTCTCTGTGCTCTGGAGGTCTGTTTGCTCTCTGCAAACACGAGCTGTAGGCATCTCCCCCTAACCTCCAGAAGGATGTCTACAGCAGTGGATGCAGCCCCTGCCCATTCCCCCACCAGAGGCAGAGCAAGGGCAAGCCTCTTGCCCAGGGTCACAAAGCGCCCGAGAGCAGAACTAGACCCTAAATGCAGGTCTGGGAGGAGCTTCAGTACTCCCCAGGCTGCTGAACCCAAATGGCGGGGCTGCCCTGGGAACAAGGCCTCACTGACATCAAGACACTGAGACTCTGCAGAAAACTTTCACGTGCTTGGAAGCAGGTGTCACCAGGGCTCTTGTCATTACCCTGTCACCAAGAGAAAACATGCCCAGAGAGGTTAGGGATCCTGCTCAAGGTCACTAAGCAAGTCAGCTATGAAACCAAGAGTACAATATAGGAAACTCTGGCCTTCACGAATAATACATCCCAAGACCCTAGTGAGGCCTCCATTTCCCAAACAAACCATGGAGCTCATTGGATAACACCAGTGCTGCACCAGGCAGCGAGGCCCTGGCCAGCTCAGCCATGCTGTGGGTCAAACCAGTGCCACAGCAGGACACATTACTTCCTGGCTGAGCCTTCAAAGAGCTGAAATCACAAATGGCACCCCAGCAAACCCACAGTCTTCACAGCTCTCTAGGCTCCTGGGCCAGTGCTCCAGCCATCGGTCCTGCCTGCTGTGTCGGATTGGGGGCCAGGAGGGTACCTGTGGGCAGACGAACAGGTTGGGGAGGCAGCTGCCTGGGACGACAGCACCAACTCTGAGCCTAGAAATGCGTTGCCTCCCCTCCCTTCCCATTGCCTCACCCGCCAATGCTGGGCCTGAGCCTCGTGCCCCAGAAACCAAGAACCTGGACTCTGGCCCTTTGGGAAACTTTCCCTTCTCCAGGCTCATGGGTGCTCTACACTCCTCTTCCACATTGTTGAGGTTCCTTGTCCTTCTACGGTCCGACAGTGCCGGGCACGGGGCCTGGCTGAGTGGGTGACCAGGGTTGCTGAGCAAATGAAGTTTGACATGTGTGATTCAGGCCGCCTGCAGCCTGCCCTTCTTTGAGCCCAGCTCTGCCCTTAGCTCTGTGGGACAAATACTGTCTGTAACAAGGCATGGACACTAGTCCACGGGTGGGCATCTAGTAGAGAGTATGGACTGAATTCTGTCCCCCCAAAATCCATACGTCAGAGCCCTAACCCCCAATGTGATAGTATTGGGAGGTGGGGCCTTGGGGAGGTGATTAGGGTTAGATGAGGTCATGAGGGCGGAGCTCTCATGATGGGATCAGGGCCCTTATAAGAAGAGATCAGAGCTCTCCCTCTGTCTCTCCTTCTCTCTCTCTCTGCCATGTGAGGACACAGCAAGAAGGGATCAGTCTGCAAACAAGGAAGAGGGTTCTCACCAGGAACTGAATTGGCTGGCACCTTGATCTTGGACTTTCAGCCTCCAGAACTGTGAGAAATAGGTCTGTTGTGGGAGCTACCCAGTCTGTATTACTTAGAGCAGCCCAAGCAGACTGAGACATCGGGGAAACGATCTCCCCCACATTCCGCCTGACACAGCCCAGAGCCATATCAACAAGGTTCCAACCTTGACTGTGAGCAGATCATGGCTGCTGAGGTAAAAATGCGCTGGGCAGGAACTGGGCTCCAGACCCAGGCCTGTTGTTTGTCAGCTCCTTGACCTCAGGCAAGGGACGGAATTAGAGTTCGCCAGGGATGATAGCCACAAAACCACAGTTTCCTCATCCGTGAAATGGAGGGAGTTGATGGTCCCTGCTCTGCCTCTTTCTCAGGGATCCTGTGAGTGGGGCTCCTGTGGAGGATGGGAATGAACATGCCTGGAAAGCACAGCACGCTGTAGGAATGTGCCAGAATGTGAGGTCTGGTTGGTATCAACAGCAGAGCTGGGGGAGAGGGCTCTCAGGGTGATGGAACAGCCAGCCCTGGCAGTGCCCAGCTCCGAGCACTCCAGCAATTTTCTGCCATCCCCACCCGTCCACATTCCTCGGAACTAAGAATCCACCCATTGTCTATACCATGTTTGGGCCTGTCCGCTTGCTTTCTCAGACAAACTCTGGGGAGCCTGTCTTGTCTCCTGGCTCCACTGGAAACCTCTGCAGGGCAGGAGTGGGTCCATCTTTGTGTCCCCCTCTGAGTCTGCCACAGTGCTGGGCACACAGGGACTTGATCAACCCCCACTCTCTGATGTGACCCAGCCATGCCCCATTTGGGGAGGGGCTGACCTTGGCTGCAGGAACCCCCTGAAGCCTGACCCTGGCACTTGGCCCTCCTCCAAGGGCAGTAAGAGCAACAGAGGTTGGCCTGGAGTTGGCCCTCAGTGCCCTTCCCAGGCCTAACCCCTCTGCTGCCGCCTGCGTCCTCAGGCCAGCGCTGCCCGCTCTTCCCTGCCCACACTGCACCCTCCACCTGGGTCCTGGCTGAGTGGAGGAGGTGATGACTTTAACTCTTAGCAGCATAGGGCTGCCAGGGGCTGTGCAGGAGCCAGCCCCCACCCCCCACCCCCGCCACCTCCCCCCCACAAGGAGCCCACATGCCACAGTCCCCGGGGAGTCAGGGTACCGGTGTGAGCTGGCCAGCTCCTGCCTCTTGCCTCCTTCCTCTCTTTAATATTCATGAGCACTCCTGGCAGGGGAGCTAAAAATGTTCCGCTCCTAAATCTAACTGCTTTATGGAAGCCTAATTAAATTCTTTGGTGGAAGGGAAAAAAAGTGACCTTCAAAACTGCCAAAGCTATTTGGAGTGGCTCGTCCCAGAAACCTTTCCACCCCACTCCCCTCCCACTGCGGGGGGCCTTTCCTCTGGGGATGAAATTCTCCACCTCCAACTCAGGCTAAGGGTCCAGGGGATGCTCTGGGTGTGGGCGCCCCAATGGCAAGACTGCCTCCTGTGGAAGAAACACAGACAGACAGTGATGCCAGCTCCTCCAGTGACCAGACAACCTTAGCCCTTGCTGGAAACTGCAATCTCAGCCAGTGGGTGGGGTCGAGGGAAGAGAAATGGCAATGGGGAGGGGTTGGCTATGGTGACGAGAGAGTGACAGAGCCCCTCCCCTCCTGGATTGGTGCTTCCACAGTGGGTTGCTCTGGGAATTTCAGGCTTCCTCTTTCCCTAGGCCGCTTCATCCATGCATTCTGGCAAGGCCCAAAGGAGCACAGGAATAGAGGCCAGCCCTTTGCAAACCTGTTCCTGGGGGCTTGGGGTTGGAGTGCACATCCTGATGGCTTCTCTTGTTTACCAGGGACCAGTGGTCATTTCCCCAAAGGCCAATGGAGGAAGCTGCCCCGTTTTCAGGGCCTCTGAATAGAGGGGGCAAAAGAGTCTAAATCCCCTACACTCTTCCCTGTGACCTGAGAAGAGTTCCCTCCTCCTGAGAAGGTGGAAGAAATGCGAGCGAGAGGGGATGAGGTTATAAAGCCCTGAGCCCATCACCTGTGCAGTGAGAGGATCTGCCCTTGCGAGTGGCTTAGGCACAGGCGAGTTTCAGCAGGACCCTCCCCATGAGAAGTGAGAGCCTGGCCAGAATCCCTCAGGCGGGGGGTTGGGAGAGACCTAGATCTATACAACAGACCAGCATCATGGCCGGCTCTCATAGGACCTCAATTAATAGACGCTGAATGAAAGTGAAGGATCATGCACGCCTGACAGGCAAGGACAGAGGTGGAATCGGGGGGACCAGCTGGTTTCTTTGCCCCTCTGGGAGGAGGTCATTTTTATCTGGTCCAAAGTCGACTTCTGATTGGTTGTCAAGAAGTCATTCTCAGACAATATCACAGCCCAAAATGTGATGATTGGCAGCTGGTGAGCCTGGGTGGCACCCTGGCTCAGCCCATTCATTTCTGGGATACATATTCTTCAAAATCAGTTTCTGGGTCATTTTGAGGCCACCAGAATAGACTCTGCTTGGTGTGCACATTCTCGGGGGGGACCACACCCAATTCTACTCCATGCCCAAGTGGAGTCTAGAAAACCGAGCTTCCAGGTAGTCTACAGAGGTCAAGGCCCTGCCATTGCTCCAGATGGCCAGAGGGTACAGCACATCCTTCCCTGTGGCCTCCCCATCAGACCCCCACTGCTCCTCTTACCTCCTCTATCTCCTCTCTCCACTCAGTCCTGACTCCCCCTCTACTCCATCCTTCTTCCAGCCTGCGGTGTTCCCTTCCCTCACACTACCCAAATCCTCCCCACTGCAGGGTCCAGCTCCATGAGGGAGAATTCCCCAGGCCAGCCTAGCCCACGGTGATCTCCCCCAGCCCTGACTCGTGGGCTGGCCAAACCACACATTCAACTCTGAGCCCGTCTCAGCCAGGAGCCCATACTAAACTTCCTCATGGGTGCGATTCTTGACTCCCCAACAAGCTTTTGATCTCAAGAAGCCAATATTCTTGCTCTAAATGCCTTTGGGAGCTCTCCGTGTGCCCTTAGAAGACTCAAATGCTTCATAGAGAGTGAATGAAGATGTGTTCAAATGAATGAAAGTGAATGAATACATAAAGAGATTCACTCATTCCGCAAACATTTAAGCACTGTATTTTCGACACTGTGCTGGTGCTGAGGAGACCTGGAGCATTAAAGCAGACTGACTCCACCCTCATGAACCCTCATTCTGGAGAAACAAATGAGTGAGTAAATGGAGGGGTAGGTGAACACTTGGAGATGAGAGATTGAGCAGGTGAATGAACAGGTGCCCATTCAGTGCACAAATATACAGGCTTTTGAGGCCCCTGACAGTGTTCCCCTGGACTGACGGGCTCCTCACCCTCCCCTGCCCAGCTCTTCCTCTCCTGACTCCCTCAGAGCTGGTTCTCCCCAAGGCGAGTGTTCAGACTCCCTCCTCCGCCCCTTCCTCCACCACCATGTCTATTTTGGTGTTTTGGCGCCACGTGGGCTGACGCCTCGCTCTGCTCACAGCTGCTGCCTTTCCATTCTGCTTTCCGAGGCCTTGAATCAGATGAGAACGCACAGCGCCGCCTCCATTACCACCATCTTGGGCTGACACCCAGCCAGTGCAGGCCTACTCACAGGGAAGAACCAGGTGCCAAGGGGCCCCCATTGATGGCCAAATAAAGACACCTGAGCTGGTTGCCAACCCTGCTGGCCTGGTTCAGCTGCCCCTCAGGCCAGGGCGTGGGGAGGGACCCCCAGAGCAGAAAGAGGCAGGCCCTGTGCCCCCAGCCAAGGGGGGACAAAGGAACCATCAGCCTCCAGCGGGGTCCTTAGAATGCCCTTGGAGATGGCCTGACAATTACACAAATGTAAAAGTATGTTATTCTGAAGAATAAAGACCGAATACTTCTGGTATATGAATTAAGGCAAAAATGGTAAATACTTTTTATTAAGATACATTTAATACTGGAACAAAACTTTTGAGCTTTATAGATCTTGTCTTGTCCTAATATTGCTGTCACAGCCTCATTTAATCTCTCGAGACTGTTATTATTGGGACTTTAGGCTCAGCCCTCCTATCTTCCCTATAATGTGGTGTGTGTGGGTGTGTGCATGTTTGTGTGTCCATGTGTGTGTTTGGGTGGGGGATAGAGGGTATAAAGTTAGAGTTCCAAATTTTATGCAAATATTTCAAATATAACCATGTAGCTTGGAGCCATGTGGAAAGCATATGTGATTTGGAGTTGACCTGGGATGCCTTAGACAAGTCAATCTCTGAGCCTCTGTTTCCATAAATGAGTATCGTAGTGTAGCAGATGCTGCGGTGGGCCACCCAGACCCCGTCTTCAGGAACCAAGCTTCCAGTCCTCCAGCTGCCTGGGCACTGCCTGCTGATGGCTCCCAGCTGAATCCCTCCCCAGGATGCCCTTGGCAGAAGGGAGTGGCCCTCCCCAAGGTTAGGCACCTTCCCCACAGGCAGCCCGCAACCAAGGATGGGTCCATGTGGGGTAGAGAGGCTTAACCTCCTCGCCTCACTCGAGATAACTTGGAAGGACCATCTCAGCCTCAGTGCTGGGCTTGGCTGTGGTCTTCCTGTAACTATGTCACAGTCACCTTCTCCCTCTGCCCCATCCTGCTTCCCTCACTCCCTTACAGGTGTCACTCTCTGCAGGTGCTCCCCGGAAAGCCTCCTGGGCACAGATCCCTGTCTCGGAGTCTGTTTCCTGGGGTACGTGACCTAAGAGTGTGGCCAGTTGTAGTCAGTTGAACGTGATAAGGTAGGTACAAGAGCTGAGCACAGGGCCTGACACTTAGTGAGGGCTCTGTTCATGAGGGCTGTTACGATTCTCCATGGAGGTCATGGGTTGCCAGCCAAATATCAGAATCAGCCAGGAAGCTTAGAAAAAAAGGTCCAGATGCCTAGGCGACTTCCCCAGAGATTTCAATTCAGTAGGGCTGAAGCCAGCCCCAGATTTCTGTATTTTCAGAAGTTCCACAAGTGTTTCTGATGGACAGCCAGGGCTGAGAAGCACTGACCAAGGTCATCTTTCTCTACCACCATCACCTCTTTAATTGACAGGCAAGAACTGCAGACTCATGTAGGGCAAAGTGATGGGTTCCAAGGCAGACAGGTACTTAGCTGCCCAGATAGGGCTCAGTTAATCCTCACTCACTCAGGTCATTGCTTTGGGGGGCAGGAGGGTGCGGCTGTAAAAGGTCCTTGGTTCCAACTCTCTGCAACAGAATCACAAGGTAATCACATTTATGAAGCAGATCCCAGAACATCTGGCCCAGCAGGCAACACAAAGTCAGAACATGATCAAGAAATCTGAGCACCCGGAGGAGGGAGTCCTCATTGTGGCGTGGTTATCAGGTAGGTCTTCAAGGAGGAGGTGGGCCCTGAACCAGGCTTTGAAGAATGGTGAGGCTTTGGATTAGGAGCAGGCAGGAAGGATGCCAGCTCCGAGAACTGGTCATCTCATTCTGAGGTCAGTCAGTTTCTAAGGAAACCAGTCCTGCTCTGTATTCTCATCATCCTTCTGGCAAGACTGAGGGATCTCAGGGGCACTCAGACTCCTGGACCAGCAGGCAAGGACTGTCCAGTTTTTAGCAAAACATATTTTGTTCTAAAGATGAAAACATAGGTGAGGGTTTGCTTAAAATTGACTGGTCTGCACTTCAGTAGCTCCACTGCTCTCTAAATGTTCAAGTCCCACAAGCCATGGAGCTTCAGAGGCAGAGACTTGAGCATGAGTTCACACTTATAAGCTGTGTGACCTTGGTCAAGTGACTTAACCTTTCTGAGCCCCTATTTGTTCAACTTTAAAATACTTGCCTTCCTCCCTCTCTCTTGGTTATTAAGAGGATCAAATAGGATCATGATCGCAAGAACACTTCTATACACAGCAAAGCACACTACAAGTGCGAGCTGCTACTATTTTCTCTTTAAATTCAGGAAGCAGAAGCCCAGGGAGCTTCCTACCATTGCCCAGCACCCTACAGTGAGCCATATGGGGAGCAGAGGCAAGACCAAACTTCCCCAAATCCAACCCTAATGCTTTTCCCGATAGAGCAACGTATCTCTTCCTCAAGTCTGTCTTCTCTCTCTAATTTCTCAGGCACTACAGGGAATTGTGCATTCTCACCTTGCCCTAAATTTGTAGTCTTTGATGCCTCATAATCTTTTGATCCCCTCTGCAGCAGCCTGCCAGCCTGTGCCCTTCCTGCCTCCATGTCATCTCCAGGGTCGTTCTGTCTATGCTCTCTTCACTGTGGACATCCTAAACTCAGCCTGGGATGAGCTCTCCCCCTCCGAGATGATTATAACCCCCTCATCCGTGGGATCTCCACCCTTCCATCTCTAACACTGGTGGAGTGTTACCTGCTGGTTCATTCATAGCGAAGCACTTAGCTAGGCACTCTGGATACAGAGTCCAAAAGCGATCCATAAAAGAGCCTTTGAGGGCTCATCACCCGTCATTGCCGTGCAGCATGATGAGGCCAGGATGGAGGGCACATGGCATCTCCTGGAGGCTGGGCTGGAGGGCTGGACTCCAGATTCCCCATCCCAATGTCTCTGCCCCATCAAATCGATCCTGTGCTGCAGAAAACTCCTGCTGCTCTGTGCCGAGCCCTTGGCGGCCTCTCCACTCCCAACCCCCACCCCATTCCTCTCAGCCCTGCTCCTTTCTCCCCAGGGAGTCCCCTCCAAGTCCAACAGCCCAGCTCAGACTCTCCATTCTAGGAGACAGGTCACGTCCACCACCTGGGGTGCTGTGCCAGCCAAACTAATCAATGGCAGAGCGGTAGATTAAGGGGCCCAGCTCGAAGCCATCCATCACTGTCGTTTACACGGGCCTGTCAGCCTGCAAATGGAAAAGGAGATGATGTGAAACAACCCATCTGCAGGTTTTTAACGCTCTTTACAAATTGCTGTGGTGAATAACTTGTTGCCTGTATTTATCCCTTTTCAAATTGTCTCTTAGCTACAGTCATTCGTCTTCATTCTACACCCTGATGGCGCGTGCACTGCCAGTTGGGCAACCTCATTATTTCCCTGCTGCCTGGAGGAGGAAAGGCAAGAAGGAAGGGACGGCGGAGAGGAAGAAAGGGAGCGAGGTGGGGTGGGAGGGTTGCCCGTAAAGGAGGGACTCGACCAGTGGAACTGGCCTGGGCGAGGACCTAGTCAGCTAAGATCCTTCCCCTAGAGGTCCCCACTGCCTGAGCTCCTGGCCAGAGAAGAGCCTGCCCTCTTCCAGGGAGTTAGAGAACAGGACTGCCCTCCGCAGAGGAGGCCCAGCACACCCTCAGCTTGCCAGACCGACAGTCAGAATTTACAATCCGAGTTCATGGGCTGTGGCCACTCATCATTCCCACCCTCAAGGAAAGTCCATCTGCCAATCCAACTGTAAAACTTTATCACAGAAAGTCGTTTTAGTGTTCCTCCATCCTCACGCCACAAATCAAGACTCGCCACTTCTGTCTCCCCACTGAGCCCCGCCCCTGTGTCCTGGTTCCCACTGCCCTAAGCCTGGCTGGCATTCCTTCTTCGCCAGCTCAGAGCCATAGCCTCCTAACTGGAGCCCACTCTCCTCACTCTCAACAGGAAACTTAAACTTCTTTTAGAGGCCACGTTAGCTCTTAACTCCATTGGTATTTTTCCGTGGTCTGTGTGCCCCCTGCATTAGAATCACTGGCCACCACCCTCCCACCCCAGGACCACTGATGCAGTGGGGCAGAAGGCTGCGTTTTAAACAAGTTTCCCAGCTGGTCGGTCTGCACTGCACAGGTGGAGGACCACGGCCCTAGAAATTCCACTTGACACCTGAGGCACAGAGAGGTGCGATGATTTGCCCCAGGTCACACAGCTAGTCGTCGGCAGCGGCAGCTGAACAGGAAGCAGCAAATCCAGCTCTCTTCCTGCTATAGTGCAGGGAAATCCATGTATGAAAGATAATCGTTTGTGTGTCCATGTCTCTGACCCAGACATAAGCTCCTTGAGGGCAAGGACAATGCCCTCTGCACCTCTGTATCCCACCATCCTCCTCCAGGCTCGCACAGGGCTTGGTGTATTTTTGGTAGCCAGAAAAGTGAAGAGCAGTACACAACAAGCCAAGCTCCACATTCAGGTCTTGCTCCAGGGAAGGGAGCCCGTGTAGATGGCCGAGGGCAGAAAGCCCCTTGCAGAACTTAGAGCTCTGCCCTTCTCATTGGCGTGCTACGGAACAAACCCAAATCCGCCTTGCCGTCGTCTGCTGCGTTTCTGATGCTGTGTCCAATATTTCCACTCTGTCGTCCACAGCAGACCTTTAAATATTTGCAAGCAGCTGTCAGGATCCACTTAGATGTTCTCTCTTCCAGGTTTAAGGTCCCCAGCTCCCTCAACCACTGCTCACGTGGCATGGTATGTAGACCCTGGGGTATCCCAGTCCCCCTCCTCCAAATGCCATCACATTTGTCAACGTCCTTGCTCAACTGTGGCTCTCAGAATGAAATGCGATGCTCCAGATGTGGTCTGGCCACTGCCAAGCCCGCAGGGACACGCCATTATCTCCCCTCTTCCGGGCTCTGTGCTTCGATTAATATAGTCCACGACTGCATTAGCTTTCCTGGCAGCTTCACCCCATTGTTGGCTCACATTGCACTTTGTCTGCTAATCCATCTAACTCTATGACTGTCTAATCCACAATTCTCCATCTTGTCCCCGATGATTACATCAAAGTCTTTACAAAACACCTTGCTGAAATCCAGATAGGCGATGTACATAGCACACCACATGTCTACTAGTCTAGAAAACCTATTAGCCAGAGAAAGGAAGTCGTTTTGGCTGGACTTATGCTTGGTGAACCCAGGATGATTCCTGGTGATCTCTCCTTTTTTTTCCTATGGGCTCATACACCATCCACTCGATAGTCTTTGCTCAGTGCCCTCTACACAGCTTTCCTCACCCAAGGTATTTGCTCAGTGTCTGGACTGAGCAACTGCAACAGGATGCCTGATTGATTATGCCTGGTGTGAGGTTTACGGTGGTGAGCAGGGGCTGCCTGAGGGGAAAGCAGAGAGGGGAGCAAGTCCAAATACCACAAGCTCAGGAATGCCTGTGGAGGTTGTAAATAGCTTGGTAGAGGGATTTTCAGTCTCTGGGTTGGAAAATTTATTAACAATGCCTAATGTATTTCACTCTCCCTGCACGATGTGTGATTCAAAGAAAATATGAAAACATCACCGGAATCCCAATTCTGCCAAACCATTTCCTTTCTCCTATAATTAGGTGCTCTAGATTTTCAGTATCATTTTTTGTGTGTATTTGTTTCTTCTGATTTCCACAGGCTATTTTTAGACCAATCATGACTCACATTTTGAAAGGCGTAAGAAAAAAAGTCTTTTTCCTCAGCAATCAAATGTTCCTGTCCTCTGGGTGACACGCGTTTAGGTAAGTCATAGTTGGGTGACAGACGAGGAGGCCTGGGGAGCGCACAGGAGAAAGGCCTCTGCTGTGAGGGAAGGCAGCAGGGAGGGGTGACATCACACACAGTGACCTTCAGTCCCTGGTCAGCCCCGCTGATTAAACCCAATCCCTCCTCCAAGAGGAAGATGGATATAGATTCTCAGAGAGACAGTGCTGGTGGCAAGGAGGCACAGCTGGCTCCAGAAAAGAAGGAAATGACCATAAGTTGTCAGCAGTGGGAGGGGCTGCTCAGCAAAGTAGTGAGCTCTCCATCTCTGGAAGGGTTCAAACCGAGCTGCATAATAACCTCAGTGTTCAAGGCCCCTTGCGATGCTGACTGTGAAATCTGCCAGGGAGGCTGCTGCAAGAATTCCAGCTCTGAGAGGGAAACCAAGCCACAATGTCTGAGGGCTCGTCCAGCACCGGGACTCCAGAAAGGATGGGACACCTGCAGCCATGTCTACATGCGCAGAGACAATGTAGGGAGGGCAGGGGGATTCACCTCTTCCATTCTGCCCTCCTAGAGTGGTCCATCTGGAGAGGGAAGTCCTTGAACACTTCCCCCAGTCGCTATCTAAGTAACATACATACTCTCCCCGCCTTCCACATGAAAAGGGCTTTAAACGCAATTGACTAGCTAGTCATGGATTCATTTTCTGCTTCCTTTAAGTACTCAGACCCTTTATAAAGACTCTTGTAGGCCCAGTTCCTTCTCTCTGGGAGTTTACAACCTAAGATCGGCTTGCTGAAACCAACACATATCTATAGAACACACTACCATACAATAGTAATGCAACCCAGAGCAATTTAATGCCCCAGGTGTGACAGAGAGAGAGAGCATGTGTGTGCATGTGCATGCATGCACACCCTGTGTGTGTGTGTGTGTGTGTTCGTGTGTGTGTAGGGAAGGGGAAGCTATCCGATTTACTTTGGGTCATCTCTAAACTACCTATGTCCTTTCTTTTCCCACCAAGATTCTGCCATATTCCCCTTACCCCTACACCATTTAAGAATCAACCCCCACGAAGGGCCAACGTCACAGATGAGAGGGCCTGAGAAATGTTGGGAACCACTGGTAGAAATTTATAGTTTTCAGTTCCCTTCCTCATCCCTTATTCTTGATTGTCCATTCACTCACCAAATATTTATTCAGTACCTCCAATGCCCCAGGCACTGGGCCAGGCACAGAGAGGACAGGAATGACCCAAAACAGACGCAGTGCCTGGACTCACGTGAAGCCCACAGCCTAGTCGAGAAGGCAGACATTAGCAAACAAGCAGAAAAGTGTGGACTTAGAGTCCACTCTGGTAAGTGCGAGAATGGAAAATTACATAGTGCTGTGGAGCGTATACCCACAGCTGGCCTAATCTGGACTCAAGGAGGACTGCCCAGAGGAGGGGACATTTGGGCTGGGAGCTGAAGAATGAGGGACAGGTACAAGGTGAGGGTGCGTGGTGAGGGGAGGCCAAGAGGGAGCCTGGTGCTTCAGAGACTGAGATACAGCAACCCTGTGTGGGGCATGCAAACACACGTGTCAGCGCTGCTGGGTGTTGGAGATGTGCAGTGTCCCAGGCAGACACAGCCCTGCTCTCCCGATCCCTCAGTGTAGAAAGGGGGGCAGACGTCTTTGAACTTCATGAATAATTACTTCATGACCGTCGGGAAAGTGTTCACAAAGAAAATTTCAGTGTGTGGGGCAACTGAAATTCTGTCTCCTTACCTGCAAAACTGGAATAGGACCTACTTGGGACATACTCCGGAGTTAGAATTAATCAGACTTGATGGCTGGTTGAATGGTGGAGAAACTGGGGAGGCTGAAAGAGAACTAGGGGATTTCTGCCTTGGACGCCTGGTGGACAATGATACCATGAATGGAGATAGGGAAGCCAGAGTACTTTCAAGGATGTTCCGTGAGTATGATTTGGGGTGTGTTCAGCTTATGCTAGGTCCGGGTTCTCCCTAAGACAGGGGGTGTAAAAAGGAGCTTAGGGACAGCTTCTAAGAAGCGGTCCTAATTAAGCTTGTTCTTTAAAGGCAAATAGGATGGGAAGGTGAGGGAGGTGTCCAGTAGAGAATTCCAGGAAAGAGCCACAGCCTGGGCAAAGGCCCGGAGGCATGAAGGAGCACAGCTTGTGTAGGGAACTGCAAGTGGCTGCGCTTGGCTGGAGCAGGAGGGTCCACAAGTGTGGGGGGAGATAAGGATGGAGAGCCAGGCACGGGGCAGGAAAACTGAGGAGCTGGAACTTTGTCCTAAAGGTAAAGAGGAGTCACTGAAGAGGTTTGAGAAAGAAAGTGACATGGTCAGATATGTGCTCTGAAGAAAGAATTCACCTAACCCACAGAGCGGCAAGTGGACAGTGAGAGTGGGTGGGGAAGCAGGGGTATGGGCTCAAAGCCTGGGAGCATTTAGAAGCACAAAGTGACAGGACAAGAGGACTCTGTGGGTATGGAAAGGTGGGCCAGGGAGGGAGGAAGTAAAGGTGAATCCCAAATTGATTTTCTGCTCAGCCACTTGGATGTTGGACTTGAGGGTCTTGTGGAAAATACACTTAAAGCTGTCCAGAGGTGGTTGGATAGATGAATCTGGAGGTCAGGAGCATGGCAAGGATGGAGATAGAGGGTCGAGGTGCATCCAGTTTTTAGGGTGAAGATAGAGCCAGAGAGTCCTCCTGTCCCTCCCCCAGGAACAGCCTGCTTCCCCTTCTGTCCTCTCCGCAGCTCTGGGTATGTGGCCTAGCCATTTGTGCTGTTGCTTAAGGCATTCTCCAATCTTCATTCTCCTTCACCACCTCCCCCCACAGCCAAGCCTTTGTCCGACCTGCGGACCCTCTCTCCATGGCAGGTGAGCCTAAGCATCCTCCTCTCTCCATCTGCTCAGCCCCTGTCCTCTCTCCTGGAGCAATGCCACAGCCCCTAACTGCCTCCTTCCCACTTTTGCCCACTCCCTGCCTCCCCCAACACAGTTCCCTCCCAGTAGAGACCAGATCCTGTCTCTACAGAGCATAAAACCCTCCAGAGTTTCCTCCTCACCTACAGAATCGAAAGCTAACTCCTTGCCTGACTTTGGGAAGCTCTGCATGAGCTCTTCATCCCACCTCCCCCCTGCCTGCCTCGCTCTGCTTCTCTCTGGTGTTCCCTCTGCTCCTTGGTGGCCTCTCTGGCTCCCTGCCTAGATCCTTGGGATGTGCTGTTTTCTAGCCTCAGAATCTACTGCCTCCTGACCGCCCCAGGGCTCACCTTCTTGTCATGTGGGTCTCTGTGAAAGCGTCACTCCATGGGGAGGCCTCTCTGAGCCCCCTTGAGAGCAGCCACCCAGCGCTCTCTCACATTGCTGCATTTTACTGCGGCTCACTATCAGTGTTTTTCTTGTTTATCAATTTGCTTATTGCACGCCTCCCACACCCCTCCCACATACACACACACTAGATGTAAACTCCGTGAGAGCTGGGATCTGTCACGTTACACCCCGGGACCTAGAAGAGTGCTTGCTCATAGCCAGTGACCCCCAGATACCTGCTGAATGAATAAATAAATGAGTGGTAAAGACGATGTCCAATGCTAGGAGTGGATAAAGCCCCTAGAGAGAGACAGTACAGTCAAGAAGAGAGAGTCTAGCTGGAGAAGAAGGAAGAGACTCAAGAGACCACTTTATTGAACACGTCAAGGGGAAAGAAAGTTTTTAAATGGAGGGACTGGTCACAGCATCAAATGCTGCCAGAGAGACCTTGTAAGGGCCCAAAGGCTTCCATGGGCTTTAACGAGAGAGGGTTACTAGGACCTCGGGGGAGCAGCAGAGGGGTGGCAAGCAGCAGACTGGGGCTGGAGTGGTTGGCTGGAACAGTGGGGTGGGTGGGGGCATATCCCGGTGCAGCGTCCAGGCAAAGGGGGATTTTCTCTTGAAGGCTGGCTCCTGGACTGAGTGGAGAGAACGGAGGAGAAGGAGAAGTGCCTGAGAATACACACCAAGTAGCTGGAACTGGAATCCTCAGAGATGTACAGAAATATACGGGAGCCCCAGATGGGGTCAAACCAATGTGTATTCCACATGGTCTTAAAGGCGAGGTCATGGGCTGCATGGGGAAGAGTGAAGAAGGGTGCTTTGGGTGGCCTGGCATGGCTTCTCCTCTAAGTCCTAAGCAGTTTAGTTCTGGCCCCAAATGTGTACTCCACACCCACATAGCAAAGCCAGAGGCCAGCAGCTAATTGGGTGCCCACTCCAAAAGGTGACCGAGGGATTGCAGCTGTTGCTACTTGAACGTGCCCTTTTGAGGTCTCATCCCAGACCCCAAGTGGATTATCAGTGTATTCCTCCCAGCCACGCACATCCACTCCCTAAGAGGAGCACAGGTCCATACAGCTCTCTCTAGCTCATCCCATTTCCAGTGATATTGCAGCACCAACTTAGATCCACATGCCAGGCAGCTGCCCAGTCTTGATTCAGGTGCAAACCAGGGCCTGGCTCTCTGCCAGCTTCTCTATTATGCCCCCAGTGTCTAGCGGATGAAAAAGAATTTGCATCTGTGTGGTTGGGGTGAAGCTGGTGTGGGGAGTGAAGAGAGGAGATGTGGGTTTCCCACATCTGGAGTGGTAGTCAAGGGTCAGCTTTGTGCCCAGTCCCACCACCCACACTTGCTCCACTGAAATTTAAAATGGTGGGAAATTTGGTGGATTAAGACTCAAAGGATGCAGGTCTCAATCTTGGTTCTGCCTACAACCAGCTCTGTGATTTTAGATGGTCACTTACTCCCCCTGGATCAATAAAAGAAAGGGTGGGGGGATGGGGGCGTTGGAATTTGACCTCTCAGTTCCCTCCAGTCCAACTTTCTTGGAGGCTCCCTGAATATCCGAGTCTGGTAATTCTTTGTATCCCCCAAGTTCAATAGTCAACTCTCAAAGAATGTGTGATCAGTAGGTGAGTGAATGACACTCCCTTGGGGATGCCTGGAGCAATTTGGTCATTTGAGTCAGGATATGCAAATGGACTGAAAGAGGGGCTGAGGACATCCACTCATGAAAGATTCTCATATCGAAAGACAACAAGAAGTGACTTAGGAGCATCAACACCCTCTGAGGAAGGAACCATGTTTTGAGCACAGGAGGAAAGGGAAGAAAGCTGCCCATCTATTCTGGGGAAAATTTGTAGTCCTGGGAAAGAGAGAGACACCTCCAGGAAACTCAAAACGTACACGAGGAAACCTATCAACCATGGGTTGAAGGGCTGGGGAAGGTGGTGTGGAAGGTGCAGGCGGCCTCAGAGCCAAGTGCAGCTAATTCCAAACAGTTCCAACCAGACATCAATTTTTAGCAGTTTTGAGGAAATTGAGGATTATGAATTGGCCCGGAGGCAGCGGAGGCTTGTCCAGGCTGGGGACAGAGAAAGATATGAAGTAGCCAAAAAAAATCACCAAGAGTAGATGCTGACGGTCAGGAGCAAATCTGTCCCGCTGGGGGTGTTTGCCTCCGGAATCTTCTCTTAAAGAAGATGCTGCAGTCTTGTCGTTTTGTTCATTTAAAACCAGATGGGCCAGGGCCCGGAGCGTGGACCATGGGGAGGAGCAGTGGGGAGAGAAATGTGTTTAAGTGCATCTGGGCAGACCCGACGGGACGTGTGATGAACTCTGTAGGTCTGTGATTTCCCGGCACCCTCAGCCCTCTCGGGAGGGCCTCCTCCAGCGGCCTGATGAGGAGTTGTCCCCTTCAAATGCTGTCTCCCAGCTCGTTGGCCCATTTTCCATGCATTTCACCCCTTGATCGACTCACCCTCAGCCCCAGCGTGGTAGGAGGCCGAGGAGAGCTCAATGCTTCAAATGAAAAAATAAAAATAAATAGAGCGCCCCTAGCCAGGGCACTCAGAAACACTCAGTTCCCCATTTTAAATGTTCCAGCGCTGAGCGCTGGAACATTGATGCTTCCTTTTATCCTGTCTCATTCCCACTCCGCATGGCTCCCCGGGCCTCCAGGAAGTAAGATTTAGAGGCTGGAGGGCAGCGGCCCTGAGCCGGGAAGCCGAGCCCATGATGGATGCGAACCTCCTCTCATCAGAGCAAAAGGGAGTGTGATTGGGAATAAGACCTGCCATCTCGCGGCTGAGGGAGGCCAGGGGGGCTGATGGAGGGGCGAGCCAAGCAAGGAGCTGCGGGAATCCAAAACACTCCAGTTCTACTGAGCTGCAAAGGGGCGCTCCCCATGGGCCTGGGCATCTCCCCTCTCCGCCTACAGCATCTCCTCCTTCCTAGCCTCTTTGCCAGCCTGAGCTCAGAATGGGCAGCTGATGCAGTCATTTTGGCACATTGCCCACAGCCAGGGTCCTAGGTGACTTCCCACAGTGATCCACACACCCCCAGGATGGGCCCAGGACAGACAGCCAGGGCTCCAGACGCTACAGCCTCCTTCTCCAGGAGAGGGTGCAGACCCCCACGTGCTGTAAGGAAACAGAGGCTCAGACCCAGGATCTTTCCACCTCCACCCCTTTCTGCAAAGGACACACAGAGCAGCCCCCCTGGGCCTCTGGGATATGTCCCATTGCTCCTGGCCCTGGCCAGGAGATGGGGCAAATTTGCTAGGGCAGCCTACCCCAGAGACTCTGGGGGAGTCCTCATATGGAGCCAAGAAACATCATCCACCCCCTGGAACACTGTCCGCTCTTTGCACCCCACTAACTCCTACACATCTTCCAGAATTCCACTTAAATGTCACCCTCTGGGCAGCCCTTCTCTATGCCCCAAACTAGGTCAGATCTCCAATACACATTCCCAGAGCCCTTCACATCACTCATGGAAATAACTACCGCAGCAAGGGGGGCAATTTACACACACAGCTGGATAGGTAAGACAAAGGAACTATTTTCTGTACCTGGCTGCTTCTTGCTCCAGGTTCTCCGTTCTTGCCTATAGTTGGGGGCGGGGGGTGTTGGTAGTGGTAGGAGACGAACTTGCCAGTCAATAGTACTCAGTTTAAAACAGTCTCTCTTAGATAGTCAGTCGAGAAACAAAGTTCCTTTTGGTGCCATTTCTTTTGCCTCAAGGAGCCTCCTGTTTCATCCTCCCTCCTTGGATGGCCTTTGGGGGAGGGATCCCCAGCACCCATGCTGCCCCCTGGGTTATCGTCCACCTCATAAGATATCCCCCAGGCCACCTGTCCCTGGTTCCCACCTGCTGTCCTCTGTCACGCCCATCTTTCCTGGCATCCCAATAGCACCCCCAGATGGCATGTGGCCGTCTCATCCTGACCTCAGGCCTCTTCCATCCCCCAATTCTTTCAGTGTTTCTGCAGTCTCCGCTCTGAGACACAAGGGAACCTCCCAGGCCTCTGTGTGTGGGATATGGGCATTGCGACCGGGAGCACTAACTCAAGTTCGCCCTGGCCAACCCAGACCCAGACCTCTGGGAGGCCTGTCCTCTCCTCAGGCCACACTCGGAAAGCAGGGCACGAGCTCCAGTATTCTGGGGTTCCCCGCACCTACCTGGAACACCTCTCTCACCCACCCTGCTCTGAATTTGACCCCAGGGAGGGTGACATGGAGAAGCAAGGATGCTCAGTGCTCCCTCCTCCCCTCCTACGGAGACCAGAGAGCTTTCCTTCTTCCTCTCCTTCCTGGGGAGCAGGAAGATCCCTTATCCTACGTCTCTTCACCACACCCCGTGTTATACTCTATGCTCAGACCTCCAAGCTTTGCTCTGATACTGGAAAGAGGTGACTTGTAAAGGTAGAAAAGCATTTTATCTCTACAAATGAGGCTGTCAAGACCACAGTTTCACTAAGGTCTTTAGAAAGCCAAGCAATGACCTCTTTGTTCTGGAGTTATTCACTTTCTTCTATGCTTTCTTGAGTATAAAAGCAAGGTGAGGAGTGACAGCTTTCAAACCCAGATTTGTTTAATAACCTTAGGAGCACACTGCAAAGGTGAGCACCGTCACTCGTGTGCATCTCGCTGGAGACAGGTGGTGAATCTCTTCAGCCGACCATCCCCCAGGCCCTCCCAGCTCTGGCAGTCAACAGTTCTCTGACCCAGGAGGGAGCTAGATCAATACACGAACAGCTCCAGCCTGAGACAGGACCCAGAAAGTGTCACCAGAAAGGTGCAAGGGCCCTTGGAAGGTCAACCAAGGAAGAGCACTCCTTAATTAGAGTGCTCGTTCTCAACGTTTTTTTTAACCCCTGACCCCATTAATGCTTTCTCTCGCCATCTACTATATAATCCCACTAGTCAAGAACAGTTTGTTAACTTTACTCTCGGCAGTTTTACGTACAAAACCACAGACATGTTGATTATGATTTTTCAAACTACACGTTCTCCCTTGCCACCCCTCACCCCTACTTCATACAGATTCTGATGAAGCCCAGCAAGAGAATGAGGGTGTTCAGTGGTTTATTAAAGTTGAGGGGGGCTTGATGATGGGTGGCATTGAAACAGGGCTTGAAAGATGAGTGAGATTCAAGCAGATAAAAGTGAGAAAGAGTGTTCTAGGCAAAGGGAACCCCTAACACAGGTGTGCAGGCAAGGAGAGGTGTGGGTGTGCTCAGAGAATGGCGAGGGGTGAGTCTGGCTGGCAGTGGGGTACACAGAGGGGAAGAGTGGGAGATGAGCCTGGGCTGCCAGGCTGGGCATTTGTACTTGGAGCTGAAAGCTGCTCTGCTGGCTTGGGGCTGACCAGGGAGAGTGTGTGTTCACCCAGCTGAGTAGGGAGGCCCTGACCAGCCAGGATGCAGATTCTCCGGTCTTTGACCCCTGTCTCCTTCCCTCACCTGACCAGCCACACCCCTGCCCCCAAAGACTGAGCTAAGATTCTAGGAGGGGAGTCTGTCAGGAGCCCTGCCCTCTCCTGGAGCCCTGCCCAGCCTAGGCCTATAGGGACACTCTGCCAGAGCTTTCATGAGGCCTGGAGTTGAAAGAACAGAAGGGATCAAATTTAAAGATATTATATTAATTAGTATACTTTAAATTATATGCAACAGGCAATCCAACTCAAAATCATTTAAACAATAAGGAATCTGCTGGCTCGTGTAATCAGAATGTCCAGAGGAAATGTCAGCTTCAAGGTGAGTTTGATCCAGAACTTGGTGATGTCCCATAAGATTCAGCTCCATTTCTTTGTGATTCTCTTCACTCTGACTCCTAATATAGTGGCTTCATTTCCAGACTAAACTCCCTTATGGTAGTGAAACAGTTGCCAGCAGCTCTGGGGCCCCGCGCTTCGTTTTCACAACCAGCGGAAGATAAAAGACTTTTTTTACCCCACCTTTTAACAAAAATCTCAACTTTCTCTCTGATTGGACCAACTTTGACGACAAAGTAGCTCTTGAGCCAATCACTGGGGACAGCTGAATGCTATGCATTTATTGGCTTGGTCCCAGGTTGCATGCCTGTTTCTCAACCAATCACTGGGACACATGGCTAGGAATACTGTGATTGGCTTAGGCCAGTTAGGGGCCAGCCCGGGAGTTCAGTCCCACTCAAATGACAGGCTGCTACACAGTGAGAGAGGCGTGAATGGACGCTGGGGGAACAGATGGGGCTGTCCAACACACATAGCAATTTTGCTTTTTTCATGAAAGTTTGGGTGAGAGCAAGAAGAGATTAGAATTGGAACCTCCAAAGTGATTTGAGAGTCATCCACAGACTTGACTGGCCTGTATCCCCAAGGTGACACACAATCGCGAGCTGGCTATAATACATTCTTCCAGCCTTCTCTCCTTTGCCCTTTTCTCTCCCTTCTCCTTCAAGCTGCCTTATCCTCGCCTTTGTCTAATTTCCTGTCTCTTCCCCATCTCTCTGTATCCACAGTGTATCCTCACTCCTGCCTCCCCCCACCTCCCGGCTCCTCTATCTCAAGCCCATTCCTCCCTCCTTGCCCACATCTACAGCCACCCTCTCCTGAAGCCTCTCAGTTCAATTGCATCTCGTCCAAATTGCTTTATGGGTTCCGCAGACAAACAAGGCTAGCTCGAGCCATTATGGGCGTGTATGGTGTGCATTACATTCAAAAAATATTTAAGGAAAATACATTGGCAAATGGAAGCTATAAACTCCAAATCAAACATTGGCCAGGAAGAGGAAGAAGTCTATCTTCAGCTAGGAGCGGGGGGAGCTGCCCACCATTCGGAAGCAAGAGCCTGAAGCTGGTTCACCCCCTTCCCCGCAGCACCCAGAGCGGGCAGGGAACGCTGCATGCCCCGCCTCCCTCTCTCGCAGCCGCAGCCGTACCTGCTGTGACCGCTCCTCCCCAGCTCCCCCAGGGCCCCACTTCTCCTCTCAGCTGCAGAAGATTCCAGTGGCTTCCACACCTGCCCCCAGTGCAGTTCTCAGTGGTGCTGATTAAGAAAGGGAGCAATGGTGGGGAGAGAGAGACAAGGACTGGGGGAACAGAGGCATTTACATTGCGGTATTTTTAGACTCAAAGATTAAATCTTTAATAATCATAATTTTTTCTTGAAAGAAAATGAGAGTTTAGTGTGTGGCACTGGACCCTCCGTCCTCTGTGTCCCTGCAGCAGACGAGCAAGAAGGCAAGAGGAAACAGGAAGAGAGAGAGGAGAGAAAACCCAAAGGGGAATTAGTCCCACTGGACTGGAGTCGGGCCCAACCTGCCCTCAAAGCTTTGTTCTGGTGGATTCCAGAAGAGAGCAGCCCACGCTAAGGTCACAGGGGCAATATGGGTCTGTCTCCCCAGCCCTGGGTCGCTCAGGGGACTGCTTGATACAAGAGAGGAGGGAACACGACTGCAGGAATCAGCTTCCTCCAATGACACTTCTATCACCACCCAGTCCTACTCAAGAGCTTCCACATACTCCCCGGGGCCTTTTGGGTTAGACATCAGCTAGGACTGATCTCCCAGGTCCCTCAGGAGAACGACTCCTGCTTCCAAGGGGGGTTTCCCCTCATGGGCCCTCCACCCACTGATGGTCCCCCAAACACGCTCATGAACCAGATTCCACCCCGAGCATCCAGACAAGCTCACCTTCCCCCACCCCGTGCCCAGGGAGAGAGCCACCCCTTCCACACACACAGGGGAGAGCTCCCGAGGGAGCCCCGAGGAGTGAGTGAGGACAAGCCCCAAACCAAAGGGCAAGGCACTTGGGACAGAGTCCTGGCTCTACCACTATCTGTGTGAATTTGGACAAACCACTTGCCCAATGTAGACCTCAGTTTCCCCAAATTACAATGAAGGGGTGGATAGATTAAAGGATTTTAGACTAGGATCCATAAATCCCCTGAATTTGCACAGGGAATGCTGCTTGTATGTGTGCTTTTCTGGTAACACCCTTCATCACATTCTTAAAGTGGTCTGTGACCCCCCAAAAGTTGAGAGCCGTAGACAGAGCCAATGCCTAAGTTTGCATGTGGCTCAAGTGTTCTCAGCCTCCCCAAACCTCCAGGTAGGGTAGCTGTCCAAAGAGTCCTGGCTTTGCCCCCTGGAGGGGCACCTTGGCGTGGCCTCCCTAATGCCCATGGCCACCACCACATCTAGCCTTCACAGGGCTGCTCTGCCCCCTTTCTCTGTAGCCCACATCAGCACACAAACCCCTGTTTCTTCCCTTTAGTAGAGTTTAGGCAGACTCCTTTTATTACAATAAATTTTACTGAGAAACAAAGGAAAGTAAATAAAATACAAATAACATTTACTTGGGAAGATCCTCAAAAACCGTACTTATTTGGAGCCCAAATTCCCTCTTCCTGAAATCATTGCTATCTTCACAGATGGGCCAAAAACTTCACAGGCACCAGGTTGAGTTGTTCCCCATCAAACTGCCTTTCTTCCCAAACCAGCCTCTGATCTCCATCATCGCAGACCTGCAGGGTTGCTTCTGGGTACTAAGACACTCAATTCCCTAAACACCTGGCTCCATTCAAGGACAAACATTTCCTTTCAAATTGAAATTTTCCTGTTTTCTGACCAAGTGCCAATTGCAGTGACCCAAGCCAAGTAGGTGCTCAACAACTCAGTGTGACTTGATGAAAAAGTAAACGGAAAGATGCATGAATGAATAAGTTTGTGAAGTACATTAATGAAAACTTTAATTCTCCCAACTCCCACTGCCCCTAGGCCAGGGACCTCTGACTCCTTTCCCATCTAGGCCCAGTGATTTGCAAAGTACTGGCTTCTGACCCCTCTGAGGCAGTGAATGACTGAGCCCTCCTGTGTCTGGTACAGATCAACCCACCTCTGGAGCCCTCTTGAATCTATAGGCTTATACCCTTCCTCAGTAATGGAAAATTCAAATTTCTTCTGCCATGTTCCCTGTCTCTTTTCTTTCTCTTTTTCTTCTGAGACTCCAATTAAACATTTATTATTAAACTTCTCCTTTTGTCTTCTTTTCCTTTCACCCCTTTTTCTGTATTTTCCATCTTTCTCTCTTTCAACACTATACTCTAAACAGTTTCTTTTGACCTAAATTCCAATTCAGTAATTTTCTTTTTAGCTGTATCTAATCTGTTATTAAACCCATCTATCAAGTTCTTAATTTCAGCTATTCCTTTTTTACTTCTAGAATTCCTTTTATTTTTTGTTTTGTGAGGAAGATTAGCCCTGAGCTAACATCTGTGCCCATCTTCCTCCACTTTATATGGGACGGTGCCACAACATGGCTTGATGAGAGCTGCATCGGTCCACACCTGGGATCCAAACCTGCAAACCCTGGGCTGCCGAAGCAGAGAGCACGAACTTAACTGCTACGCCACCGGGCCGGCCCTAGAATTCCTTTTTTAAAAATGCCATATATTTTATATTTTCCAGTTCCCTGCTGAGATTTACAAGCTGGGATTTTATTTCTTTGAACATAGTAAGCGCAGTTGTTTTATAGTCTGTGTCTAATAATTCAGTATCTGAAGTCTGCATGACTGTTTCTGTTATCTATTGTTTCTACTGGTTCTTGCTCATGGTGTCTTGTTTCCTTGTGTGTTGCTCATCTTTGAATGTGTGTTGGACACTCACCTTGCCCCAGCTACTACGTCTCCAACCTTCTCAAAGAAATTTGAGGATGAAGGACAATAATTCAAGGGGCTGCTGTTCCCAGCAGGGTGCCATCTCACATTCTTGTCCAAAGTCCATTTAGAAAACTACTCAAAGAGGTCTGAAATGGGGACCCAGTCCTGCCAAATCTGCCCCACCCTTGGAATGTGCTGATGCTTGCTGGGGCGAGGGAGGGTGAGGAAGTTGTAAAGGAGGAAACTCTTCCTGGAGACTTCTATCCCTCTGCGTCCCAAACTCACCAAACCACAATCTAAGGGCAGCAGCCCCATTGCCTGAGCACCCACAGCAGGGGAGCCTTCAGTTGAGCTTACTGGAACCAGGCAGGAATGGGATCAGACTTCAGAGGTTACAAACCTGCCACCCAACACAGCTACATTCAGTCTGTGAATGTATTCTCTTTGTTTATTGGCTTATTGTTTTAAAATATTGCTCAGAGCAGATTTGGCCCAACATTTAAAAATCGAGAGATTTTAGCTTCTCTTGAAGGATCAGAGGTTCCGACAGCACAGTGCCCTGATACCAGGAGATAGCAGTCGGCTGCAGCTGAGGAGCAGCTGCCCCTAAGAAGTAAATGCTCTTGAGGAGCTGATGGTGCCACCACTCAGGCAACAACCGTTTGCACTTATTCTGGCCACATTCCACTTCACTCAGTTACTGCCTTGCCCTGTAGGAATTTAATTTTTCAGTCCTTGACGTAGAGAAAAGGTGGCGTATAATTCTGACCCCTGGGAGCTTCCAAGACTAGGAGAGATAGAGAGCACAGAGGCAGTAGAGCAAGAGATCAGTGGAGCGAGGGGACCTCTCAGAGGCCCTGCTAACGCTGGGAGAGTGGCCACAGTTCCACCTGGCCCCTCCTCAGATTCCTGGCCAGGCCTCCCTGCCCAGGCCAGGTGACTGTGTGAGCTACAGCTCAACCATTTCCTGCCAGACCAACCTTGGGCAACTCATTTAACATCTCTAAGCCTCCATTTCCTCATCTGTAAAATAGGAATGGTAATAGTTCCTGACTCATAGGATTGTTGTGAAATTAAATGAGGCCATGCACAAAAAGGGCCTATTATAACATCTTGTCAATAACAAATGTTCACAGTATATCGGGTGCCTGCCGCTCTTGTCCTGCCCGCCCGATCTCATGCTCCGTGGATGCTTAGGACCAGAGACTCCAAGAGCCAGATCTGCCCTCAACCCCTTTGCTGTATCGATGATGAAACCAAGGCTCAGAGAGGTGAGTTTCCTCTAGATGCTGGAGTGTGAGCATCCACCCTGGATCCAATGACACAAATCTGCCGCAGCCAACTTAGGCTCAAAGAAGGGACTGGTCATACAAGGAGCGGGGGTGGGAGGGAAGCCTTCCCAGAGGCAGTGGGCTCTATGCAGCAGTGGGAAGGAAAAGTGGAACACAGACTGGCAGAAAGAGGGGTTTTCTTATATGTTGCTCCCCACATACCCACACTTAGAAACACCAAAACTGGAAGTATTTTTACTGCCTTTGAGCCCCAAATGATAGTCTCAACCCTCTCCTCACTCAACTACCCTATCCAACAAATAGGTTCAGAAACACGGGCCCTGGGCTCCCCTTCCTGCCTTCCCATCTGGGATTGGAAAAGGACAGACAGATACACATAGACCACAGACACACACAGGTGTTTATTTGTCTTCTCCTTTGTGTGGCCTTGCATCACCAGCTCATTTTTCCTGTGGAGAATCCCCAGATACATAATCAGACATCCCTTATCAGAAGTACGGTTCCTCTAAGGCAGCGATCAAAGCCATCCGACTTACCAAGGAAATTAAGAAGGCTCCAGTGAGAATTGCCATCTAGAACCAAACTCATCAAACTCAGGCTCTTGCCTTTGTTTTTTCTAATGAGTTTTAAGCCAAGCCCCATCCCCCCTGGGACAGTTAGCAAATATCCCACTTTCCTGAAGTTTCTTCTCTCCCCACTGCCTACTGGCTCCTCTGCTGGGCTTTTAGAACCCTCCTGTCAGCCAGCCCCCTCCTCGCCCACCAGAGAGCTCTCCTTAAATTCCAGAGCTCTCTTTAGGCTGGTATCTCCACACCACCTCCGCCACCACTCACAGACAGACACACACTCATGGAGTTCTTCCTCCTCTGCCTTTTTTCGCAATATGGCTGCCCTCCCACCACCCCACTGGAACCACTCTGGCCAAGTCTCTGTCCTCATGCTGTTTGACCTCTCAGTGGCCTTTGACCCAAGAGACCACCTTTCTCCTTGAAACACTCCCTTCTCTGGCGTTCCCTCCCCAACACTGGCCTTGTCTTCTCCTCTCCAAGGACTCCTTAGCCTCCCTGTCGAAGTCCCTCCCTGACCCCAAAATGCTGGCACTGCAGGAGGTTCTCAGGCTAAGAGTGCAGTTTCCCTCCATCCTTACCCTCACTGGGTATTATTTTTATTTTTAAAATCTTTGCTAATCTAATGGCAAAAGTCATATTTCATTATTTAAATTTCCATTTCTTTTCTATTGGATGATTCTACAGGGCCTTGTAGGCCGTGGTAAAGAGTTCAGATTTTATTCTAAACTCCAACAGAGGAGTCACAGAATCAGATTTTCATTTGAAGAAGTCCCTCCGGCTGGCGTGAGGATGCTGCACTGGAGGGAGACAAGAAGGGAAGCAGAGGGACCACACGGAGGTTTGTTGCAGTGGTCCCAGTAGGATGTGATGGACTCTTGGGCTGGGGCAGCAGTGCAGGGGGTGGCAGACAGACAGACTGTGCATTTGTTGATGGCTGGGATGTTGGAATGAGGAGAAGGAGGAACGCAGGAGGACTCTTGGGTTTTTGGCCTGAGTAACAGGAAGAAAGATAGCAGCTACACTTACATAGCACCGACTGTGCGACGGGCACTGTTCTGAGGGTTATGCGTGTTTTCACTCTTGCTATCCCCTCCACTCTGTGGAGCAGGCACTATTATAACCCCTATCTGAGACCACACAGGATCCGTGCGGGAGCCAGGATTCCAACCCGGCAGCCTGGCTCCAGAGTCCACACTCCTGACAGCCGTAATCACGGCCTCCGCTGAAGAAGGTCAAGCCATATAGGGAAATAGAGAAGACTAGGGGCGAGGAGGAAGTCTCGGGATCGGAACCCGCAGGGATGGAGCCCAGGCATCTGCACTCCTCGGCCCCCAGAGGACCGAGCACAGCCAGACTGTGCATACTGGCCGTACTACTGAGGCCTTCGAGAAACCTGCAAAGAGGTGAATGACAGAGGGATAGAGCTGAGCAGGTTTTGGGAAGCATCTTCAAGGACGGGAGGGTCTCAGGCTAAGAGGGGGGCTTCTGACGGCTGCCTGCCCTGGCAACTTGGGTTTGCATCTCCCTTCACTGAAGGCGCCACCTAACCCCCCACCTCCCTGCGCCTCCCTTTCACACTCACACACCTGCCCCTTGCCTCTTTCAGAGAGATTTACATTATTTCAAAATAATTTTTGTATTTTTTTAATTACAAAAGTACATGCTTATTGTAAGACATTTAGGAAACACTGAAATGCAGAAAAAAGTAAACTCACCCGTAGGTCACGCAGAGTCACCGTTAACATTTCGGTGTTTCTTTTAGGTAGAAAGAAAGACAGATACTGCTTTTTTTAAACCAGCATTACAATATACATTCAGCATCCTATCCTCATTGTTTTCACTTATGATACAATGTAAGCTTGTCCTGAGTTGTCAAATATTCTCCTAAAACAATAATTTTCATAACTATATGGCAGCCCTTGTCTAGATGTTCCATCATGTAACCAGCCCTCTCGTAGTGAACATTTGTGCTGTTTCCAGTTTTTTGTCTCAATAACTCAAATCAGAATGAACATATCTGTATGTAAATCTGGGTGCATCTGATTATCTCCTTGGTATAAATTGCCATAATGGCATTGCTGGTCCAAAGGGTTTAAACCTTTGTGAGGTTTTGATACACACCCCCTGCCAAGGCCCTCATCCGTGCACTGTCGTCTCCCACCTGCACTGCTTCCACAGGCTCCTAACTGTCCTTCCTGCTTCCTCTGTTACCCCCCACCAACCCATTGTCACAGCAGCCAGATCCTCTTCCTAAAAGAGTAATAGCAGGTTGTGTCACCCCTGCTGGAAACCCGGCAGGGCTCCCTCAGCCCTGGGCACAGCAGCACTCACATAGCATCTCTCACCCACCCCCTTCTCTGCTGCACTCCCCCCATGCTCCCCCCACTCACTGTGTCCTCTCTGGCCTCTTCTCAGTTCATCACTTCTCTCTCACTGCAGGACCTTTGCACATGCTAGTCCCTCTGCCAAGACCATTTTCTCCTCTTCCTGTGGCTTGCTCCTTCTTATCGTTCATGACTCAGCTCACAGCTACCTCCTTAGAAAAGCCTTCACTGACCTGCCTTCTCCCATCCCCAGCTCCCTTTTTGTTTCCTTTAAGGCCCTTCACATTTTATAAATATTTAATTGTGTTTTCACTTTCCCCCACTAGATGTTACGCTCTGTGAGGACAAGGACTTAATTTCACTCAGTATCATGCACCAGTTCCTAACCTAGCACTTAACAGAAAGTAGGTTCCCATAAATATCGTCCAATTGTCTTCCAAAAAGCTGTCCTCACCCACACGTCCACCAGGAATGCAGAGAAGTGCACTTTCTTCGCATCCTCACCAGCACGGGGCATGGCACTTTTCTAAAAAAATTTTTCCTAATCTGATGGCAAGAGTAATATTTCATTGTTTCAATTTGCATTATTTTGATTACTAGTAAGGTTGAACAATTTTTCATGTTTATTAGTCTTTGGTGATCAGTAGTAAAATGGCGTCTTCGTAACCTTTGATTATTTTTCTCATTCTTAAATCTATTCCAGAGAAGCAGGAGTTCTGGCCTCTGCTTCTGAACTCTTCTAAGTAAGCAGGTATTCCTGAAGACTGACCTCCATCCTTCCCACTGCTGCTCGCTGTTTTTGCCGTCCTCTCATTGGGCCTCTGTGGGATTGGCAAGAAAGCAAATCCGCAGCCTCTCAGTCCTCTCCCCGAGGCCCTCTGCTGCCTCCTCTGCCCGCGAGAAGGAGCAAACCCGCGAGCCCCTCCCTCCGCCCCCAGCGCTGAGCCGCAGATTAAAGGATTGGATTCAAGCAGGAAGGCTGCGCTGGTGCGATCATCTCTGACTAAAATCTCTTTCTCAGATATATAATGGTCTAATCAATATTAATAGAGAGGCTTATCTGTTTTCCTCATCTCCAGTGTCCTTAAGAGTAGATAAAATGCTTGTAAAATAGGACTCTATTCAGCATATACTGATTGCTTCCAAAACGCATTTTTCTCGAGATCTGTCATCAAGTGCGAGTCATTACTGAGCAGCTAGGCCCAGCGCCGCTGATGACAAATTTTGGGAAGTTTCTTTGATTATTTTGCCCAACATGTGATTTAAGGGCTGCAGTTTCTCTCACTTCAAAATTTGTTCTTGGCTATCCGCAGGGGATCTTGGAAGGTGTAGGAGTTTGAAATAAATGGAAGTGGAGGGGAGGGGAGGGGAGGGTCTAGAACTGAGGTGTAGGCCTGGCTCCTCCAGGGCAGACCACGGGCACTGGGGGTGAGGGGAGGTGCCCTCTCCGGTGGCAAGGAGGAGGCGGGGAGCAGACCCCACGATATCCTGTGATAGCCCCTATCGAGCAGACCCCACGATATCCTGTGATAGCCCATATCGAGCAGACCCCCACCATATCCTGTGATAGCCCATATCGAGCAGACCCCACGATATCCTGTGATAGCCCCTATCGAGCAGACCCCACGATATCCTGTGATAGCCCATATCGAGCAGACCCCACGATATCCTGTGATAGCCCCTATCGAGCAGACCCCCACGATATCCTGTGATAGCCCATATCGAGCAGACCCCCACGATATCCTGTGATAGCCCATATCGAGCAGACCCCACGATATCCTGTGATAGCCCATATCGAGCAGACCCCCACCATATCCTGTGATAGCCCCTATCGAGCAGACCCCCACGATATCCTGTGATAGCCCATATCGAGCAGACCCCCACGATATCCTGTGATAGCCCATATCGAGCAGACCCCACGATATCCTGTGATAGCCCCTATCGAGCAGACCCCCACGATATCCTGTGATAGCCCATATCGAGCAGACCCCACGATATCCTGTGATAGCCCCTATCGAGCAGACCCCACGATATCCTGTGATAGCCCATATCGAGCAGACCCCACGATATCCTGTGATAGCCCCTATCGAGCAGACCCCCACGATATCCTGTGATAGCCCATATCGAGCAGACCCCCACGATATCCTGTGATAGCCCATATCGAGCAGACCCCACGATATCCTGTGATAGCCCATATCGAGCAGACCCCCACCATATCCTGTGATAGCCCCTATCGAGCAGACCCCCACGATATCCTGTGATAGCCCATATCGAGCAGACCCCCACGATATCCTGTGATAGCCCATATCGAGCAGACCCCACGATATCCTGTGATAGCCCCTATCGAGCAGACCCCACGATATCCTGTGATAGCCCCTATCGAGCAGACCCCCACGATATCCTGTGATAGCCCATATCGAGCAGACCCCACGATATCCTGTGATAGCCCATATCGAGCAGACCCCACCATATCCTGTGATAGCCCATATCGAGCAGACCCCCACCATATCCTGTGATAGCCCATATCGAGCAGACCCCCACCATATCCTGTGATAGCCCATATCGAGCAGACCCCCACCATATCCTGTGATAGCCCATATCGAGCAGACCCCCACCATATCCTGTGATAGCCCATATCGAGCAGACCCCCACCATATCCTGTGATAGCCCATATCGAGCAGACCCCCACCATATCCTGTGATAGCCCATATCGAGCAGACCCCCACCATATCCTGTGATAGCCCATATCGAGCAGACCCCCACCATATCCTGTGATAGCCCATATCGAGCAGACCCCCACCATATCCTGTGATAGCCCATATCGAGCAGACCCCCACCATATCCTGGGATAGCCCATATCGAGCAGACCCCCACCATATCCTGTGATAGCCCATATCGAGCAGACCCCCACCATATCCTGTGATAGCCCATATCGAGCAGACCCCCACCACATCCTGTGATAGCTCACATCCAGCTCTGGAAGGAAGTGAAGCGGGAAGAGGGCAGGGCGGCCTCGGGAGCTCGGACAGCCTGGAGGTTGGCCGTGTCTGTGCTCAGCATCCCAGTACATGGTTTTCACTCCTGGTTTCGCCATCACTAGCTGTGTGAGCCGGGCAAGGCCCCCCGACTCTGGGCTCTTCTGCTTGTCCTGGATCCAGGAAGAGCCCAGGGCCTTCCAGACTCAGAGTCTCACCCTCGTCTACTTCTCAGGGGTTCTGGACAGCAGCTGCCTTTTGCAACATCTCAATTTTCCTAACAGTGCTACCCAGCAAGTGGTCCATACAGTGTACATAAAAATCACCGGGGAAGCAAAACAAAAATTCAGAACCAACTTAAAAATCCAAGAATGGCTAAACCAGCTGTACTTTGACAGTTTGTGACATAGGACATAGAGAACGTGTAATCCAGTGCAACAGTTTAAAAGAATCATGGAGATCTATGTGTATCGACACAAAAGACATCCAAGACATGTTGCTAAGTGAAAAAGGAAGTTGCAGAATGATTCGTACAAGCTGACACTATGGGAGGAAAAAGAAAACAGAAAATGGTACGTGCATGTATGTAAATGCTTAGGGAAAAAAGTCCAGAAGGATGTAATATACTGATAACAATCGTTACTTCCAGGATCCCCTCTCCAGGAAGAGGGGAATGATTAAGATGGGAGCAAGGGGGCCAGCCTAGTGGTATAGTGGTTAAGTTCATGTGCTCCACTTTGGATCCTGGACGCAGACCTACTCACCACTCATGAAGCCATGCTGTGGCAGGCATCCCACATACAAAATAGAGGGAGATTGACATGGATGTTAGCTCAGGGCCAATCTTCCTCACCAAAAAAAAAAAAAAAAGATGAGAGGGAGGGTCAAAGGGGACTTCAGCATTATCTTTAATGTCTTGGAATTTTTTAAGGGGGGAAAGTATTCATACATTTTTTGTGTACATAGAGATTATTAATAAAAACATCTGGGTTAATTGGGTTTCCATATGGAAAAAAGTTAATCTTGACCCCTAGCTCACATCAGACACACAAAAAAAACAATCCTAGATGGATCACAGATCTAAATGTCAAAGCTCTAATAATAAAGCTTTTAGAAAAAAATGTAGGAGAATATCTTCAAGAGATTGAGCTAGGCAAAAATTTTTTTTAAACTGGACACAAAAGGCATTCACTATAAAGGAAAAAGCCAATAAGTTAGAGCACATTAAATTAAGACATCTTCAAAGGCAGTGTTCCTGCTCACAGCGTAATGCGGATGGCCGGGTTAAAGACGGAGGGAGGCTCGAGGGGGAAGAGTATCCTGTTGTAACCGTTATAGTAAAGATTGGTTCAGGAGAGAGTCATCAACGAATGCTAAATCGAGGGGAAATTTTGATGAGAAGCAGAATATTTGCGGGACCTTAAAGTATATCCCCACAGGGAGGTTATCAGTTTCAAAGAAAAATATTATAACTATGCAGTGGAGAAACCAGACACCACCTTGACCAGGTGATCAAAATTAACGTCATTATTGAGGAGCAGAGGGACACTGTGTGGCTCCAGACGTGAGACCAGAGAAGGACACAACGTCATTCATACACCATTCCAGCCAGCAATGCAGTATTTCCTCTAACCATAAGAAAATATCCGACAAACAAAATGAGAAACGTTCTATTTAAAAGGGAAGATGGGGAGGGACTGTATTCTTCAAAATGTCAATGTCATAAAAGACAAAGAAAGGCTATGGAAATGTTCCTGATTAAAGGAGACAGAAGAGAATGACAACTAAGAACAATGCCTGATCCTAGATGGGATTCTGTATCTGAAGGGGGAAAATGTTATAAGGGGCGTCATTAGATCAGCTGAAAAAACTGAAATACAGATAGTAGAGTAGATAGAAGTATTATGTCAATGTTGAATTGACTGAAGTTGGTAACTGTAGTGTGGTCATGTAAGGGAAAATTCCTGAGAAATATAGACTTATACACTGAACTATTTGGGAGTAAGGGATCATCATGTATGCAACTTACTCTCAAATGATTCAGAAAAGCATTGTGTGTGTGTATGTGCATGTGTGTGCATGCATGTGTGTGCATGTGTGTGTGTGTGTGTGTGTGTGTCTAGAGAGAGAGAGGAGTGTGGGAAGAGAGTATAAACAGTAAAGCAAATGAGGTGAAATACCTCCAAAACCTGAATTTGGGTAAGGGATATAATAGAACTCTTTGTACTATTTTTATTCTTGTAACTTTTCATAAATTTTAAAATATTTTTTTAAAACTTTAAAAATAGAGAGTGAAACAGCAAGCCACAAAATGGAAGAAAGTATTTGCAATATAGATGGCCAAGAAAGCACTCAGAATATAAAAAGAATTTCTATAAACGAATAAGAAAAAGATAAATTACCCGCTCAAAAAACGAGCAAAAGATTTGAACAAGCACTTCACAAAAGAGGATATTCAAATGGCCAATTAACATAAGGTGCTCAGCTTTATTAGTCACTAGAGAAATGCAAATTCAAGCCATAATGCAACATTGCCACACACCCACCAGAATGGCCAAAATAAAAAAGACAGACAATACCAAGTGTTGGCAAGTATGTAAATAAACTGGAACTCTTGTAGTTGCTGCTGGGAGTATAAATTAGTACCATCCCCTTAGGAAAGAGCTTGGCAGTGTATTAGTTATCCACTATGTAACAAATTAGCCCAAAACTTAGTGGCTCAAAACAACAAACATTTATTATCCCACAGTTCCTGTGGGTAGAGAATACAGCCAGGCAGGCTGCGTGCCCTGGCTCTAGCTTTCTCAGGAGGTTGCAGTCAAGCTGTCAGCCAGCACTGTGGTCTCATCTGAAGGCTTGACTGGGGAAGGGTCTGCTTCTAAGTTCATTCACATGGTTGTTGGCAGGATTCGGTTCCTCTTAAGCCATCACAGAGTGGAAGGCCTCCCTCAGTTCCATGCTATGTGGCCTCTTCTTGGGGTAGCTCACAAGATGGCAACTGGCTTTCTTTAGAGTGAGTGTGCAAGAGAGCAAGAGACAGCACACAAGATAGAAGCCGTAGTCTTTTCATAACCTAATCTCAGAAGAGACATTCCATTACTTCTGCCATATTCTATTGTTAGAAGTGAGTCAGTAAGTCTAGCCCCTACTCAAAGGGAGGGGATTACCCAAGGGTATTATATTAGTCTGTTCAGGCTGCCATAACACAATGTTATAGACAGGTGGTTTAAACAACAGACATTTATTTTCTCACAGTTCTGGGGACTAGAAGTCCAAGATCAGGGTGCCGGCAGAGTTGGTGTCTGGTGAGGGCTCTCTCTTTGGATTACAGATGGCCATCTTCTTGCTGTGTGCTCATGTGACTTCTCCTTTGTACAAGCATGGTGAGCGAGGGAAGAGAAAGAGAGAGAGAGTGGGCTAGCTCTCTGAGGTCTCTTCTTGTAAAGACGTTAATCCTATGGGATCAGGGCCCCACTCTTAGGACCTCATTTAACCTTGATTACTTCCGTAGAGGCCTCATCTCCAAATACAGCCACACTGGGAATTAGGGCTTCAACATATGAATTTTGGCAGGACGCAAACATTCAGTTCATAACAAGGGTGGAGACCAAGAGGCTGGGACCACTGGGGCTGTCTTAGAGGCTGCTGCCACAGGTAATACTTCCTAGAGCTGAATACAGGCATACATTCTGACATAGCAATTCCACTCCAACAGAACTGTGTGCATACATCCACCAAAATATTGTACAAGAATGTTCCTAGAAGCACAACTGGAAGCAATCCAAATACCCATCAACAGAAGAATAGATAAATAATTTGTGTATATTTATACAAAGGAACACTATATATCAATGAAAATGAACCAACTACAACCACACGCAATAAAAATGTCTCTAAAATAGTGCTGGGGGAGGAAAGGCTTTACCCAGATTCACCTACTGCTAAGGGAAATTTTCCCAGACACAAATAAGTACATATTTATGATTTCATTTATACAAAGTTTAAAAAATAAGGGTAAAATTAACTTACAGGGTTAGAAGCCAGATTGGTGATTACCCTTGGTGGAGAGATGAGGGAGGCTGGAAGAGGGCAAAGGGCACTCCTAGGGACCAGTGATGTTCTGTTTCTAGATGAGGATGCTGGTTTCGCAGGTGTGTTCACCTTACGAGAATTCATCAAAGTGCATATTTATGAATTTACTTGTTTATGTATGTATCCTTCAATTAAAAGTTTATATTTAAAAAGAGATATCTGGACACTTGTTAAGTTCAGATTCTAGAGTCACTCATGGCCCCTCTCAAAATTCCAAATCAATGGGTCAGGGGGTGGGGTGAGTGGGAGGTGAACAGGTTCCAGAAACTGCCTTTGAACACGCTGTCAGGTAAATCCAATTGGTTCTGGGGCTACACGTGGAAAAACACTGACAATCATTTGCATTTTAATAGTAGCACAAACCATGTCCATAGAATGACAGCATGGAGGAACAGGAATATTCTATTACAGTTATCTCTTCAAAATGGCCCTTTGCTCCATCCACCCCCAAGGGTATGTAAGATCCTTTCTTTGGATCTTCAAAGAGAATCTATGAGTCAAATTCCTACTAGAATATAAACTCCATGGGTAAGGAACCTTGCCTGTCTTGTCCACTACGATGTCCCCCCACCCAGCAGAGTGCCTAGCTCATAATAGGTAAGGAAATTAGTTACTCACTGAATGAATAAATGAATGTGTGAAAGACTGAATAAACCCTTGAGGTAGGTAGGTAAGTAGGTAGATAGATAGATAGATAGGTGATAGATAGATAGATAGATAGATAGATAGATAGATAGACAGATAGATAGGTGATAGGTAGATAGATAGGTGATAGGTAGATAGATAGGTGATAGATAGATAGGTGATGGATAGATCGATAGACAGACATAGGTAGATAGACAGACAGATGATAGGTATGTAGATATAGATAGATAGATGGATAGATAGACAGACAGACAGACAGATAGATAGATAGGGAGATAGAGAGATAGACAGAGACAGACTTGAAGGATGCAGGGGCTGCCGGATCCCATGCATGAAGAACATGAAGAGAGGATCCAGTCAAGGGGCTTCGTCTTCTTCAGGAACCCTTCTCCATTTCTTCCTAGGAAAATCCCCCCTTCCCTGGTTTTATGACGATGCCTAAATACCTTCTTCTCCCTGGGTTCTTGTGCTCTCACCGCCTCCGCAGTTTTCATGGATTTGGTCTTCACTCCCAAGAGCTCAGGTTTCCTTCTCCATCACATGACACTCTCAGGCTGTGGTGATCATTGTCAAGGAGCTACCTCTGAGCCATCTTCGGGTCTGATATTCATACAGGCACAGAACTCACAACAAGGAAGTCTTTGCAGAGCCTCCAGGGTGTGGCTGCTCATCCCTCGCTGTGCCCCAGCTCTTGTGTGACTATCTCTATTACAGCAATTACGGTGTTTGTTGACAGCATCTATGTAGGAATTGTCTCCTATATGAGACCATATTTCCTAGTGCTTAGCACAGTGCCTGGCACACAGTTGGTGTTTAATCTATGTTTTTTTAATCTTACTGAATAGAAAGAACCAAAGCTGAGAGCCCCAGCCCTTTCCAGGAGAATTCTACTTCCTATCTGCGCAGGCCTGTCCTTGCCTCGATCCAGCCCTATTACCACGTCTCTCTCCTAGATACACCCCACCTCCCCTTCTCAAGGCCCTTTTTCTTGCTCCCACTGAGGCTCAGCACCTCTCCCTTCTTTTTCCTTCCATTCTTTTTTCTCCAGCCCCATTCATCTGGGTGAAGGAGGAGGGGGTCTTTCTTATGCATAATATAATTTTAACCTTCATTAGCACCCATAGCATTATCACCCCATCGAACTCCCAGCTTTGCCAATTAAGCATCTTCTCCAGTCCTCTTTCCCCAAACCCCACCACCAGCCTACCCCAACAGAGATGCTACCTAGCTGTGCACACCTCCTCATCCGAGTCTGAGATAGGAACCTCTCATTTGTAAACCCTCATTCTTGCTGTTAGAGTAAAAGCCATCAACTCCCTTTAGAACCACAGGCAGTTAAAATCTTTGGAGAGGGGAGGAGGAGGCAGGAGGGATTCCCAAGCGGTATGAGGAAACTTTGGGGAGTGATGGGCGTGTTGTAGAGGAAGGAAAACTTCCTTCTGCTCTCCAAGTTTCTGTGACTGGGCCTAAGAATTCAATTGACACAAGACAGAGTAACAGGAGAAAAGTATACACATTTTGTTTAATATTTTTACATGTACATGGGAGTCTTCAAAAGGAAAACGAAGACCAAAGAAGCCATTAGGCCCCAAAGTTTATATACTTTCTTAAACAAAGAACGGTAAATTGTGGAGATGTGACAAGACAAAGGGGTTTACACTGGGGCAGTAAATTGTGGGACGGTGACTAGGAAATATATGGGGGAAACTAACGGAAGACAAGTTAGTTTAGTATCTTTGTACACATCCATTTTGGCATTGACTCCCAGTCTCCGGTGATAAGTATGTTCTTCTCTTCCTCGCACATGGAGGGCACCTTTCTCGTGGGAAATGTTGTAACCTGCTTTCACGAAGAAAAGGAAGGTCAGAGAGCCTTTCCTGCATCTGCTCAAGTGCCTTCAGCTCAAAATAATCAATATGCCAAAGGGGCACATTCAAGGGTGGAATGATCCGAACCCCTTCAATGTTCAGTGTCTTAATTGTGGTGATGGTTCACAATTATATACATATGTCAAACTTACCCAGTTGAATATACTAAATATGTGCAATTTACAGTATGTCAGTTATGCCTCGGTAAAACTGTAGAAGAAGAAGAAGGAGGAGGAGGAGAAGGAAGAGCGGAAATAAAAGAATTCAGTAAATTTGCGGGATATAAAATCAGTATGCAAAAATCGGTTTCATTTGTATACACTAACAACAAACTATTTAAAAGAGAAATTAAGAAAAAAATTTCATTTGCAATTGCATCAAAAAGAATAAAATACCTAAGAATAAACTTAACCAAGGAGGTGAAAGAGCTATATGCTAAAAACTATAAGACATAAATGAAATAAATTAAAGAAGACACAAATAAATGGAAAGATATTATGTACTCATGGATTGGAAGAATTAATATTGTTAAAATGGCCATACTACCCAAAGCCATCTATAGATTCAATGCAATCTCTATCAAAATTCCAACAGCATTTTTCACAGAAATAGAAAACAGAATCCTAAAATTTGTATGCAACCACAAAAGACTCTAGATAGCCAAAGCAATCTTGAGAAAGAAGAACAAACCTGGAGGCATCACACTCCCTGATTTCAAACTATATTACAAAGCTATAGGAATCAAAACAGAATGATATTGGCGTAAAAGTAGACACATAGATCAATGGAACACAATAGAAAGCCCAAATAAAAACCCACACATATGTGGTCAATTAATTTACAACAAAGGAGCCAGGAATATAAAATGGAGAAAGGATAGTCTCTTCAATAAATGATGTCGGGAAAACTGGACAGCCACATGCAAAAGAATGAAACCCAACCACTATCTTATACCATATGCAAAAATCAACTCAAAATGGATTAAAGACTTAAATTTAAGACCTGAAACCATAAAACTCCTGGAAGAAAACATAGGGGGTAAACTCCTTGACATCTTGGTAATGATTTCTTAGATTTGACACCAAAAGCAAAGGCAATAAAAGCAAAAATCAACAAGTGGGACTGCATAAAACTAAAAAGCTTCTGTACAGCAAAGGAAACCATCAACAAAATGAAAAGGCAACATATGGAATAGCAGAAAATATTTGCAAATCATGTATCTGTTAAGGGGTTAATATCTAAAATGTATAAAGAACTCATACAACTGAATAGCAAAAAAAAAAAAAAAAATCCACAAGCAATTCAATTGAAAAATGGGCAGAGGATCTGAATAGACGTTTTTCCAAAGAAGACATACAGATGGCCAACAGGCACATGAAAAGGTGCTCACATCACTTATCAACAGGAAAATGCAAATCAAAACCACAATGAGACATCACCTCACACCTATTAGAATGGCTATTACCAAAAAGACAAGAGATGCATTGTCAAAGACGTGGAGAAAAGAGAACTTTTTGCACTATTGGTGGGAATGTAAATTGGTTCAGCCACTACGGAAAACAGTATGGAGGTTCCTCAAAAAATTTAAAATGGAACTGCCGTATGATCCAGCAATCCCACTTCTGGGTATATATCCAAAGGAAATGAAAACAGGATCTCGAAGAGATATCTGCACCCCCATGTTCACTGCAGCATTATTCACAACAACTGAGACATAGAAATAACTTGTGTCTGTCATTAGACGAATAGATAAAGATGTGGTATATACATACAATGGGATATTATTCAGCCCTGAGAAAGAAGGAAATCCTGCCATTGTGACGACATGAATGGACCTCAAGAGCATTATGCTGAGTGAAATAAGCCAGACAGAGAAAGAGAAATACTGCATGATATCACTTATACGTGGGAGCTAAAAAAAAAAAAAAAAAAAAAAAAAAACATCAAACTCATAGAAACAGAGAGTAGAAAAGTGGTTGCCAGGGGCTGGGACAGGGTGGGGTGGCGGATAGGGAGGGGTAGAACAGGGAGAGGTTGGGAAAAGGGTACAAACTTCCAGCTATAAGATGAATAAGGTCTGAGGATGTAACGTAAAACATGGTGGCTATAGTTGATAACACTATATTATATAATTGAAATTTGCTAAAAGATTAGAACTTAAATGTTCTCACACACAAAAAAGAAGATAGATATGTGAGGTGAGGGATGTGATAATTAACTAGATAGGGGAAATCCTTTCACAATGTATACATATATCAAATCACCACAATGTACCCTTTAAATATCTTACAATTTTATTTGTCAATTGTACCTCAATAAAGCTGACCAAAAAAAACAAAGTTGTGAAAGGGAAGTGACCTGCCCAAGGTCTGTAAGAGAATTCTAACAGAGTAGAGTCTTGATCTTGAATCTCCTCGCTTCCTGGCCAGATTCACGTTGTGGTTTTCAAGCCAGGTGGGAAGTTTCAAGAAGCTTTTATTTTTAGTATACAACTGGCCATAGAGAAGGCTGGGCTCTGTCCCCAGGGAGTTACAGAGACCTGGTGCTAGTTTTGACTCTGCTTCGTCACAACAGACCCACCAACGGGGCAGATGTGATGAGAGTGTGGGCAGTCACTGGCTCCCTCCTTGGTTCCTTTGTCCAGTGGTGGTGGTGACTGAGCACTTGTGTGCCAGGCACCGTGCTGGATGCTGAGATGCAGGAAGAACAGGACAGGCCACCCGACTTCCAGGAGCTCTCAGTCCAGTGGGGTGTAGGGACCCCTAACCAGATCGCTGCAATGGAGTGACGAGACAGGTAGGGGATGCTTAACCCAGACTGGGCATGACTTCTTGGATGAGGCGATCCCCCCGCCTGGCCCTGCCTCCCCCTGAGGCCCCCATTTTCACTTTGGCTGTCCCACTCCCCTCACCCCTTCCCTTGCCATCCTTCTCTCTGGTCCAAGTGTTCCCCCAAACCCAAACCCCTTTACTTTCTTCTCCTCAGCACAACTGGCACAGGCTGCCATTTCCAACTTTACTGGAAGTTAAGGAGAACAAGTAAAGAAAATACCAGAAGTCTGGCTGCCACAGGCCAAATTTCTGATCCTGCCCTGGCCAACAACTCCATCCCAAGTGCCTCCTTGCCCCGCAGAACCCAGCTCATTTGCAGTCATTCCTCCCTCTCCACTTTGATGCCATCCCTTTCTGAAAAGTCACACCAGGCAGACATGCTCTGGGCAAACAGTGGGTAAGAAATGGGGTTAGCCCCTCTCCTCTCTCCACAACAGGATCGGAAGCCCTGACGTCTTTACCCCTTTCCCAAGGGCAGGTCAAGATTCTTCTCCTACCGAGGAATTTCCAGAAAACTTTGCACACAGGAGGGCAGGGAGAAGAGAGGAGAGCACGGCAGGGTGCAGAATCTAGAGGAGGGTACCGTACGGAGAGATTAAGAAGCCTGCAAGACTAGCCTCTCCTTCCACACACGTTGCTTGCAAATCTCTTTCACATCCATTATACCCTTTACTCCTCAAGATGATCTTTAAGGAGCTAGGAATAGTCTCAAAGGGGTGAGAGACATGCTTAAGGAGAGGAAACAAACGCATATTGAGCTAAGTCCACTGGGGACTGCTGTAGACAGAATAACACCCCCCTAGGTGTCCACGTCCTAATCCCCAGAACCCGTGAATATGTTCCCTTACATGGCAAAAGGGACTTTGCAGATGTGATTAAGTTAAGGATCGTGAGATGGGAAGATTATCCCGGATTATCCCTGTGGACCCAATCTAATCACAAGGGTCCTTAGAAGTAAAAGAGGGAGGGAGGAGAATCAGAATCAGAAGGATGCAGCATGAGAAAGACTTCACTGGTCATTGCTGGAGAGAATGGGCCACGGAGCCAAGGAACGTAGCAGCCTCCAGAAGCTGGGAAAGGCGAGAAAGGGATTCCCTCCTGGAACCTCCAGAGAGGAAGGCCACCCTGCTGACACCTTGATTTTAGCCCAGTGAGACCCATGTTGGACTTCTGACCTCCAGAACTGTAAGATAACAAATGTGTGCTGTTTTGAGCCACTAAATTTGTGGTAGTTTGTGACAGCCCCTAGAGGACACTAATCCAGGTACCTAACAGAGGGCAAGGAGTCCACCACCTTCAGCACCACCTTGGCTGTCTCAGGCATCCTACGAGAAGATGTTAGTCCCCATTTCATGGATGAGGGCACTGAGGCTCAGAGAGTTCAATGACTGGCCCAGACCACCCAGCTTGTCTTAGGTCTGGGTTCCCTAGAAGCAGAGCCTAAGGCAGGGGTTTGGTGCTCATGACTTCTTGAGGGAGCACTCTTCAGGCAAAATCCATAAAGGAGTGAGGGAAGTAGTGGAGGGAGAGGCATGAGGAAAGGCGGGTCTTGGGGCAAGTCCATCCATGGCCTGATGCACAGGTCACTCTGGAGCGTAAATCAGCCAAGAAAGTTACCCCCCAAACCTGGCAAGGGGCTCAGCCCTTTGGTTGGCTGATGGCTGCCCAGAGGCGTGGCTGGAGGTAATCCCCTGGGCAGAGGGCACTTCCCTGCAGAAGGGACAGCTGTGCGACGTCAGCAGCCCACACTCACATAACTGGGGATGGGCAAGTCACGACAGCATCTACACAGTATGGCCACGGCCCCCCTCCCACGGGAGGAGTGAGAGAGACCACAGCTAGGAGTATTTGCGGGTTGACAGAGAGCAAGGCGCATAATTGCAGGGGGATGGGGCAGCAGTGGCTCCAGCTGGAGACATGTCCAGGCTCAGGGAGGTGCCAGGCCAGAGGTTGGGTGCCCCCAGGGGACCCAGGTCTCCCCATCCAGAGCAGCAGAGCGTCTGGGCCCCACTGGTCGGAGCTGCGTCCCGGGAAGCTGCAGCATCAACAATCTGACAGCGGCACGTCATCCCCACCCCCCCCCATCCCACCCCTGCCCGCACCACCCCACCACCCCGTCGCCGGCTCCTGAGACCACAGCCTCAAAGGTTCCTGTTTCTCTGAGGAAACTGAATGTTAATGGTGTTCTCAGTTCCCTCTTTTCCTTCTCCTTCCCCTCCCCTCTTTCTTTCTGGGCCTGTCCCTGAAGCCATTAATATCCGACTTGAACTAAACGGCAACTGTATTTCAGCATCCCCATTTTATTTGCCACAAGCCGGGTTGTTTCTCCACGGGCGGTGATGGGAACCAGGATCTTGCTCCATTCCAGCCCTGTGCTCTGATGGCTGATAATTTGGAACATAACAGCCATTACCAGGTCTAGGAGGAAACTGAGTATTTCACTTTCTGCATGTTTTATGTGGCGGCGCCTTCTGCTCCCATCAGGAACCTTCGCACACATTTCACAGGCTGGCCTAATGGAGCAGAATGTGCTCTCCAGTGAGGCTGGTGCAGAACCGCGAGGAGCACTGGGAGGGTCCCAGCCCTGGGCCACTTGCCACAGTCTGGTGGCCTGGGGTGGCCTGGTCCTCTTGTTCTTTCCCCTCGTCAGGACAGGATGAAGGAGGGAGGGTGGCCAGCATGACGGAAGAGAGGGTGTCAGGGCAAGAGGCAGGAAGCCTGCCCAGAGGAGAAGCAAGGTCGCTCCTGCCTTTGGAGAGGGGTCTGCTGTCTCCAAGGTCTTATCAGCCCTTCGAGGATCCTGGGAGGACTGCTGGGGTCACCCCAGTTCAGTGGTAGGCAAACCCATGCCCAGACTGACCTCATGCCCATGGACACCGTTGTGGTTCAGGACAGAGCTCAGGTCTCCTGACTCACAGGCCCCACCCCACCCCGGGCTCCAGCCCCCGACTCCAGGCCAAGCTGCCGCTCCCTGAGCATCCCTTCCCTTCCAGACCAGCAGCCAACCGGGGTATGTGCTTCCCGACAAGCCTCCTGGCCCCAAAACCCTGTGCCCTCATCCCCACACCAGAGGGCAGGTGGAGACCAAGGCTGACTTTAAACCCCCCAGAGGGAAGTGCCACATGGTCTGTCTCCCAGCCCAGGCACACAGCCCTACCAGGATCCCCAGACATAGTCCTAGGGGCCACTTTGTCCTGGAGACAGGCTGACATCACTCCTGAGGGAAGTTTGTCAGTGGCTGATTTGCCTGGGACCAAGGGACCCTGGAAGATGAAATACCCAGAGAGCTCCTGGGTTTGGCTAATGGGCTGCAGAGCAGTCAGCCAAGTTAAGCAGCATAGCAGGTGGTTGGGCCCCCTGGGGCAAGAGCTGGCCATTGAATTCCTAGAAGTACCTGCTTCGGTGGAGCTCCTACTGTGTGCTGTGCACTGTGCAAGGAGCTTTACATGAGCCGTCTCGTGGAAGCTGCACTTCAGCCCTGTGATGTAGAGGCAAATATCCCGATTTTTCAGATGAGAGAACAGTCCCCATGTGTGAAGTCCCATGTGGTCTCATTGCATCCTCTTAACGCCTAGTGACTCTTGCAGTAGAGACGGTGAGCCTCCTTTCCCTGAAGAGGAAGATGAGGCTCAGAGAGGTTTGGTAACTTGCCTAAGGTACCCCAGCACTGACAAGTGCAGGTCAGTGCAGGGCCCCAGGCCTGTATCAGCCCAAGGCCTGAGCTGTGTCCACTACGGCTCCCATAGCAAGTGGCAGGGGCAGGGGGAGGGGGCTTCTCTGTCCAGTACAGCATCTACGACATTGGCCAGGGGAGCCTGAGGCCCCTCCCCACACGTGCAGTCCACAGACAGCAGCCATTGCCAGACAGCGGGCCCACACGGAGGAGGAGAGCCCCACCCCGGCCTGCTCTCCAGCTCTCCAGGGTCTGCACTGGGGACACATGCACCCTCAGTGGGCATTTATGGAGCACCTGTTCTTGCCAGATCCTGGGCTAGTTCAAAACACATGGCCAGTAATCTGCAGAGCCCCCCAAAGTCCCCCAGCTCAGCCCCCAGCCTGGTACTCTTTATACCCCACTACAGGCTGCCTCCATTTCACACAGTCCCAGAAATGCACACATGTGCATACATGCACACACACACACACACACACACACTCACTGACCAGCCACCCCTAAACTAGGTCAGGCCCTCAAGCCAAAGTGAGGCTGAACAGAACAGATGGAGGGATGGCTCAGCAGACCAAGTCCTGGAAGAAGAGGGCGTAGAGGAGAGATGGAGCAGGGACAGGGAGTGTGTGGGCTGCCTGGGAAGAGGGGCAGCCTCTGGGAGGCCGCAGGTGCTCCCTGCAGGGAGCCTGGGTATGAGTCTGACAGTGGAACGGGACAGACTCAGGAGGCCCTGAAGCAGCTCAGGTGCGGCTCAGGGAGGTGGGTGGGGTTGAGAGTCGGCCCCTTAACAACTCGGGGAAGGTTTACAGACCTGCTCTGAGTCTCTGTTTCTCCATCTGTAAAATGGGGATGCTCAAAGTTGATACCTTGCGGGATGATTGTGGAGATGACATGAGACGGAGTGTGGGGTGTGGGAGGACTTCGGAGGTGTGGATCGTCTGTGGGGTCATTATATCTGCCTCTGCTCACACCCTACCCGTAACAGTGAATATAGGCTGAGCTTGTGCTCTGCACTGGGCACCAGCCTAGCGCTTTCCTCCAACTGTCTCATGGCATCCTCAGGCCCACCCTCGGAGGTGGTGCTCTGAGCATCAGCCCTGTTTCAGAGCAGGGAACAGAGGCACAGCGCTTGCCCCAGGTCAGGGCAGAGCCAGGTTTAGAAGGCTGGAGCCTGTGCTCCTCCCTTGACTTACCCGCCAACTCTGCCCTCCCTCTTGCTGGGGGCAGAGTCCTGGGAGGGACTCAGCTCCATGCCTGGGTGGGGTGCCGTGGGGGGCGGGGGGGTGGCGCTGCACTCTGGCTGCTCCAGGCAGCAGGGCAGGCATTTGTGTTCACAGCGTGAGGGGAAGAAGCCCCGAAAGGCCTCCTTGTTCAGAAGTGTCTCCCCAACTGGCTTCCCCCCGAGAACTTTAAAGCAAATTAAGGCACCATCTCCAGGTCCCTGTTGAAATACACATTGATCCCTGTGCAGGCTCTCCTATGATCTGCTTAGCAGAGATTAGTCGTTAGGGCTGGTGAGTTAGAGGGTGGACCGATTTTGAGAGAGAAATGTGGTCTGGAAGAAGAGCTCAGGACCAGAGACAGACGAGGACAGTGGCAGGGGAGGGGCTGAGTGGGGCCGGTGGGGGCTCAGAAGACAGGCACTGGGTGGCAGTGAGGAGAGGCAGTAGAGCGCAGGGCAGCAGTTTTCACACTGTTTTTTCAACAGAATCTTGTTTTTCATACCTTTTCCTCAGAGGTGAAATACAGATCAAAGAGGAGGGAACGGCTCTAACTAAAATGGAGATGGGGACCAGTTTGCAAGCCACTGGTCTTAACATAAAGAGCAGGGGCCTTAGAGTCAGTTCACGTGATCTTACCTGTAAGGTCTCTAAGGTCTCTCCCAGCTGTGACATTCTAGGTGGTTTGGGGAGAGAAATAAAGGAGGGTGGCCAGGGACCATCTTTCTGCTGAGTGAGGAGTCACACTGAGGCCATGTGGCCAGGAAGGTTCAGCCAGGCTTTGTGGTCACTCTTCCCTTCTCCCCAAGCCCAGACCCTGAGCACAGATACAGACCTCCATGCACACCTGGGATTGGCGCCCCAAAACCAGTGAAAGATGACAAAAGATACAGTGTGGGGTCCAGTTCCAAGGGTACCCCCGATTCCCTGACTTCTCACAAAGTCTCCCCACAGGCACCCCATCCTGTCATTCCTGTATCATTTCCCCGCCGGGAGACTGCGGGGTCTGGTGGGTTGACATCATGAGGTCTGCAATCAGCAGCCAGGGCTTGAGCCCAGTTCCGCCACTTCCTGGCTGAGCCATCCGGGCCATGAGGAAGCCTTATTACACTTTCTCCCCTGAGAAACCCCATGGGGCCAGGAGGGCAAAGATGCTCATCCCCTTTGTAAAGCTGAGAGAAGGGGGGCTCTGTGAGATGAAGTGACTCACCCAAGGTCACACAGCTAAACCCTGGCAGAGTCATAACTAGGACCAAGTCTCTTCCCGGTGTGACTCCTATGGGGCTCGGGCACCAGGCTTGCAAGGCTCTCAGCCCTGGGGGCAGGTGGGAGATGCCCAGACCTCCTTTCTGGAGTGCTGCAGGGTACACAGGCCCCAGGTGGCAATAGAGGCTGGCTCCAAAGAGGCAGTGGGGCAGGGCCTCAGGAGCTTGAGAGGCTGAGAAGTCCTCGACCCATCCTGAGGCGCTCAGCACTGCACTGGCCACTCAGGAGAGCAGACCAGCAGGTGGACAAAAGCCACTGCTGCAGGTGAGCCCGTGGGACCCAGACACCTCACCCAGGGCAAGGCCTGCAACAGAGTCCTGGGCTCCCAAACACAAGGCTCCGGCCCTTGGAGCGGAGGAAGAACTGGGGTCCCACGCAGAAGGGAACTCAGACAGAAGCCCCCGGCATGGCCTGGGCATGTCCACCTAACCTCACACTGCAGGGCTGCATGGAAGGCGGTTCGGGAGTCTGTGTGGGAGCCCGAGATCCAGGGTCTGGGGCGAGACTTGGAAGGAAGAGGGGACAGGATGACAAGCTGTCATATCAAAGAGGGGAGCACGCAGCAGACATTCAATATCGGCAGAAGGACTATAGAGCAGGAGATGACAATGTCACCCCAACCCCCACCTGAGCCTGCACCCTTGTTCCAAATCCCTTCCCCTGGCCAGGGCGGCCCAGGAGCCCCTGCCTCCAGGCCCTCACCTGCAGCTGGAGAGGCTCCTCTGCATCCCTGGCTGTGTTGTCTCCCTGCCCATTCCGCCTCCTCTCCCACTGATTCAATTATTCATCGAGTGGAGTTCTCAGCGTTGGAGTTAATCTCTCTCTCCCCTCGGCAACTTCCAACCACCCCCCACCCCAGTTTGTGGTGGGGAAAAAAACGCTGCCGGGTTCCATGTGGTGTTGATTAGAGTATTGATCCTGGCTGCAGCCCTCGCAGTCGCCGCCTGAGCATCCACCAATGCCAGGTGAGCCAGGCCGGAGACTGGCTCGGGGCTGAGTCCGGACCAGACCTGCCCAGAGCTGCTCTCCCGGGCACCAGCAGGGGTTGGGGTGAAGGCAGCCCCTGGCGGTCAGAGTGTGGTACAATGGGGGCCAAGGTTGTTGCTACTTCTAATCCTGAGTCCCTCGCGCCTCTTCCTGCCTCCTGGTCCTCAGAACTCTCTCCTCTTGGCTGGAGAGACTCATGGCTGCTTTTATCCGGTCATTCTGGCTGACCACGAGTCCCTCTCATTTACTGAACGCCTCCAATATGCTAGTCCTCTGCTCGGAGGTTTTCATCTGCACGCAATCCAGTGAGGTCCACATTAGCAGTCTGCTTTCCTACATGCAGAAACTGAGGCTCAGAGAGGTCAGGCAAGGTCAGGCTGCTGAGCAGAGAGGCCAGACCTGAATGTCACTTTTCCACCAGGCCACCCTGCTTCCCTAGCGAAGGAGCAGTGGCGTTAATTGAGCCGCTGTGTGCCAGGGACACATTCTGTCTCTGACAACGCACATTTATCTTGTGATGAAGAGGTTCATTATCCTCATTTTGCAGATGACGACGCTTAAGTAACTTGTCTCCAGGTTGCACTGCTAGGAAGCAGCGGCGCGGGGATTCAAACCCTTGTCAGTGAAGCTCCGGACCCGGGCTCCTTGTGTTTGCCTGGCAATTCCTAGTTTACAAGCAGTTTCATTGACACTGTCTCTTCACATTCACCCTAAAAGAGAACTGGCATTATCATCCCCGTTTTACAAACGGGGAAGTGGAGGCCCGGTGTGGTTACGTGGCTGCAGATGGCAGAATTGGGACTCCAGCCTAGGTCTGCTGACGATTCCTGATGCTTTTGTGTCAAATCCACCCCCACACGGCCTCTCCCGGGGCTGGACTGCCGCCTCGCCTCTGCCCACTTCTCAGCATCTTGTTCTCCACCCCACAAGCCCCATAAATCAGTCTTCCTCCTCTTCCGGGAAGCCTTCTTGGACTTGCCATAGGGTGGCAGCTCCCTTTGGCCTCTCTGCTCCTCTCTGGAGCATAGTGCAAGGATGGTCCTGGGGCATCTCCCTCTCCTCAGGTTTGTTCCTCTCCAGGAAAGAATGAAATGTGCTCAGTTCCACTTCGAGCCTTTGCTTGGGCCCCTTCTCCTGCCCAGAACTCCCCTGCCCCTTCCCTCTGCCAGGCCTCCTCCTTCCCTACCTGCGATCCCTGCCCAGGCACTTCCTCCAGGCCCCCTAACCCCCATCACTCACGCGTTCACCCAGCACTCGACACCAGGAAGCCAAGGGTCTAATCCCACCACTCAGCAACCCCGCCTTGGCAAGCCGCTTCTACTCTCCGTTTTCTTGCCTGCGCACCTCATTAGAACCACCCAGAATCTATGTAAACAACTCAAATGCCAGACCCCCACTCCTGAGATTCTGATTCAGTATCTGGGGTGGGGCCCAGGCATCTGTATTTTTAAAAACACCCAGGTTTTCATTCAACAGATGTTTATTGGACGTCTGTTACTGGAAGTCCAGCATGGACGCTGGAGCCAGGCTGCCTGGTTCAAACCCCAGCTCCACGACACTCTGGGTGACCTCGGGGGGCTGCTGAAGGTCTCTGTCCCTATGTAGCATCGCTCTCACTTGTAGTACAACGGCTTTCCGGGGTTGGAGAGAGGAGTGAATGTGACGTAGAAGGAGCTGGATGTGTGAAGAGCATCCTCTGTGTGCTGCAGTGGTCTGCCAGGCCGGATGGCCTCTCGGCTCCCTGCCACGCAGAGACCTGGTCTTCAACTGTAACTTTCAGGTGCTCCTCATAAAAGCCTTTTGTCTGTTTCCTGGCATCCCCAACCCTCGAGCTCCTGTAGGGCAGAGCCAAGGCTCCCTCTACCTCTGGACCACACCCCGCCCCTGGACAAGGGCCCTATACAGGGGGTGTGGCCCAACAGGCCTTAGGTTGTTTGACCAGAGTGTCCCCGTCACCCCAACTCCACCTCCTCCCACCTTCAGCTCTGGTCGTAGTGGAAGGCAGGCAGGAAGGCAAGTGGCAGCCATCCCGACACCAGCCCTTGAGTTAGCACTGATGGTGGTGCTAGGAAGCAGCTATGATTGCCAATTGATCTGTTGTGCACTGAGCCGGTTACCGAGAAGGGAGAGAGCAAGTCGTCAATACTGCACCACGCACTGGGACCCAGAGCCTCTCCCAGGAGAGAGAGAGCTGCTCCTGCCTTACCTGGGGTCTTTGCAGGGTCCTGGGGGGTGGATGAGAGCCCAAGGCTCAGTCCCAGCCTCTACTTCCGGGCTCGCCCCAGGCTCTCTTGTTCCCTTCTCTCCTCCGGAACCGGCGTGGAGCTCAACGTGGAAAAGAAGAGTGAAAACAGCAGATAGTTCAGAAATTTATTTCGATTTGGTTTATAATTGTGCAGTCTGACATGGGTCTGGGAGCAAAGGACAGACTATTCACCTTCATTCAACTGGCTTGGGGACATGTGTTTGCATCTCCAGTGCCACCAGTGCAGGAGGCTGGGAATAATGGTGACACCAAAGGGCCTGGTAAAGGAAACCTAGCCTGGGCTGCCCCTTTGGAAGAAATCCAAGGTGTAGTTCTGTGATTAGGGCATCTAGAGTCGAGTCCTGCCAACTCTACACTGAGCCCGAGTGTTCTGAGACTTCCTCCCTTCCCAGCCCAGCACTGTGCTGGGTGCTGGAGTGGCAGTGGGAACAGAAGTGGGCCATGTGGACGCCTAGTGCCCAGCTAACACCGTGCCGGGCTGGCACTGGGGAAAGCAGAGGCCCTAGCTCTGTGCTCAAGTTTCACCTTCCCCTTGGGGTCCCTAGCTGACCCATACTCAGGCTTCAAGCCAGGCCTGCTTCCCTGGAACTCTGGCCCCAGCCTGGCCATATGACCCTCCCCTTAGGTCCCTGCAGCTCCGTCACTCAGGGGCCTGGTGGTGCAGGAATAGCCCAAGAAAAACTCAGACACTGAGTCGCAAGTAGCCAGGTAATCAGACTTACAAGGCACGGTGGCTCATTGTCAAGGTGGGGGGCCTACAGAGCCCCTCCCTCGGGTCCTCTCTGCCTCCACTTCAGCTCCAGTCACAAGCTTTAGCAGCCCTGGAATTTGAACCCTGGCTCCCTCTAACTGCCTGATCTCAGAAAGCTACTTTGCCTCTCTGAAGCTCAGCTCATCCTCTGAGCAATGGGAATACAAACACCTACTCCTCAAGGTGCAATGAGAGCTGACCCCCAGGCGCAGGCCCGAGCACACAGTACATGCTCAGTTAATGATGGCTCTCACTGTCCTCCACTAGGTGGGTGCCGCCTTTAACCACTGCTGTCCAGGAATGCTTCCCAGACACCTGGGCTCCTGCAGATCCAACAAGTTGTCCCTCCTGCGTATCAAGGGGGACTTCCATGTTCCAATGACCTGTCCGAGGACTCTTCTCTTCTCTGGATAACTAAGAACAGCAGTGTCTTCCTGCTTTTAGTGAAAATGCTGCCTGCCTTTGCAGGCAACGTTACCATAACAGATCACCTCCTGATGACCGCAGCATTCAAACAGGGGATACCCCCATACTTCATACAGTTGGAGTTGACACATACCCCAACAAGGAGATATTTTTAAGTAAATGAAATAGCCACTGATGTCCACTTTGTGACCGTCTATTGAGTACCCAGTGTGCACCGGGCCCAGTGTTTGGACATGGGGGAGACGCACTAATGTGGGTTGGTCCTGCTCTGAGGACTCCTGGCTATGTGGAGAGAGCCGGGTCAGAGCTGCTGGAGGACCATTTGAGACACTATGGGGGCCAGACTACTGGGCGAGGAAAGACTCCCCAGAGGAGGTGATGCTCGAGCTGAGTCTCAAAGGATGAGGAGGGGTTCTCTGGGCAGCTGCAGGAGGGAAGGGCATTCTAGGCAGAGGCCACAGCTGGTGCAGAAGCGCCAAGAGCCATTCTAGGTTCTATCACTGAATTCAACCAACGGCTACTGAGCATCTACTAGGCACCAGGTCCTGGGCAGATGCTGAGTGACTGGAGGCAGGGGTGAGTGCATTAGAGAGATAAGAGGAATAACTCATGGTCCCCGTGGCCCAGGGGAAGATGAGACAGGTACCCAGCAGGCACCAACACCCAACAGAGAGAGGAGCAAGCAATGTGCAGAGGGAAACAGGACGGAGAGGATAGTTCTGGGGTGGGGGGAGTGAGGAGCGAGTATGGGGATTTCGGAAGGCTTCAGGGAGAAAGCGTGGTTCACCTGGGCCTTGGAGGAGGTGGGTGTGAGAGGCCCCGGGCAGTGGGGAGCCCTGGAGAGCACAGAAAGCACAGGATTCAGAATGCGCACACCTGAGTCCACAGAGCTGGTGACTTTGGGTGAACTAGTGTCAGTCTCTGCGAGACATCAATGGCCACACAAATTAGGATAAATCAAAAAGGCTTAATAAAGGGACAGTTTATAAATGTGTTGGCAGGGTGTAGGTAGAAGCAGAGCTGTCACCACCTCAAAGCCTGAAGGGAGGGAGTGGTTTCCAGAACCACCTGAGGAGCACAGACCTTCAGTCAAGGGACAGGGCCAGCCCAAGGCCACCCCACGGGAGGGAAACTGGAATGGAGACCTTGACTTCTCCCTGGTCCCTCGGATGCTCTTCTGGGGCCCCCATTTGACAGAACCTGGGGGAATCCAGAGGCACAGGATCAGCGTCCCTGGGGCAGAGAGCAGGGAAAGAGCGTGGACGGAGGACAGGGCAAACGGAAGCTCTCTGGCACCTGTAACATCCCGGAATCTGAGAGTCTTCCTCAGAAAGTGGAGCATAATCATCACAGTGCACAGAGTTCCTGAAAAGATCTAGTGAGACAGCGATGGCAAAGGCTTTGCACCAGATAATCGCTGCTCCTTATCGCGGGCCTGCTGGGTGTCTGCCGTCAGTACCAATCCCTTCAGTCTTCCTAAGAGAAATAACTTTACAGATGAGGAAACAGGTTCAGAGAGGCTATGTCACCTCTCTGTATTGGTCATCTCCTTACTTTGCAAGAGACAGAAATCCAGGTCAAACTGGCTTCAGCAAGAAAGAAAAAAAGTAATTGGCTCACGTAAGGAACAGATATGGTTTCAGTGTTTCAGGCATGGCTGTATCCAGGCACTCGATCTAGGTTATTGAGCATCTGTTTTCTCTGTCACTTCGCTGTGCTCTCCTGTGCTGGCTTTGTTCTTGGGAAGAGTTTCTCCAAGTGGTGACAAAGTAGCTTCAGGTACACTTCCATCAGCTTAGCCATGCCAAGGGAAAGAGGGCCCCTCCCCAGAATTGCCGACAAACGGCCTAAAGTTGAGTTCCCCATCTCTGGACCAGTCCCTATGGCCAGGGTGATGCGAGCTCTCATTGGCCAGGCCCAGGTCAGGCGCCCTCCCGTGGAGCCAGGAGGTGGGGCCAACACGGATGAGAACAGACTGGGAAAAGGAAAAACCAGAGAGCTGAGTACCCAAAGAAAAGAAGAGGAGAGGCAGCCAGAACGAGCAAGAGGGGAGGGGAGCCGTGCACCACCCTCCCCACAGCACACAGCCATGAGCAGCCCACCCAGGGTCTAACCTGGCTGTCCACCTCTCAAGCTCTTTTGTGTTTGGGGTTTTTGTTGTTAGTAGTTTGTGTATTGTGGGAGGTTTTTAACACTGTATCCATGCCAGGGAGGTATGGTGAAGGCAGGCACACAAGAGGTGTGGCAGGGGGAGACAAAGGCCACTGGGGAGGGTCTTGAGCCCTCAGCCAAGGAGTCTGGGGGTTTGGGGCAGGCGGTGGTCAGGCCAGCTGTCTGGGGCTCACTCTCCCCTGGGGGTCCCGACCCCTCCATCTCTGGCTGGTGGCCCCAGGATTAGCACTGAGCCCCCAGGAGCTTGAGCGCTAACCCAGTGGGGACCCTCACCCTGCCAGTCCTCCTGTAGCGGCAGCCTGTAGGCCTGGAAGCAGAGAGCCAGACTCGCTGGGGGCTCTGGCGGGAGAGCCGAGGCCCAGGTAAGCTAACGCCAGCATGCGTGTCTCCCGGGCCAACTGCCCCTCATTTGCTCGCTCCTCTTTAAAAGCCTTTCCTTGATATTTATGAAGCACAACGTCACTTTGACTTCTTTTCTTTCCCACCTAAAGGCCTCCTCCCCCTCCTCATAAAGGCACGGAACCGTGTGTGAGCGAGCGTATGCATGCGAGTGTGCGTGTGTGAGTGACGGCACGTGGCAGAGGCGGCCTCTCCTCTCTGGGGTGGTGACACCCATCTGGGGGCAGCCGGAAGGTGGCATTTGAGGATCTTGGTCCCCTGGTCTCTATGCAGCCCCAGCCTCCTCTGTCTTTATCTACCACCCTCCTGAGGGGCAGGCGATCCAAAGAGAGGCTAGAGAATGGCATTTAATGCAAAAGCACATCAGGCTCAGAAGGAAGAGATCAGAAAACAAGGGAGAAAGGAAAGGGGAGGGAAAGAGTAGGAGAGGGAGGAAGAGGGCTTGACAGAGGGAGGAGGGAGGCTGAGAGGCAGAAAGAAAGGCAGTGGAAGAGGAGGAGGAAGCAGGCGGGTTCAGAGACGCAAACACACGCTGCCCAGGTCGAGTCCGAAGCAGGAGCCCTGGGTGGTCAGAGGCCGGGCTCTCCAGGCAGAACCTGGGGATGTTACCTGCAGCCAGGTAGCAGCCAGAGGGAGAGGAAGTGGGACGGTTGGGTCCGGGACCCAGGCTGAGCAGGGCCACGGGACTGCGGGCAATGAGCATGTCTTGGCTCGGACTGGGAGAGAGACGCCCCCCAGCCTCTCTGGCATTGCCCTCCGCCCTCCCCCTTCCCCAGAGGGCTGAATTCCAGCGCACGAAGCATAAAGGGACACGACAGGGCCCCTGGCCCTCTGGGCTTCCTGTCTCCTTCCAAGCTGGTGTGTTTGTGCCCCTGCCGGCTTCTACAGCGCCTTCCTCTAAAGGGGTCAATGCACCAGGCTCATCTTAGGGCCCTTCCATCCCACCCCACATCCCAGCCAGATCCACGGCCAGAAACTGGGTGCCAGCATCACAGCATGGATGGGGTGTTGTGCCGCCCTTCCAGCCCCCTTCACCCGGGGCCCAGATCAAGGAGCCTGAGGTCCTTGCTGTCTGCCAAACCCAGGAGCCCCTCCCCCTCACGACTGTGAAAGGGGCAAATTGCAGGTGTGAAGGAACCTTCTGCAGAAAGTCTCAATGCCAGCCTATGACCTTGGAGAGGAAGGAGCTGGGCCTTACAAGGAGGTTTGTCTGGGGTCATTGGAGACTGCCCACCTCAGAGATGCTGCTTTCCAGTTACCATCTGTGGTCCCCAGATCTCGGGCTGTCCACTGTTCCAGAGATGCCTGATCTGATGGGGCACAGGAGGCCTGCACGAATTAGGACCCACTGGGCCCCCAGTGCTTCCCTCTCTCCCTGTCTCCACCCCTTAACTTCTGGGCTGGCCCATCAGCTCTGCCTCTAGAATGGCAGCCAGTGTGCTATGGGATGAGAGGTGGGACAGCCATTATTACAGGCCAACGATGTCCCCAGACCAGAAGCTAAGAAGAAATAGATGGCACGCCCCCCATGCCCTAGAGCTAAGCCGGAGAGAAAGGGATTTCACATTCAGCCCGCTCTGTTCTGTGACTCATCATTCAGGATGGGACATAATCCTCCCTCCCCTCCATCTCTGCGTTTCTAAAACCTGACGCTCCATGAATTTTGCTTCAGGCTCAGAGGCAGGAGACGCACCTCAGACACTGCAGGCCTGTTTTCATGTTGTGCTGAGGGGTTTGCGTGTGCGTGTGTGTGTGTGCACCAAGTCGTGCACACTAACACACACCTATCCTATGTATGCTCCTGCACACACTGCACACCCTTAGCTCTCATGCACACAAACACCTGTATGCCCACACACTCCCATGCACTCATACTCTTGTGCAACACTCCTGTATATTCACACTCCCATGCACACACACTCATGCACGCATACTCATGCACACACACTCCTGTGTACTCACTCTTGTGCACTCCCATACATTTACACTCCCATGCGCACACACCTCCATGCACGTGCACCCCTGTACACAAACACTCGTGTGCACACACACACATGCACTCACACCCATAAACACACACTCCATGCATTCCTACAGTGCTCAATCACAATCTCAGGGAGCCCATCACAAAGTCACACATGTGTCCTCACACCCTACTTGGCACACGCATGCACACCAGTGTGTGGTCACACTCAGACACCAGGCACACACTCCCAGACTCTCCTGCAGAAGCCGAGGGCCCCTCTAATGAGGTTCCTTGTCTCACTCAGAGCAAATCCACATCTGAGCTGCCACAGTCACACCCACGTTCCGACATCCACCCCACCCAGGTACACGGCACAGCCCCATCCCCGATGCCATGGCTCACGCCACCCAGCATTTGGGACGCATGCGGGAACACTCACTCTCCCTTTTCTCTCTATTCATTGAGACAGCTTTTTAAAAACTATGTATAAGTTTTGCTGCTTACAAAGCACTCTTATGTAGCCTATCTTATTTATTCCTCACAATAGCCCCCCAGAAGTGGCATTATTATTATCACCATTTACTATGAGAAGCTGAAAGCTCAGAGGGGCTGGGGGCCTTTCCAGGGTCCCATGGGTTGTATGAACCTGTGTGTAGACAGGCCTGGATCCCTGTCTGTCAGATTCCAAATAGTCTGCTTATCCTCATAGACTTGTCACTAGGCTGCACAGCACCTTTGTATGAACCAGGAAAAGGTGCCCCCTCCAGGCAGACAGGGCCCAGGCCAGGGGGCCTGCCTTGGCAACCAGGCCAGGGCTCCAGGTCAGACCTCCTTCACCCCTTTGGCTGGGCACCTGGACAGTCAGGCTTAGCAGCCCCGCTCTGCCCACCAACCTTGTGAGGGGCACCCCTCCTCAGCAGGGCCCCCTCTCTCCCCTGTGCAGTAGGCACGGCAGGGCCCCTCCCCCAAACCACCTCTGAGGCACAGGCCCTCACTTGATTCTGACCTCACACTGCTGGCCCTGGCCCCAGGCCCCTCAGGAAGCCCCTCCTGCTGGGGCCTTAAAGGAAGGTCCCACAGACCTCACCAAGACCCAGGATGTGCAAGACCCCCTGGGGGCCCCCCTCCCACACCGGCCAGCTCCCTGCTCCCCTTCCTACCCAACGCCAAAATCAGCGCAGAGAGGCCACCTCATCCCTTCAGAGCCCCCTTGGCTTCGACTCCCTCCCTTCTTCTGGGAGCTTTCTGGGGCTCCGCAGGCTGTTTGGTAAATAAATCGAGGGCAGCGGGAATAATATACCTGTCAAACAGCAGCCAGCTTCCAATTTCCGCTGTCAGCACTGCCTGGCCGCGCCACACCGAGCCTACTGACGTGCTGCCACAAGTAATACATTTCCCGAGGTCCCTGCAGGTGGGACGGGCGGGCCATACCAGGGGGCTCCGCACCAGCCAGCGCATGCTGCAGGGCAGACCTGAAGAACTTCCAATGGAAGATCTGATAGGAGAGGGGCTGGGACAAGGTTGGGCTGTGTGGGAGGGCAGCGGAGGCAGAGGTGAGGGGGGCAGGTAGAATGACCCTCTGGTCCTCTCTCCACAAGAGGGGGTCAGGAAGAGTCGTCACACCCCATCACTACAGGAATATCTGCCCAACACTGGTCCTTCCTGATAAACAAGCGGGCAACAGCATTTAGAGGCGAGATCCTAGGACTTGGGGTTAGAAAGGGTCCTGGGGTCATTGATTCCAGCCCTCTGCCCCTAGCTGAGCTGCTCTTTCAACACGGCGGTGTCGGGAGGTTAGCCAGTCAGAAAAGGCCTTCCAGAGAAAGCCCTACCCAGTTCAGCAACAAGCAGTCTAGTTAGGAAGTCCTTTCTCTGGTCTAACCTGGGGCTTCAGACCATCTCCTCGGAGCTGATTTTGTAGAACAGGTCAGCAATGAGCCTTTACCTTCCAGGGCCTCCTGCCTCCCCTGCACACCCCGCCCAGCCTCCCAGCCTTCTTCTCGGATGGGGGAAGCTCTGTCTCTCCTCCTGGGTCTTCAGGGCCTCCAAGTCTCACCTATAACCCTCCCCCAGCCTTCAATGTCCGTTCTCAGCTGCTCAGCTGTGGGGCCCTCCCGGACACAGGCCTCCGTGCATGTTCTCAGGGCACATGGGGACTTTTACACACCGTTCCCTCGGGGGTCCTAAGCAAGGCATCTCCCCCACTGCCAGCTCCCCCATACCAGGTCAGTTCAGGTAGAAGATGCCCTGGAAATTGGACTGCAGGCTGGGGGCTGGGGCTGGGAGTGGGAAGCAGAGACGTCCCAGGCAGACTACATCCTGAAGCTTGCTCCTCCCTTTGGGTCTAGCACCATAAGGAGTTGGGGCCCTAGGCCCTCATGGCTGAATGGTGATCAGTATTAAATATAGGATTAACTATAGGCTGCAGAGTGAGGGCAGAGCTTCTTCCCCTTGTTGTTAATTCAAGCTCCTCTTCCGAGCAGCGGGGCCTGGCCCCTGAAAGGGTAGGTCACTAAGGGATGTCCCAGACTCAGCACGCTGCTGGCCTCCCTGATGGCCCCTCCCCAGCCCACTCCAAACCAGTGCCAAGCCATTTCCTCCATTTTCCGCCAAGCACTGGGCATGTGTTTACACTCCAGGGAAGTCCTCCTTCCAAATCCCATGCCCTCGGCATAGACCACCAGTGGTGGAAGGGCTTGGAGAGTCTCTAATCTGACTCCTCATCCTTACAGAGGAAACTGAGGCCAAGGAGGCTGCAGAACCTCCTGAGGAAGCAAAGCATGGTGAGTGGTCTGGGGCATAGCACTTATCGTTACTGAGCCTCAGTTTCCTTATCTGTAAAATGAGAGAGAAGACCTGTATCGTAGGGTCAATAGAAGGTACAGTCCATGAGAACAATGATCTTTCCTTTGTTGTTACTGCTGTACCCCCAGTGCCAAGAATGAGAGTAGGTATTTTTTTATTGAACTTTATTTGACACATAGTAACACTGTGTAAATTTAAGGTGTACAGCACGTTAATTCAATACATTTATATATTGTAACATGATTGCCATTGTAGTGATAACTAGCACTTCTATCGTGTTACATAATTATCACTTTATAGTAGGTGGTTTTGATAGTAAGCATCTTTGAATGAAAGGCTGTACAGCACTTGGTAGGTGCTCATTAAGTGGTAGCCCCTGTTATTCAAGATCACAGCCAAGCCAGCTGCAAACCCGGGTTTCCTGACTCCTGGAGCCAGGCTGCTTTCTACCCCTTCTCTCCCTCGCCTGCATGGCTTCTGTCCCCCTGCCCACCCCTCAGCCCTGTACCCAAGTCCATGACATCTCCTTGGGGCAGGAAAGAGGGAGTCTTTCCATGAAGGAAGGGGCAGGCCCCTAGCCAAGCCACCCCACCACCCTGTCACCACCCCATGAAGAGCAGAGACAGAGCAGCGAGACCAGGGACATTTGTTTCCCTGTTGTACAGAGGAACCAAAATAATGCAAACAAATTTGGCAACACAAGCTCAGGGTGGGCCGGCCCCCCTCTGCCCTCCCTGCTGAGCCACTGCTGTCTGCTCTCAATATGAGGATGAGTAACTCCTAGCCACCCACTGAGCTGGGAAGCCATCCCAGCCCCAGCCTGCAGCGCAGATCCAGGGTCCAGGGAGGCAGGAGACCCACATTCTTGCTTCTAGTTCTGAGGCCCTAGAGCCTTCTGGGGGAAAGGCCTTCCCTGGCTGTGGCACGTGGGACTTAGGTCAGCTCTGTGGCGGCCTCTTGTGCCCTCAGTTTGCTGCACACATGTCCAGAGAGTTTATGGAACACTGGTTGGAGGGCAGGGGGAGTGGGGGCATCTGGTAGAGTTTTGACCACTGGGGGCTGGTTCAAGGGCCGTCCTGCTGATGGCTGGGGCTGTGGGAGTTACCTTCTCAGGGCCAGGCTGAACCCGGGAGTGCAACCGAGCAAGGGGTTCCCAGCACAGCTCAGTCAGTCCAAACCAGGGTAAGCGACCGGGGACAGAGAGAAGAGAGGGTCCTGTCCCAGCCTCCACGGAGGCCACTCCTTGCATCCAGGGATGCTTTTTCCCCGTGCAGCCACACACCATGGTGCTCTCAAACCCTTCCATTTCCCTCTCCCTCTTACACACACACACACACACACACACACACACACACACACAGCAGGATCAGCCTCCCCAGAGCAGGAAGCTAGTCACTGCCCAGGGAATGAGGGTGGGGCCCTGCTGGGGACAAGTGCATCCAGGCGGTGAGTTAGGCAGATGTTGGGACAGTGGCACATCTGGAGATCCACGCACTCCCCCATCCCACTCCAGTGAGGGACATGCAGACTCTGGCTGTCGGAGGGCTGGAAGGGGCGGGACAGGACCAGGCAGGAGGCCTCAACTGCTGCCCCCCACATGCCCTTGAGCACCCCAAGGGAAGGAACTCCATCAAACTTGGGAGCCACAGGTCCCCACACACGTGTCTGTCCTCACCACAGCCCTTTCCTGTGTGTGCACACACACAAGGCCAAGGAAGAGGAGGATCCAGATTAGATGAACAGGGAACTGAAGCTGGAATGGAATCAAGCAGGGCCCAGAGTAGGGCTGTGCAGAACACGCCTTTTTGTAATGCACACAAAGAGGCTACTCCTCAGTCGCAGCCCCCGGTGTGGCAATCCTCTTCAATTCCTGGGGCACCTGCTTAAGTGCCGCCTCCTCCGGGAAGCCTCACTGGATTCCCCTATCCAGTCCTCTCCACCCCTCTGCAGGGGGCAGAGCTGCAGCACCATATATGGTGGGGAATCTAATTGGAACCCTTTCTTCATTCTTCAAGTGAATTTTACATGCACAGTACACACATATGTAGACAAAAAGGCATGCCTGTGAGCGCACACACACACACAAGCCCCTCACAAAAGGAGAGTGCTCTGCCTCCTGCCCTAGGTTCCAGCTTCAGATGTCATGATTCTGCTGTCCTGTCAGCATTTGTGTGAGGGCACTAGCTTGTGGGGTGACCAAGTGTGGCCTCAGTCCTTCTCTAGTGTCCCCACGCAGGGTCCTGGGACGGTGTGTGATTAAGGGCACAGGGAGCGGGGCAGACAGACCTGGGTCTGACTCTTTCGCCCCGCCAGTGTCTGGCTGTGCACTTTCGGGCACGTCCCTCCTGCTCTGTGCTCGGGCTCCTGATCTGCCCGGGACCCAGGTAGGAGCTACCTCATAGCGCGTTGTGAGAATCAAGTGCACTCCTGGCCCACAGCATGCATTCAGTAACAGTTATTTCCATTATTCTCCATTTGTAAAGGGTTCAGGGGATGAGGTAAATGAGGGCAGATCCCAGTGCAGTAAACCAGGAGTTTTTTTCACAATGTCCAGTCTCTCCAGACAATGTCGCCCTCTGATTCAGGGAGGACAGGAGAAGCCCAGGCAGGCTCTATCTTGCTGGGACCTGGGACATGCCTAGAACAGTGACAGTCTCCACATCAGCTTGCTCCAGCTCCTGCAGAGAGCCCCTCTCCATGCCCTGTGCAGTGTACACAGCTCTGGCAGGCCCCTGGCTGCCCCCACCCCTCAAAACATCCACTGTGTGGCCTGTAGGACATTTAATGGGGCACTAGGAGTGAGCATGAGGGGTCTGGAGGGGGTGTAGGGGAAAGAGGGGGCAGCTCTGGCAGCCAATGTCAGGGCCACACAGAGTCACGCTGATCCTAACCTGTGGTCACACAGACACCCTCAGCAAAAGCAGGGCTGGGCTGGGGTCTTCCCGAGATGCCTGCCCCAGTGGGAGACTTCTAGATGGCCCAGAGTGTTTCAGGCTCCAGGGCCCCTTTGCTGCACGCATACGGTGCACACATGCGTAACTAGACTAGAAGCCATCAAGTCTAGGAATTCTGAATCTGGAGACCATGGCGAGCCTTCCAGCGGGTCTGTGAATACCCACAAAGAGTAGGCAAAAATGTATGTTTGTGCACACACGCTCTGTCCACACACGTGCCTTTATCAGATTTTTCAAGGGATCTATGTCCAAAAAAGGCTAAGAACTGATATCCTACATTATGAGTTCATTTTGCAGTTGAGGAAAGTAGAATCCCCAAAAGATCAGCTCTCAGTCATCTCCCGTGGGGGACAGCCCAAGAGCCTCAGCTGGGATGCAGGGGGACCAGAGGGGCCTGCCCTGTGGACCCACACAGGGCTGAGCTGGTCTCCGCCTCTCTCTCCCTTCCTGGAGTGACAGCCTCATCCCATCATCTTCCTACCCACTCCTACACCCCTTCCTCCAGGGGGGTGGGGAGCCCTCTCACCAGCCACCCTGGCAGGGCCTTTGTGAAGAAGGATAGAGGAGAGGAAGGAAGCGCCCCTGGCAAGACCTGCACCCTGCCAGCCGCCAGCCGCCGGGAGCGGGACCAAGAAACGGGCACACGTGTTTGCAGCTGTGCCCCCTTGGCACGCCCGCCTCAACAGCCGCCTGGCCTCCCTGCCTGCCTTTGAGAGTGATGAGTTTATCTCCGCAGGACAGAGAGGTGTGTTTGACGGCAGAGATGACTTGGGCTGAACTCCTCTGTAAGCAGGCTCCCTGGGAAGGGCTGGGAGAGATGCTATCACTCCTGTTTGTCAGTGAGTCAGTCAGGAAATGCAAGCCTCCTCCCCGTCCCTGGTCCCTGGTCCCCGGTGCCCATGAGCTCAGCCTGGCACCCTCAGCCACGGAGGGAGCTGTAAACATCCCACAGGCACCTGGGTGCCAGGGCCCTGGGGACACGGGAGACGAAAAATAACTCCCCCAAGCCAGCCCCAACACCAACCATCCCCAAGAAAAAGAAAGAAGCAGCTGAGCAACCTTCACTGCCCGGCTCCCGCATCCTGATGCTCTAGCAGATCTCCGGGGTTTGGGAAGTGTCAGGGTTTGAGGGCGGAGGACACATCTGGGAGAGGAGGGACACATCTGGACCACTCCTGTGGGCCCCCAGGGGACCTCGTCTCCAGGGCCTATGTCATTGCACGCCCCCACGTTGGCTCTCACGGTGGACGCTGCCTGCTTCTCTCCTGGAACTCCCCACCACCAGCTCCACCTCCGCCCAGGAGCCAGGGCAGGGGGGCACAGCATCTCAGCCAGTCCAGGGTCCAGGCTCCACTTCTGGATAAGGGAAGACGGGGCCAAGGAGTGGGGAGAGTTGGGGACAAAGGCCCGCACCATTGGGGTCCCAGCTGATCTCCCCAAGGGTGTGGCTGGCACTCAGCTAGGGGCTGAGGGGGTCGTGACTCCAAGGTTTGGATGAATGTAGCCAGGCAGGAAAGGAGCTCAGAGGTCATCTGGGTCTCTTGGATGGGAAAACCGAAACCAGAGAGAGGGGTGGCCAGAATCAGCATCTGCTGACTTCCTGTCCAGGGCACCACGCTCAGAGGGAAGAGCAGGTCTTGCCAAGCAGTGGCCGTGGTGGCCAGTCACGGTTCATCAAATTTGACTGTGGTAGAGGGGCCCCCAGGGCCACTGCAGCCAGCAAAGGCTTCCTGCACGAGGTGCCCTGAAGCAGCTGGCTCTGCACCTCCTGGCCCTCCCCTGTGTGCCCTGTCTCCCATGTTGCACTAGGTGGGGACCCTGGCTCCCCTTTTCTCTGTGTCCCTCTTCAGCCCACCAGGTGAGCAGCCCACCAGGAGAGGGTGGACAGCCCTTGGTGCACAGCACAGAGATCCTGGCAGCTTCCCCCCGGGGCCAGGGCATTCCAGCCCCCCGCGCCCCAGCCCAACCCCCACCCTATCTTGCACAGGTTGCTGAGCAGGAAGCGATGTGTTGAAATACAAGGAGCAAGGTCTCCATGGTACTTGCTAACTGTGTGGCCTTGAGAAAGACACTAAACATCTCAGATCCTCAGTTTCTGTAAATGAAATGGAGATGTAATGACAGCCTTGTTGAGTTATAAGAATTAGAGAACCTGGAACACCCCAGATGCTCCGTGAATGGTTATTATTATCGTTGTTGCTGTAACTCTCTGTGAGGAGAAAGCAGAATGTGTTCCCGACCAGACATCCCGACCCGGAGAGCCAGGGCTGCAGGATGCAGCCCCTCAGAGAGGACGGGACGCCTCATCCACCCCAAGTAAACACCCGGCAGCTCCGGGCCTTGTGCTCCTGACCACCCTCCTCCAGCAAGGCCCGACAGGAAGAACGGAAAGTCTGCCCGGCCCAGGGACTGCAGATACGGGAGAGTCTGAGACGTGGGCTGGCCCCAAAGAGTCCTTTCCATCTTTCCTTGTCCAAATCACAGAACGTGAGGGCTGAGAGGGACCTCAGAAACCACTCAGTCCAGTGTCCCCTCCCATTTGATGGAGGAGGAAACTGAGGCCCAGAGGGGAAGAGTGTCTTGTCCAAGGTCACCCAGTGGCTGAGACCAGAGCCCCTGGCTCCTGGTCTAGTGTTCTGCCCAGCATTCAGAGCTGGCTGCCATCCTGATCCCACCCAAGGGCAGACGACTCCCTCCTCACTCACTTCCCTGGAAACCCTGGGGTTTTCCAATCCGGAAGACCACCTGTTACAAGAGGCCTCTGGGAGAAGACAGAATGAACTGGGAACTACAACAGGAGGCCACAGGCATCTCCACCCTAGAGGCACAGTTGGGGGGTGGGTGCCTGGTCCCCTCCCCCAGCCCTCAAACCACCCCACAATTCAGAAACACAGCCAGGCTTCCTGACTCACCCACACAGGAGCTACTACCGGGGGGGGCAAAGGAGGCAGGCGTGCCCGAGCACAGCAGATGCCCAGTGAGTCTCGGGGCCTACGGGATTGGGGTCAGGTGCCTACACCAGGAGGGGTGGTGAGAGGGACTCTGAGAAAACAAACCCGAGACATGCTCTGAGAAGGCACCAGAAATGGAAAGGGTCTCAGAGGCCAGGTACCTCTCACACCAGTGCCCCCAACCCCTACCCTTAACCCCCCCAACTACCCCCTCCCCAAGGTTCTGGGCTTCCGCTCTCTCAGCCCTGGCTCATCTCCACTGCCCCGAAAGGATGGGGCGCCCATGGGAGTGTCTGGGTCAGCCTTAGGGAGGCCTTCACAATGGGGGCCTGCATCCTGGGGCCTGGGACCACTGCAGCACAAGTCCAGTCAGGATCCCCAGCAGGCCTCCCAACCTCTTCCTGGGCCAGGCAAACTCAGAAAATGATGACTTGCCCCCTCCTGGAGGGAAATGAGCAAAGACACCCCCCAACCCCCAGGAGGAGGCCGCTGAGGGCATCAGCACTGGGCCGGCCTGGGACCCACCCCATACAGCTTCGGGGAGCCTTGGTGTGAGGCGGGTTCTGGTCCCACCTCTGTCACTGCCTCCCTGCTGTGACCAAGTCACCCCTCTGGGTCTGTTTGGACCAAATAGGTGACTTTTAAGCTTTTGTTAGAATTGAAACTTTTTTTGTTTCTTTTAACAAAGATGATAGTATTCGTTTCCTAGCCCTAACAAATTACCACAAACTAAGTGGCTTCAACAACAGAAATTTATTCTCTAGTAGTTCTTGAGGCCAGAAATCCAAAATCAAGGTGCCAGCAGGCCCCCGCCCCTACCTTCGGCTCCTGGAAAGAGTCCTTCCTGATCTCTGCTCGTGTCTGGGGGCTCCTGGTTTCCCTGGTTTGGGGCTGTGTGACTGCACTGTCTGCCTCTCTCTTCACACGGCCTTCTCCAGGTCTCTGCTTGGCCGGTCTCACGTAAGGACACTTGTCATCGAATTTAGGGCCCTCCCAAATAATCCAGGATGATTTTACCTCGAAATCCTTTAACTTAATCACGTCTGCAAAGACCTGTTTCCAAATAAGGTCAAATTCACAGGTTCTAGTGATAAGGACACAGATGTATCTTTTGGGAGGCCACCCATTCAAATCCCCTGCCCTGATCTTATTCAAAAACCCCCACATTGTTCACTGTGCTAAGGAATGGAGTCTGAAACGAGGCTGAATGCTGGACCGTTATCCCCCTCTCCCCCCTTCACTCTTCCTTCCCCATCTCAGGGCCTCTCCGAGGAAGCTCTAGACACCCAGGTCCCCTCCGCCACTGCCACTGTGGGCGTGCCCCTTCTGGGGCCTCATGGGAGGTGCCTCAGTCACCACTTGGCTCCTAGAAGTGCCCACGGAGCCAGAATCAAGTTTGGCGGCCACAGTCTAGAGGCCTCCAGGCCTTTCCCGGCCACCACACAGTTCCTCAGTTGGTTGGCACTGAGGATGAGTGCCCTCCTGCACCCCCTCCACCCCCAGAGCTGAGGGAGCTCCTCTTCTGATGCCAGAATGCCAAACACTGGCTTTGCTTCTGCCTCTTGGGTAGCAGGGTTGTGGGAAGGTGGGGAGGGGTGATGTCCACATGGCAGCGGCAGAAGCATGGCTAGAAATGGCGGGCACAAGGATGGGGAGCCTGGAAACAGTCAGCATCCCCAGCTCGGCCTCCAGCCAGTGGGCAAGGGAGGCCCAGCCTTGAGGGATGAAAAGGAGGACCCTGATAATATCTGGGTGAGGTGTTGGGGGTTCTCTGAAGGAAGAGGGTCACAAACCCCCACCCCCAGGGGCAGCAGATGCAGAGCTGAGCCGACAGCTTCTCCTGTCCAGACTAGAGTGTTTGTGTGACCTTGGATAGGTCATGTCACCTCCCAGAACCTCAGTTTCCTCATCTGTAAAATAAAGATACAAACAACACTTTCCTCAAAGGATTGTTTGGGGACCCCAATAAGATAAAGACTGTAAAAACCACTCTGTAAATCCGTCTGGAGATAACTGTAAACAGAGGAGGGCAGGCCACCTTTCCTACAGCTGACCTCCGATGCAGCACGAGGGACCCAGAGCAGCCACAAGAAGATCCTGGGGACTCAGAATGGAAAGCTGCTGGGAGGAGGGGGCCTGGACCAGAGCAGGAAGGAGGGGCGGGGCAGGGAGTGGCTGAGGAGAGGGTGGAGGCGGAGACAGGCCATGATTGGAGCACTGCCCAAGGACAGAGGCCCAGGCGCCCTCTTCTTGGCAGCTGGACTTCCTTGCCCTGTGGCCGGCATGTCCAGGGCAGGGAGCCACCCTCACCATCCCCTCTGCTCCTGCCACTGTGCCTAGCACAGGGCTGGCACAGGCGGAACCCACTTGACAGAGGCTGGGTAGGCTTTGAGCTGATCCCCTCACCCAGAAGGTGCTAATTGAGCTGATTAATTGAGCCAATTACCTCAGCCTTCCAGGAGGGCTGAGAGCAGGCCTGGCTCTTGGGGACCAGGTGTGAGGCTGCAAGATGGGCTGAGAGAGAGAGCCAGCCTGAGAGGGTAGAGCCTGCACTCTGCACCCCCAGGCCGGCCAGCCTGCACAGGCTCAGGATGGAGGGTCGGCCGGTGCCCACTGGAGTAAGGTGAGTCTGGGCTCCCAGGCAGATCCAGGAGAGCCGTCAGAAGGAGAGGCAGGGCTGGAGCAGATGCAGGGACCCCAGGACGGGAAGGGGGTGCACCAGGCGAGTGAATGATTCCGCAGAGAAATGAATTACCCTTTCCTGCTGCACCTTCTGCTAATTTTGGAGTGTGAATGAAAGAGAGAGGGAACGTGAAATGTGAATCATCACGGCCGAGCATTTAGGACGTGGGGGCACAGTGTGATGTGCCTTCCATCCTTACCTCCGCAGTCCTGGGGGGTCAAGCACCATTGTGGCTGCTGGTTTACAGATGAGGAAAACGAGGCTCGGGGCTGCCACGGGGCTGTCACACAGCTGGCAAGTGAAGGAAGCAGGACTCAGACCCGAGTCCTCCAGGCTGCAGAAGCTCTGTGGTACGCGGCCTGAGGTGTGGGTGGGGCTTGACGGTCAACGAGTGTGAGTCTGAATGTGAGTTCACGTGAGTGTGGCAACAGCGTATCCATGAGCGTGTGAAGATGGTATGTGACTGTGAGCAGGCCCAGCTTATGTGTGTGCAAGGCAGGGGCCACGGGGGCGTGTCTGCCCACAGGTGTGCACCTCAGAGAAGGCCAGGCCTCCTGTACAGACCACAGTCTCCACCCCAGGGCCACGCCCAGCTGAAGGCCAAGGAGAGTCCATCGACCTTGGGGAGGAAGCGCCGTGCCCCGCCCGCCCCCCCCCAGTGGGTACACAGTCTCCTCCTGTCCCCAGCGTCCTGGCATGCCTGAACTCGTGCAGTAATTTCCCATTTCCATGCCTGCTCCCACCAGTTCTGTCTCCATCCAGCAGGCAGAGGGCTTCAAAAAACACAGATCTAATCATAACCCATTTTTGTCTTGTTTTGTTTGTTTGTGCAAATGATATGTCTCTTTCTTTGGGTGAGAGAAACTATACTCACATAGGGACAACAAAGTGCTTTTTTCAAAAATCAACTTTAGTGACATAATTTACGTAAAACAAAATGCACCCATTTTAAGTGTATAGATAGTGCAGTCTGACAAATATGAACACCTGCGTAACCACCACGTGGTGCTGTTTCCAGCTTCTCAGAAATTTCCCTCATTTCCCTCCCAGTCAACACCCCACACCCCCCATCTCCCACCCTGAGCAATGGCTGATCTGATTTCTATCACTGTAAGTTAGTTTTGCCTTTTCTAGAGTTTCACATAAATGGGGAATCACGCAGCATGCACTCTTTGGCTTCTTCCACTCAGTGTGGCGTTTTGGAAGTCACCCACGTTGCTGCATATCCCAGGAGTTGGCTCCTGTCATCGCTCTACAGCATTCCATCATGTGGATATATCACTGTTTGTTTACCCCTCCGCCAGTTCATGGACGTCTGGGTTGATTCCAGTTTAGGGGCTATATGAATAAAGCTGCTATGAATATTGCATACAAGTCTTTTTGTGTATGTATATTTCTATTTCTTTTGGGTAAATACAGCAATTGGAGTAGAATTGCTGGATATAATAAGTACATTAACAACTGCCAAACTGGCCCTTAGGATAAATTTTGAAGTTCTTTAACCTTCAAGGGCCTGGTTCCTCCTTTCTTTTCAGCCCCATCTTTTCTCCCTTTCCCCTTGCTTACTGCATGTCAACCACACTCTTTCTTGCTGTTTCTTTAAAGTGCCAAGCTTCTTTTGACCACAGGATCTTTGCATGTGTTGGTTCCTCTCCGTGGAATGCTTTCCCCACTCTTCTGTTCAAGTCTCATCTTAATATTCATTCCTCGGGGGGCTTCCTAACCATACCCCACCCCACCTATGTGTGGTGCTCCTCATGCCTACTCAAAACTCCCTGGACTTTTTTCCTTATGACACACAACCCAGGGTTAACTACATGTGATTATGTCTATGTGGTATGAATTTGTGTTTCATATTCCTCCCCTGCACTCAACTCCAGGCCCTGTGAGTGTGGGAATCATGCGCCTCGTCTCCTGTGTGCCTGGCACTTGACACTTCAGAGCAGCTCAATACATATTTCTGGAGATTAAATGAAGGTTAACTCCGAGGCCCACAGGCCTAGGAAGGGGCTTGCATGCGCTGCTGAGGAACCTGGGAGCCCACCCCTTGCAGAGAGGCCCAGGCTGGGCTGGGCAGCGATTCTACCCCAGATCCAATGACTGGGTGGGGAGGGAAGGAGGGAGGGAGGGAGGAGGCGAAGGCAGGAGAGGAAAGAGAATGACTCATCTTCAGAGACACATGGCAAGGGGAGAGGAAAATGCAGTTCAGCAGCTTCTTGACCTTTCCTTTGTGTGGGGACACATGCTCCAGCCCCAGCGAGCAGGGGGTGGCGACTAGGTACTTCCAGAGGCAGGGAAAACGTTTGCTTGGGCCCATGAGCAATAACGAGAGAGGTGTCTCAAGCACAGAGAGAAGGTATGTTGTCCACCCCTCCTCGCCCCCAGCCTCTGCCACTGCCCCCTCGTCCCCAAGCTCCGCAACAGTGGCTGTCCCCACCCCGCTGGCTGTGTGCAGCTCTGAAGCCGGGAGAGAAGAATGCCCTGGAAAGAGAGTGGTCTCCTCTCAGATGGACAATGCAAAAGCGAAGGAATCTTCCTTTTCAAAAGGCAAAGGGGCAGGATGGCCCAGGTCAGAGGACACGGACTCGCTGCCCCCAGCCCAAAGCACCAGGCTGAGGCCAGAGGCAGGGGCATCTGGGACCTCAGCGAAGCATGCCTGGGGGAAATTCTCAGAAATCCTTTTCGACACTTGTAGAAGTCAGGCCCACAAAGGGGAGAGGGTGGACCCTGGAGCAGATTGTAAATAGGGGAGGGTCCACTTAGGGGTGAGACTCTGTAAGGGGTTGATTGAGGCAGTGGGCCTCGTGGCTCTGGATAGTGTGACCTGACTCACTGAAGCAATTCCGCTGTCCCCAAACAAGAAACCTGGAGGGGAGGGGCAGGCTCTGAGCCTAATGGGGAAATGGTCCCAAGGCTGCAGAACCACAAGTGCTAATGGATGTGGACCTCCCTCCGGGTCATCACCCAGAGCTTCTCTGTAGCAAGTCTGGCTTTTAACTTCTTGCTGACCAGATCTCCCCTGTGCTTCTATAACCTTTCCTCCTTCACATGGGGCTTAGTTTATAGTTCCTGAGAGGGTCTGAGTCAGTCTGCCACCAGATGCCCTTGCTCCCACCCCACTAGTGTGCACCCAAGATGAAGCACGCGAGGCCGGGTCATGCCGCAAAGCGAGGGATCAGAATCTCAACCCTCTGAGCTGCCAGGGCCTTTCAGGAGCTGCTGAGCAAATGGCTGAGGACCCAGGGCCAGAGTCCGGGGCTATTCATGGATCTCTCCATTTCTCTGGATTCTTCAAGGTGTGGTCATTAACATCAGGGCCCAGGTTAAGAATGGTGGCTACGCGGATGGGGAAAGCACAGACTTCAGTGAGTTGCACCACCTCGCTGAGCCTCGGTTTCCTGATCCCAAAATGGGGACAGAAAGACCAAGCTCAGTAGCACCTCAACAGGATTAAGTAAGGTTAAGTATTCCAAAATACAGTAGCTCATATTATGAACTAAATTCTATCATAGTTTGTTTTTAATCCTCACATTTTAATCCCCACATTTGTAAAGTGTTTTATTGTTTAAGAAACGCTTTCACATTGATGATCTCATTTGATCCTTATAACAATCTTATAAGTACACTGGACCCATACTACTAGCCCCATTTTACAGATGAGATAACAGAGGCCCCAAAGGGGAAAAGAAATTTGCAAATGCCACAGGACCTCATGAGTATGCAAAATCAGAATTAAAACCTCCTGACTCCTAGTCTGAATTTTTCCCAACTAGACTTCCACTTTGCCATGCAAATCCCTGCCTCCTGGGATCCACTGGGCTCAGTGTGTGACCCAGCAGCATAAAGAACTTCAAAGGCTTTGTGGAGGCTTCAGGAGCCGAGGCCCATCTCTTCAGCTGAAGGAAATGGTCTGGGGGTAACACAGCTGAAGGTCTTCAGGTGACACACACGCCTGGGAGATGTGGATGAGACTGCAGACAGCACTGGGGCTGGGGCAAAGAATTTTGCCCAAAGAAGTTTGGAAGGGAGGTTCACAAGAGTAGAAAGGAGGAGGATAACACCCATTGGAGGAGAAGATAGTAACACTAGGCTCTCCTCCCAGCCTCCCGGGTGGGAGGTCCTTATAAAACAGATGACTAGTGGGTAGGACCCAAGAATGGGCTTGAGCATTGGTTCTTCCCATAGCAGAAATTGGAAAGTGAATTAAATCCTTCCTGCAACATGCAAAAATGTTTATTATCAGTTTGTGGGGGTCAGGAATTTGAGAGCTTGGTGGGATGATTCTGGCTCAAGTTCCCTCACGTAGATACAGCCAAGATGTCGGCTGGGGGACGGGCATCTGAAGGCCTGACTGATACCAAAAGACCCACTTGCAGGGTGGCTCACCCACTCGGTTCTGGGCAGGAGGCCTCAGTTCCTCACCACACGGGCTTCCTATAGGGTGGCTTGAGTGTCTTCATGACATGGCAGCTGCTTCCCCAGAGCCAGGAGGAAGCCACAACACTTTTTGTGACCTAGTCCCTGGCGTCACATACCATCGCTTCTGCCTTATTCTATTTGTCAGAAGTGAATCTCTAAGTCACTTAAGGCAAGACAATTAGGCTCCACCTTTTTAAAGGGAGCATCAAAGAATTTGTGGACATATTTGAAACCACCACAAAGGATTACAAGCCCTCAGACAGGCAGAGTGTGCTCTGAGCAGACCCAAGAGACGACCTGCAGGTCAGGACAGCACACTGGAGGCCCTCCCAGCAACACCAGGGAGGCCCCTTCCCCAGCCAGAGTCCTGCCTCCTGCCCTCATCACTGTAATAACTTGGGCTACCCTGGATCAACGGGACCAGATGCCCCAGGGCAGTAGCTGAGATGGAGGAAGGAGAGAGCTGCCAGGGTGTGGTGGAGGCTGCCTTCACTCAAGCCTGAGCACATGGGGGAAGAAGAGATAGGGTGCTGCACATTCCTGGCCCCCTGCTACCCTGTCTGCAGCCGAGGGGGAGGAGGGCTGCATCACCACGCTGCGTGGGTTACAGGAACATGTGTGGGTACACCCCTGACAATCATCATGGGTCTGGAAAGGAGACTGCCTTTCCCTGAGTCCTGGCTGGTCGAGGGGCAAAACTCAGGTTGTAGAGGTCAAGGCTGCCTTGCCCAGCTCCCCTTCTAAGAAACCTGCCCACTCCCAATCCGAAGAAGACAGCATCAGGCACCACCTACCCCTGCTGCTGGCCTCATACAGTTGGATCAAAAGTGGACACCTGACCCAGCAGGAGACAAGTCACTTGCTGGCTAACAGCCAATCAGATACTCTCTCTTAAGATTTTGGCACTAAGGGGCGGAGCCTGAGAGTCAGTGTGGGGCTGGGCCTGGAGCTGGAGGTCAGGCTGTGAGGGCAGGCTAGGGGGAGGCTGCAGCAGCTATTTTAGGACCATGTGCTGATGAGCAAGAGAAGAAAGCTGATCTGCAGAGTAAGACAGGAAAAAGGGGCACAGAGAGCAGCAGGGATGAGACCCGCATGGCATCAGAGCAGGAAACAGGCAGGGAGGGCAGTTTGCTGGGTTCCTGGGCATCTCTCAGCTCTCCCGAGGCCTGGATGATCTTCTGGCCGCTGGTCCCATGAGGTGCTCTTGCATCCTTATGATAAATCCCCTGTTCCTTAAGTGAGCTTGAGTGGTTTCTTTCTAGGCAGTCAGATGATCCTGCCCAAGACCCAAAGGAGGTGGAGGAGATGGAGGGACCATGGCCTCATTGCAACACTGCCAGGAAAGACTTTGGGTAAGTGCCACACTCACACGCACACTCCTTAAGCCCAGAGAGTCCAGAGGAGCAAAAGGTGACACGGACTCAACTCGCACTGACGTTTTCTTCTGGCACCGCCATCTCCATTCCTCCTTATCTCCCTGTAACTGGTTCCCAGCAGAGATGAGAAATAAAAGTCTGACGTCACGGCAGATGATTCCTCTCTCAATCCCCCCAGGCAGAGGCGAGCAGGAGAGACAACGCATTTGTTGTTTTTTTTTTAATTTTTTGTTTATTGCAGTGATATTGGTTTATAACATTGCATAAATTTCAGGTGTACATCATTATACTTCTATTTCTGCATAGATTACATCATGTTCACCACCCAAATACTAATTACAACCCGTCACCACACACATGTGCCGAATTATCCCTTTCGCCCTCCTCCCTCCCCCCTTCCCCTCTGGTAACCACCAATCCAATCTCTGTCTCTGTGTGTTTGTTTATTGTTGTTATTATCTACTACTTAATGAAGGAAATCATACGGTATTTGACCTTCTCCCTCTGACTTATTTCACTTTGCATAATACTCTCAATGTCCATCCATGTTGTCACAAATGGCTGGATTTCATCATTTCTTATGGTTGAGTGGTATTCCATTGTGTATATATACCACATCTTCTTTATCCATTCGTCCCTTGATGGGCACTTAGATTGCTTCCAAGTCTTGGCTATTGTGAATAACGCTGCAATGAAAACAGGGGTGCATGTATCTTTACGCATTGGTGTTTTCAAGTTCTTTGGATAAATACCCAGCAGTGGAATTTAAAGAAAGGGCAGCCCCAAGGAGGCTGGCGGGCGGCATTGGCCTGAGCAGTGATGCTACAGCCAGTGTGAAGGAAAGGGGAGGCAGAGGGGCTGGATGGAGAGCATGACGATGCTATTTCATTCTTCCATGGGCTCCTCTTGCCCTGTGAGATTGCATCATTCGGTTTTAAAGCCGTATGAATTCCTACAATGGTAACCATACCCATCTTCAAATGCGAGTTCAGTAGAATGGACTTTTGAATTATTCATCAGTTCATTCAACAAATATTTGTTGAGTGCTTTCTATATGCCAGGCCCTGCACTGGGTACAAACTGGAAACCAGCCCAATCCCTGAGCTCAGGGAGCTCACAGGCCAGCGGTGGTGGTGAGACATGGAGAGCACTCGCTAAAAGACACGCAGGAAAGAGCCTGTAGTAGCTCCTGGGAAAGATGGTCAGGCCTTGAAGAAGGGGTAGGATTTCACATGGAGAGAAGGACATTCTAGAGAAGAGAACAGAGGAGGCAGCAGGCTGTGCTGGGAAAAAAACACTTGAGAATGATCCAGGAAGCCTGGGTTGTAGTTCTAGTTCTGTCATTAACTCACAAAATCCCCTTCCCCTCTCTGGGCCTCAGTTTCCCATCTGTCATGGAGGAGGTTGACTTAGCAGCTTTGGCATTCGAGAGCGTACGGGGGCAGGTGCTGGGGAAGGGGATGGTCGGGGATTGGAGTTTTTACACAGTTTGCTATCGTTCAGTGGTTTCCTAGGCAGCTTGCCTGGGCCAGATGGGCAACTGCCCGAGACCAGGCCAGGGGAGCCCGATCTGGTAAGACTCAGCCTCATCCCTCCTTCTGTGAGCACATTGTTAGTCCGACAAGGGGAGGACCCTGGGTTCCAGCCCTCAAACAGGGGTCCAGGAGTGAAGCTGCAGTCTGCCCTGTGACTGAGAACCTTAAATACTTTGGCAAGGTCCAGGGTGCCCTCAAGGAGGACATCCTTATTTCCACCCTGCTCACATGGGTTTGAAAGAAAAAGACACCAATAGGCTGCTTTACCGGGTTCCAACCTGGTAACCAGCCTCCCAGGATGGCTTTACTGTTCTGTTCCAAAGTGTTCTTCTCAGCAAAGGGGCCAATAAACTTTGTGATTATGTTAATCTGCAATTTCCCTGAAATGATTTGACTTCAGCCTCCTTAGGGAAAGAGACTGACCACCTTAGGGAAACAGAGATAGGATGAACCTGTCACTTATACTAGGAACAGAGAATATCCCAGCATGATTGGTACTGAGGGTGCCTTCAAGAAAAATAAGACTAGAGCCATTGGCCGAGGTCAGATCATGGAAGATCTTACATGCTGGGCCAAGGAGTTAGATTTCAGAGTGGAGGAGTGGCTGATGGGAGATGAGCTTAGAAAAATATCCTGACAGCAATGAGTGACATGGACCAGTGTCAGGGGACAGGAGGGGGCTCATAGCAGCTGGGAGAACACTTGGGCAGGAGCCTGAACCAGGCAGAGACAGTGGGAGTGGAAAGGAGCAGGAGCAGGCAGATGGGAGAGATTATGCAGGAGGGCAACCCACAGGACTTGGCCACGGCAGTGGGAAGCCAAGGAGAAGGAGGAAAGGGTAAGACTATGTTTACACAGCACCAAATACCCATGACTTGAAACATTCAGAAAGCCCCCAGATGCCATCCGGTCCCAAATATCTGGAAAGCGATTCTGCTGTTTGTCTAGATGCTTGCAAAGAGCATGGGAGTAATGGGGCTTCTCTGCCCCTTTTGGTCCCCCCAAAGCACTCTGTGGGGAGGCAGCAAAGATCCAAGGTGCTGGGCGAAGGGGGAGCCAAGCCCCCTGCTCTCATCAGAAGCCACGCCAGTATTTTTAGCGCCGCAATCAACAGCGGGGCCCGCCTCTGGATCGGCTCAGGCAGCCTGGGCCGAGAAGGGCTGTTAAAAATGGAACAGCACACACTGCAATCAGTGGTGGCGGGCTAGGGGCACCCGGCGGGGCAGCAGCTGTGGCATCTGAAGCTACTGGCCCTCAAGCTGGCAGAGGGGAGCTGGCAGAGGGAGAGGGGTAGCAGCCTCCCAGAGCATGCTGGGGCTCTGAGGTCATGCTGTCCTTTACCCTCATGTCCCATACCCGTGACACCCCAAAGCATCCAGGAGTCTGGCCCCTGCCCCAAAGCACTGCCCACACCTACTCCTTATGTGCCAGACACCCCACCTTTAGCATCGGCACCCTGCCCTTTCCCAGCAGGCTGCTCTGTAATGGCCAACTCTGGGTGCCTGGGGAGCCTTGGGTGAAAGGAGGAAGGATGATAGACACCGCTGCCCGAGGCTGGAGGATGGTGAGCACCGAGGGAGCTGGACAGGGCAGGGCGCAGAGGGCCTATCCTGCCCGCTGAAATGGGGAACCAAATGCCTCCTCTGCTGCCCCCACTTCCCTGTTCGCGTAGGAAGCACAGCCGCACTGAGATCCCCCGGCCAGGGCTGTGTACCTTCCAGGGTGGGGATAAGCAGGCTGGGACAGGGCACATTTCCCACACTGAGACCCAGACAGCCTGGGTTTTGAGCTATTTCTACCAGTCTGTGATAGCTTTGGGGCCTCCGGCAAGCGACCTCCCCTCTCTGACCTCCATGGCTTTATCTGTAAAATGACAAGGCTAGAGAAGGGCACAGACATCCCAGACTCTCTGAGCCACCAACAGGCTGGGTGCAGAGTGACGGATGCTTCAGAGGCCCTGGTCATACGCCCGCCTCCATCCAGAGCAGAGGACTGCTAGCTGAGGCAGAGCGTGGCCCCACTGCTCCCGGCACTCCCTTCCAGAGCGGGAGCCCAGAGGATGGGCTGACCTGGGAGGGTTTGGGCATCATTATCCTGCCCAACCAGGAGCTGAGAGGGCTCTATGGGGGTGCAGAGAGGACAAGGAGATGGGTAGGGAACCCAGGACACCAGAGTTATCAAAGTAGAAGGGACCTCAAAGGCCATGCTGTCCCATACCCTCATTTCACAAACAGTGGAGCTAAAGTGAGTGGAAAGGCAGTGGGCACCGGGGACCCAGGCGGACATGTGCCCGCGTGGAGGCATGCATGGGACATCCGAAGGCAGGAGCCTTCCCCTGGATCTCGAGTCCTTCAGGTGCCCTGCCATAGGATCTCCAGAACCCCGATTCACCCCAGCTGAGCCTCAGCCTCATAGACGGGGCTTTGCAGCCGTCTGCCAGCCTGCATGTGGGAGGACGGGGGCTGTAGTGTTTATTGAATTCGTGTAGGAGCATAAATCTGTGTCGACCTGCCTCAGAACAGCATTCAGCTGGCAGACGTGCCGTCTTAGGAAGATGCTTCGCTGCCTGTTCCAGAACCCTTTACTCCCAAGCGGGACAGAGTCAGGCCTGACCAGCTGGGCACCTCATTTGAGGAGGCACCTTGACAGGTCATTCCTTCCATCCCCCTGCCTCACTCCCCTGGCCACAATGATGCCAAGTCAGCATCTCCTTAATGGCATGCCCTGGACAGATGTGCTCCATAGCTGGTTGGCCCTGCAGATGTTCAGCAGCTGGAGGAGTCCCCACCAGGCATGGGAAGCGTCTTGCTGCCTTCCCTGCCAGGACCAAGCTGAGCCTGTGCTCCTGGAGCCAGTGGTAGGAGAAACACTCCAGTTCTCCCCACCTGTCTCTGTGATGCCCTGCAGCCATCACATCCTCCCACCTGGAAGGTGGGTACCCACACCCAGGGTGTGCAGACTAGAGCACCCCAAGGCTGGCATATGGCAGAGCCACGTACGTCACCACGGTGTGGGTTGGTGGAGCATCTCGTGTTTCCTCAACACCTCAGAAGGCGGGATGAGAATCTGCCGTCTGACAGCCTCAGGCCTCACAGCCTGCTACGGGCTCAGTCGCACACCTAGCGCTGCAGATGGCTGGGCGGAGTCAGGGGGAGTGGGCGATATGCTCTCTCGCTGCTGCCGCTGCTGCTCAGCCTGGGAGATCCAGCGACGCCCGCCTCTCTAAGCAGCAGGACAAGAGTGGAGTCTGGCCTGCTGGGCAGTGGCGGGCTTGGCCACTGCCCTCTCTGAGTCTGGGGAAGCTCTCTGCTGAGGGCTCAAAGCCCCCCAAAAGCTGCTGTCTCTGGGGGACCAAGAGAGGGGCTGGTTGGGACGCAGCAGAGGGTAGAAAGAAGAAAACTATATGAAGAAGAGGAGCAAGAAGATCGGGGTCTCACCAGAAACAGCCAAGAGAACAGTGACTTCTCCCAAGAGGCAGGAGGAACCTCCACACTCCAAGCTAAGGACGCGTTCAGAGCTGAAAGAGAGGGGACCCCAGGAGGGGCAGGGCAACACAAAGGAATGGGAAGGAGAGAGTGGGAAATGGGGGTGGTAACACTGGCCCCCCTCTTTTCTACAGCCACATATCAACTACATGCACTCTTAGTTTTGTCTCATTATTGCCCCACTCCTAGGAGGAACAAATTACTATCTCTGCTTGATAGATGGGAAAACTGAGGCTCAGACAAGTTGAGTGACTTGGCCACCATCACACAGCTAGCACTGAGACCCAGAAGGAAACCCCATTCCTAATTTGGGCTTGAAATCATCAATGCCCCATAGACCAGACCATGAATTCATGCCATGTATTCCCCAAGAGCCCTGAACAGCAACTGCCCACAGCCCAGGCTCACAGACAGCAGGGTAGGCAGTCTCATGTGGTTTCTGTGGGTTAAGAATTGCCCCGTCTCTGCTGCCCTTCCTCTGCAGTGAAATGCCCTGGAGAGTGACAGCCCCTTTGGCCATAGCCCTCAGTGTGAAGGCATCTTGAACAGTCTATAGGTCTAAGACAGCAGGAGGGGATCCTGGGCCAGTTCTGGGAGGCGCCCCCAAATAAACTTCATCAATGTATCATCTTGTTCAGAACAACACAATGGGAAAATCCGGCTGTGTGGACTGAAGTCTCCTCCCCTGAGAACCTCAGTGTCTTCACCTACAAAGTGAGGGGACCAGATTAGGAGATTCCTGAGGCCCCTCCCAGCTCTGACTCTATGATTCTAGACAGGAAGAACCACTAGTCAGTGACTCCATCCCCAACCTCTCCCTCCAGCCTTCTCTGTCTCCGGCTCCATCCTTCCATCTGAGCATCTTTCAGGGTCTGCCTGTGAGATTCTGCCTCCCTCTCTGTATATTTCTCAAAGTCTCTCTCAGTCTTCCCCTCTATATCCTTGCTTGTGTCTGCCTCTGTCCAATTGAGAGACTGTCCAAATGAGGGTCCTGTGTAGGGTAACCCTCTATGGACTTGGAGAAGGGAGCACCCACAGTTCTGAAACACTGGCTAATAACAAATCATCAGCTCAGTAGAGAGGATAAAGCGAGTCACTGGTGCTGTGCAGACACAGTGATAGAGAGAAGGGAGAAGGGACCTGCCTGCTGCCCTCAGGGAGCTCAGTTTTCAATGGTGAAGACAAGATCCATCCAGAAAGTGAAGAAGCTCAGACTGGCATCAGGCCCAGACACAAGGCCCAGCAGCTGGGAAGAGGAAGGGCAGACAAGGAGACGGGGGCAGGGGTACCTGCCATAAAGACCTGGAGGGGAGCAGGCATGCTCACAGGAACATTCTGAGGGCCAGCCAAGATCCAGGAGTGATGCACAGCCTTCCGGCAAAGGAAAGATTCAGACCACCAAGGCCGAAGGGAAGGTGCAAGAGCCGGGTCTGTTTCTCAGCATCACACCATCCCAAGGGCCTCTCCCTCTCGGAGACCACGGTGAGCATGGTAGGATCAGATGCTGCTGAGCAGCAAGACACCATCCATGTGGCCAACATGAGGACCCCAACCCTGAAAAGACCTGGATGTCCCACAGTAGCAGATAGAGGGGAAACAGAAAATTCTGTTCTTGGAGTCAAAGTCTGGCTCCACAAATACAGGATGGGGTAGAACCCATTTCTCAGCAGCTCATGGAAAACAGACTCCGAGTTTAACCGAAAACCAGCTTGAGATGAGATAAGAACATGACGAGGCCATTGACATGTCTAAACATAGGTATCTTGGGCCAGCTGCATGAACAGAACAGTGGCCAGGAGGAGGGCGATCAAGAGCTAGTGCTCCTGAAGTTCTGTGCTCAGTCCTGGGTCTCCCGCGGTGAAGGGACAGTGACAACCAAGGCACCTCCAGGAGGATAATCAGAGCAGGGGCAGGGGGTGGGGAGCGGTGAAGCTATGTCATGTATTTAATTTTACAAGTGCTCCTTGAACGCTGTATCCCCAGCACTTTCAAGTCCTTAGCACAACTATTAACTCCTTGTATCCTCATGATGGTCCTGTGAGGGGGCACTCTTATCAGCCCACCTGCCTGTGGGGAGGAGAACACTGAAGCACAGAGAGCTTAATTAACTCACTCAAGGTCATCCCCCAGGGAGGTTGTGCAGTCAGGACTCAGCCCCAGGAGATCTGGCTCCAGTGTCCATGCCCCTAACCCCTACACTCCCCTGCCTCCCTCTATGAAGAGCTGTGAAGGAATGGGGGTCTCTAGCCTAGGACAGGAGGAGACTCAAGAGCAGCAGGCAGCATGCGGGATGGGTGCTGGGTGACCCGAGACAGCAGCCTGGGGTGTCAGGAAATGTTAAGGGGGCAGAACCCAACTCTGTACAAGGAAGGGAGGGTCCTCACTCGTCTCCACTCTGTGCTGTCTCCAGGATCCCATGCTCTCCCACTGTCCAAGTCCTCTAGGGCACTTGTGCCAGCTCCTAATTTTTCTAGAGATTTCCTATGTATCTGTTTTGTCTCCCCAGTTGAACTGCATATACTCTTTGAGGCCAGAGACTGCGCGTTATGTCTCTTCAGACCCTCGCATTGTCTCCTTCCACTCTAGGTACTTGATGGAATCACAGAATCGCAAAGTGGGAAGTGACTACTTGAAGTTCTCCTGTTCAGCTTCTCACTCATGCAGAATCCCCCTTTGTGTCAGCCCAGCTGCAAGAGTGCATTAGCCTTGGTCACCTCCAGTAATGGGGAGCTCAGTACCACGCAAGGCACCTATTCCAGCAGTGGGTGGGCAATTCCATTAGAATGAGAGCTTCTCAATATTCTAGGACAGCTTGTTCAGGGGGGTAGTGCGGGAGGAGGGAAAGGTGACACAAAGCAGAATGTAGGGCCATATAGGCTGAAATTTTTAATGCAAAAAGAAATATAGCACCTTCTATTTGTGGGAAACCTGAGACAGCAAGTTAGAGCCTTCTGGTGCTATAGAGAGGAAGCAGAAATGATCCCCCCTCCTTTTACAGGAGCAGGTGACAGAAGCACAGAGGACCAGTCCCAGCTGATAGTTACAGAGTGAAGAACAGAAGAGATGGAGCAGGAACCCAAAATTCCGGCTCCCAGGGGCTTTCTAACCTGTTGACACCGAGCAAAGAGGCCTGGGATGGCACTTTATGCCACATGCACTCAGATGGCCTGTTCTCAGCACCAAAAGCTGTTCAAACACGCTGTCCACCCTACCTGGGGCTACTGAGCACTGGAAATGCAAATATTGTGAAATGAAATGTGCTCAAAGTATAAAATACACCATAGATTTTGAAAAGAAGAATGTAAAATATCTTAATAATTTTTTAATATTGAATACATGTTGAAATGATAGTATTGAGTTACATAAAATATATTATTAAATTAAAAAAAACTGTTTAAACTATGGCATCCCAACATGGAAGTAAGACACACATACATAAAATGTGAAGTGTTTGAGTTGTTGTGTTAAGGGGTCGAGAGAGCCAGTGACCCAGGAGTTTAGGAGGAGAAAGCAGTGTGAGGGAAGGGCCAGGGAGGGCTGAGGTGGTGGCCTTGGGAAAAGCCTTGAGGGATAGATCAGAGGTGGGCAAATATCAAGAGGAAGAGGCACACGTGGTGAAGGGAAGCAGGGTGCACTGGGAGGGCTGGCATGGTAGGGGAAGGATGTTCCTGGTGAGGGCAGGGGAAAATGAATCAGGGCAGGAAGATACCTCCCAACAGAAGACCCTTCAAGGTCCTATCTTTGTTCCCCCGTCAAGCTCCCAATCCAGACTTCACTGTTTGTGGCCTCTTTCCTCAAAATTCAGTCAAGAATTAGTCACTGAAGATTGCCTACCATGTGCCAGGCACTCTGTTAGGTGTGGGGAGCATAGCAGTGAACAAGATCTACTGGGTTCCTGTCCTCGAGGAGCTGACAGTTGGGTAGTCAAACAGGCAGAATGTGACAATGCTTGTTCACTGACTTCCTCAAACCCAGTTCCAGCAACTGCAGCCCTGGTGGCATGTCCACGAGCAGCACCCCCTCCTCACCCCACCAAGGAACAGCCCAACGCCAGGATTCCCTTGCATTTGCTGATGAGTCCTAGGCAGTCAAGCCTTCTGAGAGTCCAGTTATGAAAGCCCAGTCAACCCAGAAGCCTGGGGGCCCAGGTCTGGATCTACTGGAAACTCTGAGCATTGGCACCATGACCACTAGACTCGCAGGCCTGGTGGGGCACTAAAGGGAAAGAGGGGTCTTCCTGCCTTCACAGGCCTGTCATGAACCCTGTCCAAGGTTCTGAATTCACTGAGCGGCCTGGCTTCTCCAAAGGGGGAAAGTACTGCTTGACTCTACTCCCCAACCAAACACTGAAGAAAATGGGGCCCATGGAGTTTAGCTCACATTCTCAGATATGCCAGACCTAAGCTCCCAGTCCTGTCTCTCCTTCCCTCAGCCAAGTTCCCTGAAGGACCAAGCTGCAGAGAGCAGGAAGATGGGGGCTGAGGCCAGCCCTGTCCTCGAACCTCCCAGCTTAGCCCAGAGGAAGCCAACAGAGGCAGGAAAAGTGCCCCTTGGCCTTCCTGAGTTGGACTCTGTCACCCATTTACATGACTCCTTGGGTATCCCAGAAACATAAGGGGAGGGGAAGACCCACCGTCATATCCCACAAATCAGAAATCGGGCCTGGTGTTCTGCGTGCATATTAGTACTACAGCCTTACACAGTCTGCAGCCCTCTGCCACCCCCACCCCCACATACATACACATATGGACACAATGAAAAGGATGAGGGAAACAGTCCATTGTATGGAGGCTGCCCCAGTGTAAGAGGCTCTGTCACATCCCAGGCCCTATCAGTAGGCCATTCTAGTCACTGTGATGACAAAGCCCATCGCTCAAGGAGGAGCTGGGTGAAGCTGCTCAGAGGTGGCTGTTGGGAGAGGCCATCCTTCTACCTTAAATCTCTTCATTGAAGACCTTTACTCTTCTTTACCCTTTACTCTGAAGCTCTAAACCTCTCAGGGACCTTGAACTTCCTCCCTCCCTGCTTCCAGAGAACTAAAAGTGCAGCAGGAGAAATGGAAGCTGGATATGACGACAAACTCTAGAATGGGAGTCAGGAGAGGCCAGCTTTGTGTGACCTTGAACAAGTCATTTTTCCTCTGGGCCTCCATATCACCCTTTCTAGGAAAGTGAATGATTGTGAAGGTCCCTGACAGCCTTGACATTGAAGGCTCCAGGGTTATGTGGGCTTGTCCTCTGGAGCCTGGCACGCTGACAACACGCATATCAGAGCCAACATGAGCAACATATGTGCCAAAGGATGGCAAATGTGTCTGCGGGAAATCAGCCTAGCACTGCCCTCTGCGGAGACATGGAAAGAACAGCCCTCCCCTGCAACCCAGGACACCCCGCAGTGTCTCCCTATGTACATTGTTAAATAAGAACAAATGAAAGAGCCTGGCACAGTGCCTGACCCATAGCAGCAACTCCAGAAGGGCCCAGTTCCCCTCCCTTCCCTTTTCATACCTTGAATGTTTATCTCTTTTCTTAGAGGATAGTGGAGACAAGGGAACTGGAGAAAGGGGGGGAAGAACAAGGTCAGGGAAGCTGGGAGAGTAAGAGGGACCACAGCTGCCATCATTAATCACCTTCCTTGGCAACCTGCATCTTGTGAATCAGCATCTGTGATACTGATAAAGGCTGCTGGAGGGAGGGAGGGAGGTGACACAGTCACAGGCAGGATGTGATTGCATGGGGGAGGAGGCCGGGTTGAGTCCTGCTTTCAGGGTTTAATCTCAGTTGGATACACACATACACACACACACATGCGCACAAAAACATTGCCATTCTGCAGGCTGCAGAGCCCCCTCCTCCTGCTGCCACCCCATCTGTGCTCATGCTGCAGCCCCCTCTGTCTACTCCCCATGGCCAGGCAGGACAAGGAAGGCAGCTGCCATTTGATATTTTACACATTAAGAATTCTATGATGCCAGTCCCATGAGAGGGCCAGGGACTGTGTAATGAGTAAACTGGTGTAGTGGAAAGTGCATGAGATGGTCTAGGACACATCTGCCCTCTTCTAGCCCTCACGCAGGAACTGCTTGCTGAATGAGCGGGCATTGGTTTGTTCCCACTAAACCTCGCTACCAACTAGCTGTGTGACCTCGCACAACTCACATCCCCTCTCTGGGCCTTGGTTCCATCATCTGTGCAATGGCTGGGTTGGATTACAAGATCCCCAAAGCCCCCACTGACTCTGACAGTCTGTGATTCTCTGATTCTATAAGCTACTTGCACGGCCCAGCAGATGGCCAACAGCGACAGTCATTGGTTAAGCTGGTTCCCACCAATTCCCTGTAAGAGATGAGCACGTACAGCAAATGCTCTTTTTGGTTCCTATCCATGCAACAGTCACTGTTTATAATTAAAATTCTGAATTGTCAACTGTTTTCATTAAAAGCAAGGAAAGGGAGAGCAGAGCAGAACAGAATTGCAGGTGGGCTCTTTGCTACTCCTTTGTTCTGTACCCACCACGCCCTCTCATCTTTAAACATCCAAACACCCCTCTCTCTCTCTCTGTCTGTCTCTGTCTCTCTCTCTTGCATGAAGTTAAATATTGTGACAGGCAGAATTCTAAGCTGGCCCCAAGATTCCTTTCCTGCCTCCTCCTGTATACACGCTATATAACTCTCTTCCCTGCAGTGTGGGTGGGACTCATGAAGGTGACGGGGTGAGGTAATTAAGGTCTTAAATCAGTTGCTTTTGAGTTAATTACAAGGAAGATTATTGTGGGTGGGCCAGACTTAATCAGTGAAAACCCTTAAAAGAGAGACTAGCCCTTCCTGAGGAGAGAGAGCTTCTCCTGGTGACCTTAAAGAAGTAAGCTGCCACATTGTGAGCGAGCCCATGAGAGCGCTACATGTCAAGAAACTGTGAGCAGCTTCTAAGAGCCAACAGAGGCCCTTGGATGACAGCGGGCAAGAGAATGGGACTTTAACCCTACAACGGCAAGGAACTGAATTCTGCCAACAGCCACCCACGTGAGCTTGGAAGAAGATCTTACGCTCCAGAAAGGTACTCAGACCAGCCGACACCTAGATTACAGCTCTGTGAGCAAAGAGCCTAGCTACGCTGTGCTTGGAATTCTGACCCACAGAAACTGTGATATGATAAAATATGTGTTGTTTTAATCAGGTAGGTTTGTGATCATTTGTTACCCAGCAATAGAAAATGAGTACATATATCTAACCAAATAAAACATCACACAATAGCACCACCTAATAGGATTTTGCCTGTATCCCACTCTGATGCCAAGCACAAGTGGCCTGCCTTCTCTGCTGTTTAGGAGGTGACCAAGACCCCTCCCTTGGACCCCAGTCGCTGAGACTAGGCCACAAAGACAAACAGCTACCCAAGGAGGTGCTGCCTTCTCCCATATGAAAACAATGACATCTGCCCAGCCCAGTGCCAACACAGGATGGTAGAGACCACCCCAGGGGACAAGTGCCCTTCTATTTCTCCCAGCCAATCTGATAATGGCATGCAAATGACTCTATTTGATTCCAGGCCAATTGACAGCCAAGCCATGCGTTATGTAAATTGCCTCCAGGAGGGGGCCCACTCCCACCTCCCATAACAGAGCACCTTGGCACCCAGTGCAGACGCCTGCCCTCTGCCCTTCCTCCTTCTGTGTTCTTTCTGCTGCCCCCATCTCTGCCTGCCCCATGGGGCACCTGCCCTCACTGCATCTGCCTGCCACTTCTGCCTTACTACAGTGGGAGCCTCATCCAATATGACACCAGAGGGCGGGGGCACAGGGACCCCAGCTGGGGCTTTGGAATATGCCATACCAAGGCCCAGAGGATGAGGGTGGAGCACAGGCCCTATCCCCCTTGTCCAAGCACACCCTCAACCCCCTCTCATCTCCACTACATATACCCCACTCCTTCCCTGATCTGCACAGGTTGAGTGTGAGCGGGGAGGATTTCCAGAGATGAGCAAACTCTATGGTGCAGTCCTGGGGCCTAGAATCCCTTCATCCACCCCATGCCCCTCTCTGGATATGCCAGAGGGCAGCTGTCTCCAAGCCCCTGAGCAGAGGCATCTGCTAATTAAGCCTTTTCCTAGTAAGTAACCCAGGACTTCTCTGTTTCCCTGTCTTCCTTCCCTCACATCCTAGTCCCCACATCCCCATGAAGCCAGGCAAAAAGTGAGGAATGGGGCTTGATGAGGCAGTGAGTTTTCTGAGGCCTTAACCAAGGAGAGCTTGAAAGACTTCTATGGTTTATCCTTTTATTAAAAGCAGAGAAATAGCACTGGCCCTATCTCTGGACACTTGAGAAACAACAGGAGTTGAGGGGAAAGGAATTGGCTCATAAGCCGTTGGCCCTGAGAAAGGACTTGCTGGGATGGATTTAGTGCACTTGGGGCTTGTTTGTACAAATCTACAAACGCCCCATCCTCCGAGGCTGGGGTCCTGAACAGTCAGAATTCATAACCATCACCTCTAGTGCTTCTAGGTCCATCCACACTAAGTGTCTCCTCCTCTGAACAGAGCAGACCTTTCACTTCCCCTGCATTTGCACAGGCTGGGTCAGAGCCTCTCAGAGTGTGGTCTCTCAGTGATGCACACCATAACCACCCGATGAGCTTGTTAAAGACGCAGATCCCTGACTACTTAAGTTCTCCAGGTGAGTCTCATGCAGACTGAAGTTTGAGACCCACTGCCTAGTTCTCTGCAGGCATTACTCTTATACTTTGCTACCAAGTAAATACTTAGAGAGGAAACCATGTAGGAGCAAGGTCATATGTTTGATCCACCTAGTAAGTTATGTGGTACTTACTGGGCAATTTACTTAATCTCTCCAAGCGTCAGTTCACAGGTATAAAATGGGAATATCCATGTTGCAATGTTCTTATAAAGTAACATCTATTCATTCCACAGTTATTAATGGAGCGCATACCCTGTGCCAGGTACAAAGACAAAATGACAGTCTCTGTCCTCCTGGAGCTCAGTCTTGTAGGGAAGAAACAAACAAAATAAACAAAAAAAATCAGGAAATAAACAAGAATTTTTCAAGTAGTGTAAAGGGCTGCGCAAAGAATTAAAAATAGAGTGATGGAAAACTACCAAACCTCATTCAAGAAGAAATAGATAAACTGAATTGCCCTATATGTATTAAAGAAATTGAAATTGTTAAAAATCTTCCCATAAAGAAAACTTTAGGCCCCAATGGCTTCACCAGTGAATTCTACCAAACATTTGCAGAAGAAATAACATCAAATCTATACAAATTATTCCAGGAAATTAAAAAAGAGGGACTATTTCAAAACTCGTTTTATGAGGTCAGCATTACTCTGATACCAAAACCAGAAAAAGACATTATTAGAAAACTACAGACCAATATCCCTCATGAAGATAGATGCAAAAATTCTAAAAATTTCAGCAAATTCAACAATATAGTAAAAGGATAACACATCACAACCAAGTGGAGGGTATCTCAGGAATACAAGGTTGGTTTAAAATTCAAAAATCAATCAGTGAAACTAACCATATTAACAGACTACAAAAGACGAACCATAAGGTCATCTCAATAGATGCATAAAAATCATTTGATGAAAATCCAACATCCATTCTTGATAAAAACTCTAAGCAAACTAAAAATAGAAAGAAACTTCCTTAAACTGATAAAGAGAATCTATAAAAAAAATACAGTTAACACATTTAATGCTGAAAGACTGATTGCTTTCCCTCTAAGATCTCTTCCCCCTAAGATGTCTACGCTCATCGTTTCTGTTCAACATTGAACTGAAGGTTCTAGCCAGTGTAATAAGGCCAGAAAAAGAAATAAAAGCCATCCAGATTAGAAAGGAAGAAGTAAAATTATCTTTATTCACAGAAGGCATAATCATCTATTCAGAAAATCCAACAGAATCTACACAAAAATTTGTTAGAACTAATCAATGAGTTCAGCAAGGTTGCAGGATACGAGCTCAATATAAAAAAAATTGTATTTCTATAGAACATCATCGATCAGTTGGAAATTAAACTTAAAAAAATAACGACTTTTATAATAGCATCATAAAATATGAAATATTTAGGGATAAATCTGACCAAAGATATGTAAAACTGGTACATTGAAAATTACAAAGTATTGCCGATAGAAATTAAAGAAAACCTAAATAATGCAGAGATATACCCTGTTAATAGATTGAAAGACTCGATATTGTTAAGATGTAAATTCTATCCAAACTGATTTGTAAATTCAATGCAATGCCAATCAAAAATTGCAGGAGGCTTTTTTATAGAAATTGGCATGCTGATTCCAAAATTTATGTGGAAACACAAAAGACCTAGAAGAACCAAAACAACTTTGAGAAAAAGAACAAAGTCGGAGGGGCTCTCACAACCTAACTTCAAGGCTTATTATAAAGCTACAGTAACTAAGGTACTGTGGTATTGGCATCAAGACAGGCAAATAGACCCCTGGAACATAGCAGAAAGACAAGAAATAGATCCACTCATGTCTGGTCAATTGATGTTTTACAAAAGTGGAAAGGCAATTCAGTGGAGAAAGAACAGTCTTTCAACAAATGGTGATAGAACAATTGGATAGCATACACAAAGAAAAAAAAAGAAAGAAAGAAAGAAAAAGAACTTCTATCCATAACTCATACCATATACTCAAAATGCAAAATTATTTTGTAAAATAAATGCAAAATACAAAAGTTAACTCAACATGGATCACAGATCTAAATGTAAAACCTAAGATTACACAACTCCTAGGAGAAAACTTTCATGACCATGAGTTAGGCAAAGATGTCTTAGATATAACATCATAATGCATGATCCACAAAAGAAGAAATTGATAGATTTGACTTCAGCAAAATTTTTAACTTCTGTTCTTTGAGAGACACTAAGAGAATGAAAAGACAAACCAGAGACTGGGAGAAAATATTTGCAAATCCCACATATCTGATAAAGGACTTGTATCCAGAATATAAAAAGTACATCCCACAATTTAATAATAAGAAAACAAACAACACAATTTTAAAAGAGGGGTACAAAACATTTGTACTCCTCTACAAAACAGAAGGTTTACCAAAGAAGATCTACAAATGGCAAAGTAGCCCATGAAAAGATCCTTAACATTATTAATCACTATGGAAATGCAAATTAAAACCACAATGAGAAACCACAACATAGCAATTAGAGTCACTAAAAATCAAAAGACTGACCATGCCAATTTTTATCGAGGCTATGAAAGAACTGAAACTCTTATACACTGCTGGTGGGAATGTAAAATGGTACAACCACTTTGGAAAACAGTTTGGACAGTTTCTTAAAAAGTTAAATCTGATCCAGCCCTTCCACTCCCAGTATTTACCAAAGAGAAACAACTTGTACATAAATGTCCATGCAACTTTATTTATACTAGCCACCACTAGAAACAACCCAAATGCCCATCAACAGGTGACTAGATAAACATATGGTCTATCTGTAGAACAGAATACTACACAGCAATATAAAGGAATAAACTATTGATACATGCAACATGGATAAATTTCTAAGTAATTGTGCTGAGTGAAAAAAGCCAGACTCTCCAAAAAAGAGTACATCCTATATAATTTCATTTATATGAAGTTCTAAAAATGCAAACCTATCTATAGTGACAGAAAGCAGATCAGTGGTGGCCAGGGGATGAGGTGAGAAGAGTGGGAGGAACAGGAGGGAGGGATTACAAAGGTGCACGAAGAAGCTTTTGGGAATGATGGATACGTTTATTATCTTGATCACAGTGATGCGTTCACAGGTGTATATATGTGAAAATTTAACCAAATGAGCATTTTATTTTTTTTTCACTGTTTAAGGTTTACTTGGTGTTTTAGTTGGTACGACACTTGGATAGTTGGTTGCATCATTTATATGTAGATTTTTCGTTTTACATTACATGGCAACGTACAGTATTCTGATACATATAGTACACAAAATAAGGTCCTTTAGAACAGTTATGCACAAGATATGCTGTACTGGATTTATACATTGCATCCCAGGATGTGATTGATCAAAGGAAAAAAAGTTGGACTAGGTGTGTTGAGTGAAGGAACCCGAAGCTATATAGCACACAGTAAACACACATCTGGTCTGATGTGCCACGTTGTGCCAGCATGTGCCACGTTGGCAGTGGTGCCTGCCAGGTGGTAGAGCTATCTTACACTAACCAGTTTGGACTACAAGGTAAGTATCAACCAGCATCAGGACACAGCTGCAGGGTTTTATGAACCGTTCCTATTTTAACTTTAGGAAATTGTTGTTATTCCTAGGCTACCTTAATATTACTGCTTTTGTCACAGATCAGATGAAAAGGACAATATGCACAATCTCCAGCTAAAATCCTGTTGCAGCCTAGACAGTGAAGTGATACATTAGAAGACTTTAAAACTGCAGCTCTTTTTGGATCCTCCAAAGTGTATCTGCACTCTTCTCCAAACGGGCCTCTTCCTCAGGAGTCAGAGCCACCTTCACAACATCTGAGATTCCATTCTGTCCCCAGATGTGAGGCACACCAAGGAAGATGTCATCTTTTATTCCGTAGAGACACTTAACACAGTGGAAATTGGATGCACCCACCTACGATTCTTCATTACTATACTTTCTGCCAAGTCTGCCTGGACAGTCCCATGGCCCAGGATGTGTAGCCCTTCAACTTCGATCACCTCATAAGCACTGTCAGCCACCAGTTTGCGAACCTCTTTCCAATGCTACTTATCTGCATCAGTGCCTAAATCAGGGTGCAGATTCTTCGGAGAGACACCAGCAACATTTACCCCGTTCCATACAGGCACACTAGAATCTCCATGCTCCCCAAGGATCCACTCACGACACCCTAATGGGTAGACTCCCAGCCTTTCTCCCATTAGGTAACGGGACCAGGCTGAATCCAGGTTGCAACCACTTCCAATAACACGGCTTTTGGGAAAGCCACTTATCCTCCAAGTCACATAGGTCAAGATATCCACTGGATCGGAAACAACAAGCAACTTGCAGTTTGGGCTGTGTTTTACAACATTAGGAATGATGAATTTAAAGATGCTCCCGTTAAGCTGGACCAAATTAAGACGACTTTCTCCCTCCTGCTGACGTGCCCCAGCTGTGATAATAACCAGCTGGGAGTGTGCAGTCACACTATAGTCTTTCCAGAGACAATTTTTGGTGTTGTAAGGAAAAGGCTGCCGTGTTGGATATCCATCATCTCTCCCTTCAGTTTGTCTTCAGTGACATCAACAAGGCAAGTTCATTGGCCAAGTCCTTCATTAAGATACTGATGGCACAGGCCAAGCCAATAGCACCAACCCCAACAGCTGTAATCTTATTCTGGGGAGTGCATTCTTCCTTAACAAGATTCTGAATCAGCTGATCCTTGAGAGTTGCCATATTGGACTTAGAACAGAAGGAATCAGGAGTGCACGGCAGGCAGGCAGACGGGTGTCAGTGGTGCGTGGCGTTTGATATAGACTTGGCTGCAGCTGCTCCTGTATTCCCAACTGAGCATTTTAAATATGTGCAGTTTATTGTATGTCGATTATATCTCAACAAAGCTATTTTTAAAGATACAGTGATAGGATAAAGAATGCCTCTGGCTACTTTAGGTTAGTAATCAGGGAAGGCCTTTCTGAGGAGGTGACATTAAGCTGAGATCCAAATGATGAGAAGCAGCAAAGCGGAGGTATGAGGAAGAGCACTGAGGCAGAGGGAACAGCATGTGCAAAGGCATTAGGAGACTAGGAGGAGACTGGCCTGTTTGAGGAGCAGACTGACTCACTGTCAGGGAGGGAGAAAGTGGTGCAAAGTGGGATCAGAGAGGCAGGCAGACCCTAGATCAGGGAGGGCTTTGTAGGCCAGGCAGGGAGTTTGGGTTTTATTCTAAGCAGACGAGAATTCATGGGATAGATCCTAAACAAAGTAGTGACATGATCTGACTCTTGTTTTTTTAAATAATGCTATTTTGTACCAAGGGCACGTATTACCTATTAAAAAGTAAACTAAATTTAGAACAAGATCATTTTCACTGTTAGGTGGAGAATAGATTGTAAAAAGGAGTCCCATCAACAGGCAACTGTAGGGGCTAGGAGAGAGAGGGCTCGGCCCAGGGTGGAGCCACGCAGGTGGGGAGGATGCCTTTGGGTTCCATTTGGAGGCGGGATCTGGAGCATATACGAGTGGGTGGGGTGCGGGTGGAGAAAAAGGCAAGTCGAGGCAGGCTCCTGCCAAAGTGCAAGCTGCTGGCCCTCAGAACGTGGTGGCTCTCTGATCTCCACAGACCCTCTCAGTCACCCCCTGCATCCAGTAAAAACCTGGGCATCACCCTGGCTCATCTTATGGTTGGTTATGTGTCTGCCACCCTCTCTGGCCAAAGAGCTCTTCTTCCTACCCTAGCACCTGGTACAGTGCCTGGCACGAGGCAAGCAAATATTAAATGTTTGTTGAATAAATGAATGAGGGAATGAATGGCTAACTAGCTAGTTAATTCATGAGAGTGGAGCAAGGTGTCAGATCTTCTCCTCCACCCCTGCCCCACCCCACCCCCAGCTACTCCCCCCCTGCCCCACCACCCCGACTTCAGCAGCTTCCCTGCTCTCGCTGCCCAGAAGCTGCACCCACGTGGCCCGGCCGCTGGGCAGTCAGTGCTGGCCGACTCCTGCAGGCCGGCAGCACGGCCTGACCTAGTTTGGAGCCGGCCAAGTTTGATGATGCCACAGCAAATGCAGCTCCTCGGACAGGCTTAGCGTGCTGGGATCCAAGGCTAAATTCAGCTTTGAATGCCAGGAATTTGGGTAGAGAGCTATCTAGGGGGATGTCTGAGAATGACGGGGCTGGGACAGGGGGGAGAAATAGAGATGTTACTTTTTTCCTGGGAGCCCAGTTTCTGGTTTCCAAGCCCCTTTATGGGCATCTGGATGGGGGCTCTCAGCCCTGTCTTACCCTGTCCCACGGGGAGGGGTGGGGGACATTGAGAAGGAATGGGGGATGCGAAGGACTCCTTCAGCACCTCTCCCATGGCCCTAGTCATTGATTAGTTTATTAATTCAAGCATTTTGCAAACATTTATTAAACAGCAGCAATGTAGGCCATGCACAGAGCTGTTGCTGAAGGTCCTGAGGTGATGAAGACGTTGTCTCAACCCTCCAAGGCTCACTGGCAAGAGTCAGGGAGGAGCATCAACACCCAACCCAAAGAAAAGCAGAGAACAGTTACAGTGGAGATGTGTGCCCAGCTGGGTGGCACTTCAATGGGAGCAGAGGCCAGGGAGGCATCACAGCGGAGGCAGATCTTGAGAGGAGATGCAAAGGAGGAGTAGAATCCTTCTAGGTGGCGAGGCGGGGCAGGTAACAGTCAATCCCGGCAGGGCGTGAGCACGCACCAAGGTCTCAAGATGAGAATGAGCAGGGTGTGTCCAGGGGTGCACCGGTTCACACGGCTAGAGCAAGCCTCAGCATAGGGACTGGGGAGAAGCAGGCTGCAGAGGACAGCAGGGCTGAACCATGACGGGCACGGGTGCCATGCTCAAACTTAGATGTGGTCCTGATAGCCATGGGGAGCTACTGAAGGATCCAGAGCAGGGAAGAGACATAGTCAGCATTTAGGGTGTTGGCAGCCTGGTAGATGCAATGGAGGTGGTGAGGCTGCAGGCGGGCAGAGCACTGGGAAGACTAGAGTCTGGGTAAGCAATGATGAGGTCTAGGGTAATGGAGCTGGAGAGGAAGGCTCAAGTCACACCCCGAGGGGATAGTTAGGAAGGCCTTGGGAGGAGCGGACGGGTGCAGCCAGCCCCTGCGCTCTGGAGCTCAGCTTGTGCGCAACTCATGCCTTCTACCCCCACCCCTCACTCCTCATGTTGGATACCCCACAGAGCCATGTGCCCCCCCAAAGCCACTTTCTTCCTCAGGGCTATAGGCATGTGCCCTCTCTGCTATCCCTCTGCTGCTCCCTTGCCATCCTCAACCTAATGCTGTGGACAGAGGAAATGGGGGAGAGTTGCAGAGACTAAGCTGATGATGAGCAAAGCAGAACAGGGACCACGCTGATGGGCAGGGGGCTGCTAGGTCTCCCGTGGGCCTAACAGGGTCTGCTCTTTTCAGGAGGCAAGATCTGAGGTCTTCCCCACTGCAGTCTACCCTGCATCCAGGATTCTGTAGGGCATCACCTCTGAGCCAAGCCTACAGAGAGGGACTGATGGTTCCCTGAAGACTGGACTCTCCCCACCAAATCAGGAGATAGGGGTCTGGCCCCCTGGGAGGCCAGGTGGAACTGTGGAGGGGTCAAGGCTTCTGCCCCCAGTTGAACACTCACTCCTAGGTAGTGGCACCTCCTGAAGGCCAGGCACCCAGGAGACCCTAACTGTATCCCCAGGGGTCAGGAAGGCCACCAAGTATGGCATCCAGCAGGAGGAAGGGAGAGAGGGCCTGGCAGCTGATCTCTTCGCTAGAGGGAGTAGGCCCTGAGTGCCCGCTTAATGCAGTGTGACACTCAGGCCCCCACGGCACCATAAATACTCCACATCACGGCAAGTGAATCTGACATCTCCTCCCTGGCGCCCCTGGCGTGCGCCTTCCCCATCCATCTCTACCCACCAACCCAGGGGGTCGGGGCCAGGCAAGGGAGGGCCCCAAGCCCCACTGTTGTCACAGCAGGTTTTCACTGCAGCAGCAGCAGGCCTGCGCCTACACAACCACAGGGGGTAGGAGAAGGGGATTCTCCCAGGCCTGTGAGTCAGCTGGGATGAAGGGAAGGGCAGCATAGGAGTGGGAGAGGGGCCAGGAAAAGACCGATTCGTTGGTACAAGTGAGACAGGTGATAGAAAGAGCCCTGGAAGTAAGGGACCCAGATCTCATCCCAGCCAGGACACTCACTTGGGCAAGTCACTTAACCTCCCTGAACCTCAGTATCTTCATCTATGACAGGGAGGAAATACTCTCTCTACCACATGGGGTTCTTGTGGAAAACAAAGTGGATATATTTAGGAGAGCTCATTGAAAAGAAAATGCTAAAGAAAGATCAGTCAAGGTCATGGAGAGATAAAGCTAGATCCTGTGGCAGTATGAGTGGGGGGCAGCCAGGCTAGGCAAGTGAGCCAAATTCTCCCTCCCAGTGAACAAAGGCAACTGTGGGGGCAACGTTGAGACTGCTATGCGGGTCTGGCTCCATTCCCTGCCCCAGGGAATGGTCAAGGATCAAGACTCTGGGAGTTCACCCTCCCCAAGTCTTAATAAACTGTGCATTCTCACAGTTTTTCTCAGCCTTCACAACTGAAGGAGCAGGCAGAGATAAGGCAGGGGGTACCCCAAGACCACAGATACTCCTATCTCTCCCCCCATTCACCCTGGGCCTTTCCCATGGGCTGCTTTAGAATCCCTCCGTCTTGACCTTCAAGAACCAAACCATCCTTCTTACAGAGACCCCCTATGAGTTAAATTGTATCAAGTGGAACTAAGTAACAAAGCTGAGTACTCATAATATGTCATAATATGTCAGTAATAACAGTAACAACAGTTACCAGCATTTGCACAGCGCTGTAGAGTTCACAGTACCTCCACCTTTAATTCTCACTGCAACGCTAGGAAGTAGGTGCTAAATGATTATCCCCATTTTTCTGGTGAGGAAACTGAGGCTCAGAGAGTTACACCACTGCCTGAGCTCATACAGCTGTGCGGCGATAGCTCCCTCTCATCCCTCCCTCCATAACACCAGCCCAGCCCACGTCACCTGAGCACCTGCCAGGTGCGGGTGTTATAGGGGCTGCTGATGACACGAGGGTGAGAGCAACACGGACCCTCGAGGACAGAGACAAGAATGTGGGACGCAGAATCACATCATTTCACACCAGGAAGGAACCTTTGTGGTGTCTAACTCGAGCTCCACATTTCATAGATGAGGAAAGCGAGGAGTCAGCAAACATTTTCTGTAAAATACCAGAGAGTAAATATTTTAGGCTTTGCAGCCACATATGTCTCTGCAGCACTTTATTCTTTGATTTTTTTTTCTTTTTTTTTTTTTTTTTTACAATTCACCCCTTTAAAAATGTAGAAACTGTTCTTAGTCTGAGAGCTACATAAAATAGGCTGGCTTCAGGCTGGGCCAGTGGGCTATAGTTTGCCAACCCCTTTCTGGGAGATCATACATCCAGTTGCTTCCTGAGCTGGGGTTCATTCCACCATCAACGAACCAGCCAATGCTTTGAGCACCTGCTATGTTCTGCGCATTGTGCCAAGGGCTGGAGGCATAGAGGATGATGTTACATGGTCCGTGCCCTCAGGGGCCTGCAGTTGGTGGGCAAGATGGACAGGGAATGAAATAATGTCACCTCAGCACTTGATGGAAGGCTATACAGGGCAGGTCACCCAGAGCAGGGGGGTACCAGATCTTCCTGGGGTCTCCTTTATGACGCCTCCTGTGGTGGCAGATGTCACAGCGTATTTTAATCTCTACTTCTCCATGTCCCCCCTCCCAGTCTGCATGTTACTGTGTCCGTGTTGTTCACTACACCATCCCCAGCACCTAGGACGATGCCTGGCAGTAGTAAGCAAGCTGTATTTGCTGAATGAATGAACGAATGAATGAATGAGGATAGCAGCTACAGAGCTACAGCTCGGGTGCTCAGGTGGACTGGCTGGTGAGAGCTTCAGGAGGAACTGGAGAGACAGAAGGATTGCTGATCCTGTCCCCTCCATTGTTGAACAAAGTGGCTGACTGAGCCTGGAAATATCACCCTGGGCACCAGAGCCTTCTGCTGCAGCCTCTCTCCATCCCCCTCAGTCCTCTCCCCACCCCGGCCCTCTGCTGACTCACAGCAGCCGCTAATCACACCCTAGTCAAGCGTGCTTAATTAAGTCCCAGTTACCCACAGCTTCCTAGCAAGAGAAAAGGATGGGACTCCAGTTGTGTGCCAGGCCAGAAGGGGCTGGGCCGGGCGTGGGGTCTGGTGGGAGACACATGTGGACGACAGTGAGGCATTCACTGGGAACCTGCCCTAGAAACGGTAATAATAATAATAGTGCAGATTTACCGAGCACCTACCCTACGCTAGGCCTGGCTCTCACATGTTCTGTGTATTCACTTAAGTCTCCTCGTAGCAAACTTACGACATGGGTACTATTATTATCTCCATTTTACAGGGGAGGAAATTGAGGCTCAGAGAGGCTACATGGCTTGCCCCAGGTCACACAGCTAGTAAGTAACAGAGTTGAAAGGACTCCCCTTTTCCTGGTTTCCCTGTTCAGGGAGAGGGAGGGCAGCCATGTGCAGAGCCCTGACCCCTCTGCCTGGTAGCCTGGGCCCCTCCAGATAGCAAGGCCATCCTGACTCCACACAGAGATGCAATTCCATTTTTAACTCAACCCGCATTTATCAGACACCTACTATGTGCCAGGCTCCGGAGACACAAGTTGAAGAGACAGAGTCCTTCCCACAGAGAGCTCACAGACCAGTGAGGGAACCAACACACCTGTTGGAGGGAGCAGTGCTATAAATACAGCAATAAATATCAGTACCGGTGACAGGGCTGGCACAGGGGTGCTAAAGCGGCATCTATTGAACACCCAATAGTAGCAGACACCAAGGATATCACACCCTTGACTTTTCCTTCATAACCTATAATTGTATACGGGTTGGTGTGACCCTTTAGTGCTGGCATTACTGGTGTTATTGATTATTCCACACTAGACCATATAATCTGTGACACGAACCACGGATCCCAGCGTCTGGCATGGTGCCTGATATTAAGTCAGTGCTCAAGAAGCGTTTTTAAGTAAGTAAATGAAGGCAACATCATTCCTGCCCTCAAGGAACTTGAAGTCTAGGAGCGGAATAGAGATGTGAACAGATGGTTGGGATATGGTGTGATGGATGCAACAGCAACGAGAAGACAAAGTCACATGGGAGCAGAGAGAAGGGAGCCACCTGGAGCAGGGGAGCTGGGCAGGGTGTCCCAGAGAGGCAGATGCCAAAACCAGGTCTTGAGAAAGAGTAGGAGCTTCCCAGGGACTTGGGAGGAGATGGGGTCCCCAGAGCTGCGAGCACAGCCTGGAAAAGGCACGGAGGTATGACCCACCCTCTGTTAGAGAAACTCTAAGTGGCTTCATGAGGCTGAATTATGGGTAGGGATGTGAGTAGGGAGGGCGACAAGAGACACAGCTGGGCAGGGGGGCTGGGACCAGATCTCAGAGCACCTTGCTGCCACGCCAAGGAGACTGGACCTCATTCCTTAAGTAATAAGGAGTTATGCCAGGGTTTTGAGCAATGGGACACATAGTTCAATTTATGTTTTAGAAAATAGCCCTGGCAGGGTGTGGAGGATGCATTGGAAGAAGGTGACAGGGGGCAGGCAGACCAGTTAGGAGACTGGTGATGGGCTGTGGGTGTTTACAGTGAGCAGAAACAGTGAGGATGGTCAAGTAGGTGAAAAGAGGCGTAAAGTGAGACCGAATGGACAGAACTGAGTGACCATTTGGTTGTGAAAGAGGGAAGAGGTCACTTAAGCTCTAGAGTCTGAGTGCCCTCCTCCTCAAAGTGAGGATAAGGAGGTCCACCCAGCAGGGTCACTGTGAGCCTTCACAGAGACAGACTCTAAAGGCCCACATGGGGTCTGGCAAGCAGGAGGCGGTTTTTTCCTCTTTGCACCTCACTCTTCCTTTGTGCCATGTCTTGTACTTTTGCATCATGCAGCAGAGTCAAACTCAGAGGGAACAAACAATCCTGGGGTGGGAGGGAGACGTCCCCTGGGCTCCGGCAGCACCTACGTGCCAGAGGCACGTGCCCTGGCAGTGGGATGGGGTGTCCTGGCCAGAACAAAGTTGCCACATCGGAAGGACTCCAGGTGCCAGGCAGATCAAACCTGCTCGGATCTGCTGTGCATACACCATGTTCTTTCTGCAGGGAACAAGTAGCACATTCACTCATTCACTCCACTGAGTTCACTGAGGAAACAGAAACCACTCCAGGCCTTTCAAGCAGAGGGATTTAAATCTGGGATTTGGCTGTACAGATGACAGAAGAGGTAGGACAACCCAGAGATTAGCAACAGCAGGAAGCTGCCACCTTCCTGGGGCTGGAGGCAGGAGATGAGGAGTTCTAGGAGCTGAGTCCACCAGATGGAAGCTGGAACCACTGCAGGCCTGCCAGAAGGAGCTGGCCATGCAGGAAGGGGCTGCTCAGCAGGAGCCAAAGAAGAGACTCGGATGCTACAGAGACCTGGCCCGAAACAGAGAGAGGGAAGAAATATCCTGGCTTTTCTCCTCCTCCCTGTCTCCACCTTCTTCCAGTGCCTCCCATTGGCTGAACCTATCCAGAGGCCAGTAGGTGAGGGAGCCTAGGAAATGTAGTTCTCTGTGCCACAAAACAGGGCAGGAAATGGATCTGGGCACAACAGGCAAATGACCAGCACACTCATTCATTCTTTCACTCACTCACTCATTCAGTAAACATTTATTGAGCACCTAAGTGCTGGGGAGATCATGACAAGCAAGAATTCTGGATCTTGTCTTCACCAAGCTTAAAGTTCAGCAGTACCCGGACTGTACCCCTCATTGCCCACCACCAGCCATCTGTGGGCATCTGCTCAACTGGCCTTGGGGGAGGGGGGTTGGTGCTAAGCTTCTGGGGGCCCCTGGGAAGCATCGAGTGTGCAGAGAGGATGGAGCCAGGCTCTGCTGAAGCTGTAGATTTGGAGGAGCAAGGAGTTCAGTCGGCTCTGCCTCCTCCCCAGCTGAAAGCTCACAGCTCAGAATGAAATGTCTCCAAAAAGGGAAGAAAACCCTTAAATCCCACTGTTTGTCTTTGGAGCCTGGGAAGCAAGGATCTAATGAACATGAAACATGCGGGCAGCTCAGAAGTTGTCTTTGAAACCTCCCCAGGCCGGCTTTGTCAAGAAGCAGCATTGCCTTTCAAAGCTGCCCGGCTCCAAACTCCCCTCTCCTCCTTTGTTGGTAGCAGGCAGCGAGCAGCTAATTATCCAGAGATGTTAAACGTTCCCTAATTCCTCGGAGAAGTCCCCAGGCTTCTGGGGAACTGGCAGCAGGGCTGGAGAGCTGAGTACTTCCACTCCTCCTAGCCCTCCACCCCGCGCCACCCCCTCCCTGCCCACCTGCTCCCAGCCTGGGCCCTCTTAGGTCTCCTCCTCCATGCCAAGCTTGCCCTCCCCACTGCCTCACACTGGCCTGTGCGCCAACGCAACTCTGTTCCCAAGTCTTATCTTCTGGAATCTGCCTCATCCAGGAAGACTCCCTAGAGGTACTAGCTGCACCCTGAGCCTTCGCCCCCACCGGGGGTCTTATACACACCCCTCCTCATGCATGCAGGCCCAGGGGCTGCCCTCACTGCCCACCACTCCGTGCAGCCTCCCTGAAGGAAAAGGGCTCCAACCTAGCCTGTCCTTGAGTGTTCGTGCCAGCCCAGGGGCAGGAGGAGCACCAAGGCAGGAATACTCCAGGGCTTCCCCATATAGACGTTTCCAGACAGGCCATCTGGCCTAAAGTCATAGCCTGACCATAATGCCACTCTCTGAGACCTTGGGGAAGACAGGCCCTTCTGTGGGCCTCAGTTTCTCATCTGTAAAGCAAGGAGGTTGTACCAGCCCAGTGCTTCTCAAACTGCAGCGAGCATCAGAGTAGCCTGGAGGACTTCAGCACGGATCACTGGGCCACCCCCAGATTTCTCAGCCAGCAGGACTGGGGTGGGGCCTGAGAATTTGCATTGCTAATAAGTCTCCAGGCGCTGCTGCTGCTGCTGCTTCTGGTCCAGGGACCACGCTGGAGAGCCAATGGAATAGACGGGTGTATTTTAAGCTGTATTTGTCAAAGCTCCAAAGGGTTGCGGGAAGCTGGCTCGCTCACGGGCATGTAGGAGTGGCGATGTGAGGGGATGCTGAGGAGACTGGCCCCCAGGCCCACCCACCTTTCCCCCAGCAGTTCAGCTTCCATTGTTCTGTTTGTTTGCATGTCCAAGTAAGAGTTGGTCAGAGCTGAGATTCCATGCTTCCAGTGAAATGTTTGGAAACCTGTTGACTAGACTAGTGGTCAGGGTGATCTCTTCCAGCTCTGACATTCTAGGATCCCCTGCTCATTCCACACCCCCTCTTGGGCTTCTCCTACCTCCCTTCTCTTCTTTACAGTCAAGGGGAGGTGGGGGCAGCCAGAACAGGTCTGATTTCAGGTCTTTACTCTTAGGCGAAGGGGTGTGGAAATGGGTGGGGAAGCTGGTGGGTTCCTGGGTCATTGTCATCGGGATGCACATTTCAACCCAGAGATGCACCTCAAAGTGGTGTAGAGTGTGTGTGTGTGTGTGTGTGCGTGTGTGTGCACACGCACACACACACACCCTTCTGCTCGCAGCCCCCAACCAGAAAAGGAGCCTGGAGCCCAGCTGAGTTGAGGAAATTTCTGGAAAACATAGAATAGCTAAGCTGCATTTGGATGGGGCAGGGGCCGATGCACGTGTGTGTGTCTGCATGTTTGCATGTATGATGTCTGTGCATACAAATGAGTTACAGAAAGAGAGATTTTAATTGGAATGATCAGGGTGTAGACAGATTCTAAATAAAGTAGAAGTCTCTTTGAATCTCCACATTTTAGAACTCAACTAGACATCATCAGTTCCAAACCCCTCATATATCTGATGAGGAAATCGAGGTCCCTCTGGAGCTAGAACCAGGGTTCCCGACTCCTGGGTCAATGCTCTGCCCCTTGCCCCGCTCTCCATGGATGGCAAAGCCTCTCACGCACCAGAATGACATCAGCTGAAATCAATAAAACAGCATGGCAAATGGACAAAATTGTTCACAGAAAAGAAGCCAAGGCAAACGAATCCCTTCTCAGCCCTGCCTGCCCCGCCCACACAGCCACTCCCTGACCAGCTGCTCCTGGGGATGCCACTTCCAAGAGGGGGCCTGCCCAGCCCTCCAGCCGGGCTGGGAGAGCCTGCAACAAAAGCAGTGAGGAGAGAAAAAAGAGAAGACATAGCCCGGACCCTTTAAGATTAATGAGGTCCTCTGCCGCCCAGCGTTGTGCATGGATGGGAGAGAAAGACCGACTAGCAGACAAGCAGCTGGGAAGCAGGGCGATAGATGGAGGGGAGTGTGTGCGTAAAGGAGACACACAACAGAGAGATATCAGATTGTGCATATGTGTTTGTGCAAACCCAAGAGAGGCCAACAGACAGCAGAGCACTGTGCAGGCTGTGGAGGGAGACACACACACAGCCTGGATGTGGGTGGGGCTGGGAACGGGAGAACCAAGGTGCACGCCAGGAGGTGCAGCGCCATCGGAGTGGGCCAGGGTGCAGGCCTGTTTGTGTCTGTGATGGGCTGGGTGACAGAGGAGGACAGAGCAGGTCTGTGCATGTGTGCAGGGTGGGGCACGCCCCAGGGACCTGGAGAGAGAACGTGGAGGGCAGGCTGGCCTTGGGCATTCCTGTAGTTAGCAGCCCACAGGCCTGGACACCCCTCACAGCAGCCCACAGGCCTGGACACCCCTCACACCTCTGGGGACCAGGCAGCCCCCCAGTGTCCCCTCCCCTGGGGCCCCTGCTGACAGCCTCCCTTGCTGCGTGCAGGCCCTCTCCTGCCTTCACCCCCCTCGCCGCACCCACTTCTGTCTCCAAGCAGAACACCAAGCACAGACATTGGGTTACACAATCCCAACTTCAGATTTTGTCTACCTCTTACACTGTGTGACCTTGGACAAGCTACTCAGCCCTTTCTAAGCCCTAGTTTCTTCTGTTAAAAAAAAAAGAATAGAGTTTTTGTGAGGATTAAATGAGATAACATATGTGAAGCCCCTGGCACTGTGCCAACCACAAAGTAGGTACTTCCCTTTCTGGTCCTTTTAATCCATGCTCCCAAGCGGTACATCTTTGTTTCAAAGTCCCAGGGGCTTCCCAAGTGGCATCATGTTCTTGAAATCCTAAAGCTGAAGTCACCTTAAAAGTCGTGTGGTCCCAGCCCCACCTCCATGTTATCGGTAAGTGAAGACAGAGGCGTAAGTTGTATTAACAATGGAGCTGAGGCCAGAATACAGACCTCCTGTTTCATTACCATCAGCCTGCAGCCAAAGCCAGAGGATGTTCACAGGGATACTCCTGGGAGGTTTGTTCCCCACTGGTCTGGAGGTGAGACTGAGCCCTGAGGTGGGCTGGGGCAGAGGGCAGAGAAGGAAGACCCTGCGGGACAGAGCCTTGCCCCCTTCCAGAGTCCTCAGCAATTCAGCTCTGGCCCCCAACTTGCATTCCCACCCTGCAGAGAATGGCTCCCCTCCTCACTCCCCCACTGCCACTTAGAAGCACTCTAGTGCCCTTCTGTGGTCCCTCTCCCATGTCCCTTGGGTGTTTAACCCCCACCTATAGTAAGAGATCAAAGGATTGCTTCCAACCACACGCTGTGCTCTCCCTGAAAGGAAGGACCTCGAGTCATTACCGGCTTCTCCCCCTCACGATATTTCTGTAGCACAGACGGTGCCAGGTAGCCTATAAGTCTGTCCCTTTGTCCTGGCTCTGTGTCCTTCCCACACCTCAGTCATGGCCAATGGGATCAGCAGCGCTAAGGACGGCAGGACTGTGCTGAAACCTGCACCCTCCCTGGACAGGGATCCTGGGGGAGGGGCTAAGACCAGCTGCTAAGATGACAGCAGAGGGGATACTCCTGTGTCTGCACATCACACACGATGGGAAGGCCCCCGGGAGGGAGGCAAGTACATGGGCAGGAGATGACTGTGGCAGGGGGAGGTCTGGCCGGAAGGGAGAGCAGGACAGGCCAGGAACCATGCAGTTGGGAAGGGAAATGCTGAAGGGGTGCAGGAAGGGGGCCCAGCTGGGGACCGAGGTGGCAGGAACTGGGGACCAGGTGAGTAGAAGCATTTCCAGACTCACCTTCCTTGACCCTTCTGCAGTGACGGAGCAGCCCCCCACCCCCATCCCATCAGCAGGTGCTTCTAGGGACAGAGAGGCAGAGACCAGGACAGGGAACTCAGGGGCTCACGTGCCCATGCCCAGTCTCCTCACGCTTCCTTAATCCTACAGACTAGGAACCAGGAACCACGGCAATTTAGAGACCCCTGAGCCTACAGTTACCCCTACCCTTCAGCACCTGATGGGGAGGGTGGCAACGGGAAGGAGACTTCCTCCAAAAGGCCCTTCCTGGGTTCCCTGTCCCTCTCCAGACAAGCAGGGGCCAGCTGTGTCCTGCTCACCAGAACCACACAGCCTAATCTGCAGGAGTCACGCCATTCACTTCCTCCCCCAAAACTCATTTGTCCTAATGAAGTGTACATTTTAAATGTCTAATGTGGTCCATGCATTCATTCCTCTAGAGAGGCAGTATAGCATTGCAGCTAAAAGTATGGACCCTGGAGCCAAAATGCCTGGCTTGAATCCCAGCTCCATAGTTGATGGCTGTGTGACCTTGGGCAAGTTACTTAACCTCTCTGAACCTCCGTTTCCTCATCTGTAAAATAGGGATAATATTAATCACTACCTCACAGGAGTATTGTGAGGTTTAAATGGGTTAATATATGTCAAGTGCTTGGAATCATGGCTGACATAATAACAGCTAAATAAGTACTCACTGCTATCATTATTGATTCAGTCATCTAAAGTTACTGAGCACTGACTATGCGCCAGGTGCTATTGCAAGCCCTAGGATCCCATGTGAGCCATCCAAACATGGTCTCTGCTCTCAAGGAGCTTACATTTTAGCGGAGAGACAGACATTCAGTAATCACTAAAGAAATGACATATTTACAAACTGTGATAAGAGCTGTAAAGACAGAGGATGGCGCTCTGAGCATGTCTGACCGGCGACCTAACAGACCGCAGGTTGGGGAGGCTCTTTGGGTGTGATGATCACCTTGCTCTTCCCCACTCTGCCCAGCCACACAGGAGGTGCCACCACTGGCAGCACGTGCCCACCGAGGACAAGCCCACCAGTGCCCTCCACGGGTCTGCCCACAGCACTGCGTCTGTCACTCTCAGTGTGAGAAGCTGACAGAGCCGGCTCTCCATCACCGTGTCTGCCCCCACCTCCACCCACTTCTGGTCCTGGGGGGCCTGGGAACAGAACCTGGGGTCTTCCCGTTGTCCAATCAAGAGCAGACACTCTTCCTGTGGAATTTCCCGGAACAATCTGGCCACTTGGAAGGTCACGGCTACTGGTCAGGAGTCATACCGGCTCCCTCAGAGACTGTCCCAAATCTGCCCTCCAGCCAGGAAGACGAGGTGGTGTCCGGGGCTAGGTCCTCTACAGGGTGTTTAGCAAATTTATTCAGTTGTCTCATTTAATCATCACAACATCTGTGAAGTTGGCATTATTATTATTATACCTATCTTACAGACAAAGAAACTGAGGCTCCGAAAGGTTAAGCTACTTTCCCAAGGTCACACAGCTTGTTAGTGGAACTGCTAGGATTCCAACCCGGGTCTGCTTAACTCCAGACCCTGCAGTCTTAAAACAACTTAATACGGTCTTTTTAATGACATGAGTAATAATAATTATAATGATAGCTAACACTTATGTAAACTTTCTATGTGGAAGGTACCATGTTATACCTTTACATATGTAAGTCATTTAATCCCATAATAACCCTATGAGGTAGCTGCTATTGTTATTCTCATCTTACAGGTGAGGAAACTGAGGCACAGAGAGGTTAAGCCACCTGCCCCAGGCCAGTTAGATGAGTCACGCGGTAGAGTGGCCAGGAGGAGAGCCATAGAATGGTGGAGCTGCGAATGACTTAGAGGCCCTCAGCTGAAGGCCCAGAGGGAGGAGGGACGGACGGAGGCTTCGGTGGAGCTGTGCCACCCCCCCTGCTGCCTCCCTCATCCATCTGTCCCCAAGTATCCAGGAGTCTGTCTTCCCCTGGGACTTCGCCCTCCCCCTCCCACCCAGGTCACCCACGCTAGCCAGGGCACAGGCACCACCTGTCCAGCTCTCTTATTGTGTGTGTCTCCCTTCAATACTCGACACACCGCCTGGCACTGGTGCCCCCATCCCAGGGCCCCGTCTGCAGCCGAGTCAGGCGTGGCCGGGAGTCCAGGGCTGCTCCACCCACAGTGACAGAAGTGAAGCAGGAAGGTCAGCTGATGGCCGGTTCAGAGGCCTCAGGGCAGGGTGGCCCCTCCACTCCACTGGGGTCTCTTTCTCCAGAAGGTAACTTCAATCCAGCACAGTGGGCCTATTTTAAAAAACAGATCCCTTGGGGCCAGCCCGGTGGCATAGTGGTTAAGTTTGTGTGCTCTGCTTTGGCAGCCTGGGGTTCATGGGTTCAGATTCCAGGCGTGGACCTACACACCACTCATCAAGCCATGCTGTGGCGGAGTACCACATACAAAATACAGGAAGATGGGCACAGATGTTAGCTCAGGGACAATCTTCTGCAGCAAAAAGAGGAAGAGTGGCAACAAATGTTAGCTCAGGACCAATCTTCCTCACCAAAAGGCAGGGCAGAGCCAGGAGAAGAGATGCCCCTTGCAAGGTCCCACCTAAAAAAGAGGTCACCCCTGCAATGTCGCAGCTTCCACCCAGAGGAGGGTTCAGACACCAGCTCTCCTCTGTCCCAGATACCTCTGCCCTCTACCATTCCAAATAAATCTCTGCCCTTCGCAGGCGCCTTCAGTGCCAGCCCTCTTCATCGTCACAGACCCGTCTCTGGTCCTTCTAACCACAGGAAGGGCATGGGGTGAAGGACGAGGGGGAAAGGGGCAAGATTTAAAGGCAGCAAAGGACCTGGCAGACTGGAAAACGATTTTTGCTTTTGCCCTTGCGCCTGTGGCACCATCCTGCCACCACCACCTGTAGGCTGCGGTGTGCACACCTTCTGAAAGCTTAGCCTCCTTTTCCCTGGGGAAAAATAAGGAGAGGGTTTGTTCAGGAGTCGCCCCTGGCAGGGGAGTGGGAAGCCCTTCCCATGGGAGGGGTGACATGGGGGCACAGAGGGAGAGGAGGCAGCAGCAGGGCAGGCTGAGCCGCCGAGGGCCGCAAGATGTCTCGTCATTGTTTCTCTCCCTCCTCCCGCTCCCGGCTCGGTTCTCCAGAGTCCTGTGTGGAGGACAGAGCACAGAGTATGAAGAGAAAGGAGCCCGCAGTGTGAGGCTGAGAAGGCGCCGCAGACTAGATGCCGACTTTACTGGTCCCCATGGACAGGAAGGCAGGGCTGGGGCTGGTGGGAGGGGCTGCAGATCCTGTTGAGACGGCGCCCTCCCTCCAAGTTGCTCAGAAACATCTAGACGAGGCCTTGTGCTGAGCTGGCATGTTTCTGCCTCCCAGCTGGATCACAAAATGGGAGGAAACATCCATAAAGTGCCCGAGCGGCCTCTGTGGCCGGAAGACCTGCCAAGGGGCTGCTGCTTCCCCCTCTAATTGGTCTTAATTTTGATGATTTGCAGGTCCCAGGCTCACTGAGGGCCCATTCCCCAAAGTGATGGATGGGCAGGAATAGTCAGCTTGGTGAGCCAGCGCCCGCGGGCTCCGGGCTGGTCCAGCAGGGTCCTGCGGATGCAGGGCAACCCAGGCCTCCACCCAGGCCCACCCCAGACCCCCGAGCCCTGAGCCCACTACAGCCCAATCCTCTCCCCCGGTTCACCTCTGCAGAAGAGGGCCCTATCCCCTCACACAGCAACAGGATGTGGAAAGAGAATGAGCTCAGTACCGGGGCTCAGACGGGAGCTCAATCACATCCTCCAGAGAGCCCTCCTGGGCCTGACACACAGTAGGTGCTCAGTAGTCCCATGTCACTGCACCGCCCAGCTGATCTAGGGGGACTCACACCACAGGAAACTTGGCCACCTCTGCCTCCTGCTCCCTGGTTCTACTTTTGTCACAATGACTCAGGTCCAATTCGGGAGTCAGATTGCCTTAATCTGAATTCTGAATACATTACTACAGGCAAGGTAATCTTGGGCAAGTTATTTACCTTCTCTGTGCCTCCGTTCTCTTATCTTTAAAATGGTATAATAACAGTACCTCCCTCACTGGCCCATTAGATGAAAAAGTTTAAGTTTGTGATGGTGGCAGAATAATGGACCCCAAAGATGTCCATGCTCTAATCCCTGAGGCCTCTGAACATGTTACCCACATGGCAGAGGGACGTTGCTGATGGAGAGATTATCCTGGACTGCCTAGGTGGGCCCAGCCTAATCATGTGAGTCCTTAAAAGCGGAGAACCTTTCCTGGCTGGCTTAGAGAGAGGTGTGACAACAGAAGGATCATCAAGGAGATGCAACATCGCTGGCTTTGAAGACATAGCAAGGGGCCACAGCCGAGGAACACAGGCTTCCGGAAGCAGAAAAAGGTAAGGAGTAGGAATCACCCCTGGAATCACCAGAAAGGAATGCAGCCCTCCCTCCACCTCGATTTTGAGCCCAGCGAGACCTGGTTCAGACTCCTAACCTACAGAACTGTAAGTTAATGAATGTGTGTTGCTTTAAACCACTAAGTCTGTGGTCATTTGTTACAGCAGCCACAGGAAACGAATACAAGTGTAAGCACTTAGAACACAGTCTGACAAATAATAAGAGTTCAATACATGTCAGCTTTTTAATATTAATATCATCACCATGATCATTGTTATAAGACAGGGTGGAGGACACACTGTTGCTTCCGTCCCAGGGCAGCAGCCTCTCCAGCGTGAGCTGCTCAGAGCCCACATCTCACTTTGCTGGGTGTTGGAGGCTGAATGTAAGGCAGCCAGGGGGTAGAGAACATCCTCGAAACAAAATGTCACTTGGCACAGCCACCCTGTGAGCGTGAGACAGATGATCAGCTTCCCTGCGGTCCCTTTCTTTTACAGAACAGGAGTGGTGGGCAGCCTGGGAGAGGGGGCGGGCCTGCCTCGCCCAGGAATGAGGGCAGGCCTGTAGTTGTCACTGAAGAGATGACAGCTCCGGGGCTTCACTGAGCTCCATCCCCATACAACTGGGATTGCTAAGGATACAGAGAGGCTGGGAAAGGCTTGGCACTTCTGATGATTTGGCACCCAAAACTTGTACCTGCTGTGCTGTGTGGGAAGGAGCAGGACCCGCCCACCATGGGAAGGACCTCAAGTTAGACAGAAGGGGGGACTTTCTCTTGTGAAGGAGCATCAAATAGCAGACCAGGCGGGATGTTCTGGGAAGAGCTCACAGAATGGGAAGGGCTACATCTCCTCTGAACAGCCGTGTGCTGGAGGCGGGGGCAGGGGAGGAAGATGACATGGTCTCCAGAGGCCCGTCTGTGATCAGCCCAGGGTCACCCTCCCAGAACAAGCCCCTCTCAGTGCCCACTCACACATCTCCTCATTCTCAGTCACTTCCCCAACCAAGTGAAAGTGAGGCTTTGCCTCCAGAAGAACCCCCCAGCCTGCCCATCTCCCCTTCTTTCCTTCCAGAAGCCCTTCCTCTCCCATTTTCCTCCTCAGTGACCCCCACATCTTCCCTGGATACTGGGGGGAGGGGGACGCAGAAATCTGTCCCCACTGGATCTTCTACTTCTCGAGAGCCAAAGAGCCCAACTGATAGCCACTCACAGTCTTCGGTTCTAGGGAAAGACCCTTTGCCTCAGACCAGATGGAGCCGAGTGTGGGCACCAGACTGTGCAACAGTGTCCACAGTCCTCCCCATCTCAGGGATAAGGGCCCTTTCCCTTGAGACCCATGCACAAAAGCACTATCAGACTGTCAGTTTCCTGAGGGCAGGGTTCACGCACATCTGTTCACACAGGGCCTGGCCCAGAGCGGGCCTCCAACACCATTTGTTGGACAAGGGAACACCCTCTAAAAGTCCCCAGCACATCCAAGGGCCCTGCAGAAACCCAAGTCCTTCCCTTCTCCCTCTGAAAGGGAGCTCGGCAGAAAGAGCTGCTCCAAAGAGACCGGCTGCTTTGAGGTGACTAGAGGCGGGAATGAGCTAGGCTGGGGGGACAGGAAGAGCCACTGCTCCCAAGGACACCCCGACCTCAGGCCAAGGGCCCACCCCATGTGGGTCACCCTCTGCCAGCTCAGACCTGCCTCCCTACATCCCACGTCCCCCCGTAACCTCCCTTTCTCTCCAAAGTTTAGCTCCGAGCTGGCGTTTCCCCACTGCTCCCTGCTCAACCAGCGGTCTCTGGCAGCTCATCGCCGTGGAGCTTCTCCTTGTCCCTCCCTCCATAGCCGTTATCTCCCAACCCACAATCTCACTTTCTGATAAAGAAACTCTCCTTCCCACCAGCCCCCAACTCCAGCTCCAACCACGGGGAGCCAATCTGCATGGGGACCTTGCACGGCCACTGCTGGTCCATGTGGTGCTTCTGTGCAAACTAGAAAAGAGTACCTCTTTCTCCAGGGAACGCAGGCCCACCGCGGTTCATGGCCTGGCGAGAAGAGCATAGCCTGGATTTCAGCCCCCGTCCACCTCTCCATCAAATGTCCTTGCACAGTGCACAACCTGCCCACCTGCACACAACAGCCCTGTTTGACAGACTTCAGGGAGTATACCCACTGAAGAGGCCTGATAGACCAACAAGTCTTAACTTGTCATTTTACAAGTGAGGAAGTGGAGACCCAGAAGAGCAGCGTGATTTATCCAAGGTCATACACCAAGCTGGTGGCAGAAAGATCCAGGTGTCCTGACTCCCAATCTAGTGCTCATTCCCTCGCCCTACTGTCCCCAACTCTCACTCTTGGGACAGATGGCAAAGCCCAGACAGTAGGATTGCTCCTGAAAGCAGCACCCAGGGAAGCCTTCTTGCACTAATTAGAAGAGAAGTGATAACCTCATCCCCAATTCTGTCTAGACATAAAATTGCACATAAAACTCTCTGAACCGTGGACCACCTTACTCTGGGCTGGTGTGGAACATAAACACCGATCTTCCCCATTTATTTTCTGTCTACCAACCACATTTATCCCGTGCCACTTCACTGTGAGTATGTCCCCTACTGTCTGTCTGGCCAGTATGCTTGTCCTGGCCTGGAAACTCCCAGACGGAGCTGCTGGCTTCAGGAGAACCCCTGAACACACAAGTGCTCACCAGATGCCTTTTAACTTAGATGAAGGTAAGGGCAACGAGGATGAAGAAGGAAGGGGAGACGAGTGGAGGAGGGGGAGAAGAAGAAGGGCAATTCCTGATGCCTTAATTTCCTGTCCAGGGTTCCCAGTTGCCTATAACACCACTGAGCTCTGCTTCCCAGAAGTGGTGGTGAAGATCCACACACACTCACACTCTCTCTCTCTGGGTAGAGCCTGCAATATAATGTGTGGTTAAGCTCAGGCAGAGCCAGACCTCCTGGTTTTGAATCCTGGTTTCGCCTCTTCTTGGCTGTGAAATTTCAGGCAAGTGCCTTAACTTCTCTGTGTCTCAGTTTCCTCTTCAAGACAACGGGATAACAGCAAACATGATCTCAGAGAGTGTTATGAAGATTATGAGAATGAATAGGTGTGCATCACTTACGTTGGCCGTAACTATATTGGGATGCTGTTTCTTGACACCTTGTCCTCACCCTGTTTTCCTGCGGTTGGGAATGGGGGGAGGGGGGCATCATCCAGGCTTCCCGGCAGTTTCCAACTCAGTATTCAAACTGTCAGAGCAGAGATGGACTGCCTTGATAGGTAGTGAGCTCCCTGCGACGGGGAGCAATCAAGCAGAATCCAGATGAGTATTTGGCATGGATATGGCAGAAGGGGGAAGGGGATCTCTTCCAAAGACATTTCCAACCCCGAGAGACTATGAATGTGTGAATAAACCCACATGTCCTGGCACCCACGTGGGCACAGCCTTGGCCACAAATGGGGACACACATACAAGGGCACACTCTCCACACTGGCTTTGGGGACCAGGAAGGAGTGTTTTAAACCAGGCAAGCCAGCATCCCCACCCAGCCCTTCCCCCAGCACCCAGCTGGTTCCTGTGTACACAGGCACCCAGGTGGCAAGCAGGAGCTTTGAGGGAGGCACCAAGTGGGGTTTCAAGGAGCCTGCTGCCTACCACTCCCAGTTCCCTTTTGACGGGCACCAACTGCCAGCCCCACACCCCCAAGCTCTAAGACAGGTAGAGCACGTGATCAGCAATGGGGCAGGGTAGTAGGGGGTCCACTCTACCTCTGATGTAGGTGGACTGAAAGGGAACCCCTGGCAGTCCTGGCAGCCCCGCCTCTAGAGAGTCAGGGGGCCCAGAAGTCGGATGCTGTGAGAGGTAAGGACTTCACTATCACAGAAGGAATGAAGTAGGAGTTTGTGGAAGGGTCAGAAGCCTCACCTCTAGCCAAAATGATTCCTGCCCCTGCCTTCTCCCTTCTGGCGCCCCACCTCACACAGCCCTCCCACACTTCCTCCGAGCGCGGTGTGCCATCTCTTAGCCATTCCACGGGGAGCATGGGTGCTGATAAACCGGAGCGGCAGCATATTCGGACCGTCCTATCAGCCGGGATGCATTACTGCACATTATTTGTCTCTGCAGCAGCTGCGACAGTACTTCTTCCTTCCTAACGATATTGGCTTCGCCTGGTATTAAAAAGGGACCCTAAGTACCACCACCATCTTTGCTGGGAGAGGAGACCACGCACTGGGGGGAAGGGGAGGCCGGCCAGCTTGGATGAACCGTTTGCTGCGGATTCATCCAAAGGTGGATGCAAAAATTACGCAGGGGGATGGGAAGGAGGGGAGGGGGAGGAGGGGAGGGGGAGGAGGGGAGGGGGAGGAGGGGAGGGGGCGGGGAGAGGCGGAGAAGGAGGAAGGAGCGAGGAGTTGGCATCCCAGAGGCAGAGCTTTCCCTCTGGGACCAGTACGCCCAACCCCATGCCGTCCCTCGCACCCCCCTCCCCACCCACCCCGTCCCCTCCAGAGTGCTGGGCGCTGCAGGAGGCGGGGCCCGTGTGTCTGTGTGTGTGTGTGTGTGTGTGTGTGTCCACGCACGTCCCCTCCAGCTTCCCTACCACAACCCGGCTACTCTTCCCAGTCAATGGCCTCTTTGTGGCTGAGGAGGGACGGGAACCAGGACACGAAGTGCGGGGGGAGGGGTGGGAGCCACCTCATGGGCGCCCGGGCGCGCACAACGCTGACCTGCCGCCGTCGGGGCCAGGGCTCCCCGGAACGCGGGAGGAGTACTCTCCCCAGAGGGTCTCCACACTCTCTGGACGTAGAGGATGGGCCGCCAGGGGCAGTGGCTGGAGCCTCCCTGACTGCGCGGTGGGGCGGTCGCCTGTCCCACAGCCCAGGGAAGACGCGCTCTGCCCCGGCGCCACGCCCGCTAGGTGGCGCTGGGCAGTGGCGCTCCTCCCACCTGCGGGCGGCCCCAGCAGCGTCGGAGGCGCCCAGGGCATCGGGCAAGCGCCTTGTCAGGGACCCACAGAGGTGAGGGAGGGAGAGAGGAACAGCCTTCCTCCTTCCTTTATTCATGTCCTTTGAATTTCTAAGGCCTCGTCTCTCAGTTGTAGCTCCTTCTCTTGAAGCTCTAAATGCCCCCAGTCCTCCAGAAGCCCACAGCCCTAGAGAGACAAGAGATAGCCGCAGGAAAAGTTGATCCGAGGTAACCTATGCCAAAGGCCAAGGGAGAGGTACAGCCAGTGCCCTGAGTTCAGAAACAACCGTGGAATAAGACACCACAGAGCTCTGAGGGGGCTATCTGGACCGTTCTGCTCTGGACCAATCTGATGGGTGAGACCATTCCTTCCCAGTGCCAGGCACTGGGCTCAGCCCTGAGCATCCAACTGTGACCAGGTCACACCGTCCCTGTCCTCAGAGAGTTTGTGGACTAGTGAGGGAGAAAGACCTCAGGCAGATAACTACACACATAATTAGCTAACTACAGCTGTCAGAAGTGGTATTTAAAGATGTCTGAAGGAAGATCAAGACCCCACACTCACCCTGAGTCGCCTGCTCCCATCCTAAGCAGGGTTGGAAGTGGGGAAGTTTGCATTATGAAGAACACAAACCCCCTTCCTCTTAGTCCAAAGTAGACATAAGAAACAGTTGCCTAACAGCCAAAACACAGTCAAGGCTGGGGTGGCATTTTTCCTCCAGGTAAACTGGGGAAAGAAGCCCCATTTACTAAGTGCTGGGTTCTGTGTGCAGGCGTGGCTGTGTCTTCTCCTTTAATCTCCACTTCACTCTGCAGAGTGGAGGTGAAGCCCACTTTACAGAAGAGGAGACTGAGGCTCAGGGAGGTTAAGAGACTGGCCCAAGGTGCCAAGAGCCAGTCTGTAGCAGAGCTAGGGTTGGAACCCATAACTGCCTGAGTCTGAACCCCACATTTCTTCTGCTGTCACTCGCTGCTTCTGGGGCCATGTCTGGATGCCCTGCTGGGGGCCAAATCAGGACGCATAGGGAGGAAAGAGACAGAGAAAGAGGCCTGGCAGGCTAAGAAGCCACCAGATTGGGGCCCCGTCACCACCTCCTGTTGTCACAGCCAGCCCTTTCTCAGCATCTCCTGACCAAACCACCATCCGCTTAACATTCTGCTCAGTTTCCACTCCGCTCCGACTCCAAATGTTTATCAACACATGCTGTAATGTAATCAGCTCCTGGGAAAATACACACCAGGTAATGGATGCTGACAAGAGTGTCAAACAGATGTCCCCTCCCTCCCTCCCAACCTCCCAGCCAAAGCCGGCACACCCAGGAGGCTGAGAAGGGCCTCTCGTCATCCCTCCGGCCGGCTGTGGCAGTGGAGGGCTCCTCAGGAGGCTGCCACGTGGAACTTGGCTGTGTGCCAGGCACTGTGCGGGGGTGGGGGGGGCCTTTACACTCTCATCTCATCTGATCCTCACAGCAGCATGAAGGTTGGTCTTAGCATCCCCATTTCGCAGATGCAGAAACTAAGGCACACAGTGATGATGAAAGCAGAGTGAAGCCGCAGCAGCATCAGAGGCAGAAGAGGGCTAATCTGTCTGCCTGTCTTTCACCATGAGGCCACCTCCCCGGCTGAGCACAGGCCTTTGAAGAAAGCTGTTTCATCACCTTGCAAAGCCGTTGGATCTGAGGGATGCGCATCCTAAAGGCCTCGCCTCCGCCTCCGTGGACGTGGACGTGGCAGGCCAGGTGTCAGGGGCTGGCAGCTGTTCCCCATCTGGGCCCCAGCAGGTAGGAGACAGGGCTGATTGTGTCCCAAAGGCTCAAGACTGAGCAACAGAGGAAGGCTTTGCTGCACGGTGGGAGGAGAGTGGGGCTCTGAGGGAGGGGGAGGCCCATTCTTGGTCCTTTTCTCCCCTCTTCTGGAACCAGAGCCTAAGGACCCAGAGGCTGGCCCAGACAGAGGGGAGAGGAAGTGCACAGAGTTGGGGAGAGCCCACATGGGACAGGATCCCCCACCCCAGGACCTGCAGGCCCTCCCAGGACCAACTGTCTGAGGCTGGGCAATCCTAAAGGAAATCGGTATTTGCTTTTCCCTCCAACGCAGTCAGTTGCTCCTTTCATCTGACAGGAGTTGTAAATGAGACTTTATGGGATTTCTAATGATGGTGGTTTCCCTTTATCAGCCTCCAATTCCCATTTCTCAACTGGGGTCAACTCTGGGAGATGTTTTGACCAGGAATCCAGAATCCAGCAGCAGGCCCCTGCCCTGCGTGCTGCCGTCCATAGTAAGAGCTGGAGGCTGTCAAACTGGCACTGGGCCCCGGAAGCTCACTACCAAGAAGTCAGATCTGGGTTCCAGGCCGCCTCCCAGATGGCGTAGTTCACCTCTCTGGCTTCTGCTTCTTCAACTGTAAACCTGGGGTAATAACGCCTGCTCCACCTACAACCTCACCTGGCTGCCGTGAGGATCAAATGAGATTATAGGCCTGAAGGCCCTTTGAAAAATATAAAGCAATCACCCAACCTGGTTTTGCTGTTATTATGATTGCTGTTGTGACTGTGTGTAGGTGCAACCGGGAGAGCAAATTATGGTCACTTGTATGTCTATGAGAGTGAGCTTGTTCATGTACACGGGGTCTGTGCCCCAGCCTCGTGGAAGAATGGAGTTCTTGTGTTTGCACCTGCCTTTAAAGGAGCGTACAGGGCAATGTCTGTCTATGAGTATATTGGTACTTGAGTACACATTCATGTCTTAATATAATATTATATTAAAATGTAATAATATAATAATCCTATGTGCCAGGCATTTTGCTAAACACTTGACACAGGGGTATGGCTAGCGTGGGTGTGCAGGCATCTACATGCGGCTGTATATAGAGCATTTGCGACATATGCGTGTCTGTGTTGGGTGAATGTAATGTAATGTGTGCCTGTTCATCTCCTGCAGGTAGCAGGGAATCTCTCCGTGTGCTTGCCTCAGTTTCAGTGAAAGTGTGGGCATAAATGTCAGGAATCTGAGTGTGTCTGCACATGCATGTGTGTGCGTGCACATGCATAAGGGTGCACACCCCCATCCCTGTTCCCGGGGCCCATTGGTGTAATTGTTTGTTATTTATCAGCTCCCTGGACTACATGAGCCCCCAGCATGCCCTGAGCTCACTGCCACACCGCCATCAAGCCCACACACACGTTGTGGTGACAGCAGCATGCTTAGGAGGGGCGCCACTCTGCTCCCTGGAGCCACACTCTGTGCCAGGCAGCAGGGCCCCTGCCGGGGAAAGTACAGAATGACTACATCAGGCTTGGAGTTGCAGGAGCGCTCAGCAGATGGGCCAGGCTTGGGCGCCTTGGGAGCGGGACAGAGGGAGCTGGCACCTTCAGGTCCAGAGGATCTGGCGGTAACAGGGTAAACAGCCTGGCCCAGGAACACCATCTTAGCAAAACAGGGGTTGGGGCTACCGAATGGCCAGGCGTGAAACATCTTTGCTCTGCTACACCCCCACCACAGCTCCTCGCTGCCCTCAGGATAAGTCCAAACTCCCTCAGGCAGTGTACAAGGCCCACGGACCCTGGGCACGCACTTCCCAGCCCCTCTCCCTCCCTTTCCTCTTGCACCAGGCAGACTGAACCACCCTCAGTCCTTCGATGCACCCAGCCCCCTGGGCCTTCTTGCTGCCTTTCCTTCTGCCTGATTTCTCCATAAGACATCCCTGGCTAGCCAGTCCTCAACCCTTGGGGCTCAGCTCACCTCCACAGGAACGCATCCCCAACACCCGACATCCCTCTACGCCCTAGATTTCCCTGTCCTCCCACTTCCCTATAGATCCTTGCTTCCCCATTAGACTTCGGCCCCAGGAAGGAAGGGAGCATATCTCAGTAGTTCATGGCTTAATTCCAATGCCTAGCATGATACCCGGTCACAGGTGGTCCATAAATATTTGCTGAGTGAATTATTGTTAAAAGCCTGTTGTGAGAGAGCAGTTGCCTTCAACGCTCCATATAAAAATCATGGTGTGCATCTGGACAGGCTCTTGGTCTCTCAGAGCTCAAGGTGGGGAGGACCACCCCTTCCCCCACTGCCCCTCCTCTGCCACCCCGTAATAATAATCATCATCCCCAACAGGTGTGAAGATGGCAGAGTTTACAGAGTGCTTTTACAAAGCTCCTGGAAGTCATCAGCATCATTTTATAAATGAGGAAACTGAGGCACAGAGAGACAAGGTGGCTCATTAATAGAATGACCCACTCACCTTGGTTTGCCCAGAACTTTCCCAGTTTTAGCACTGAAAGTCTCCTGTCCTTGGAACCCCCCCTCAGTCCCAGGCAGACTGGGACCGTTGGTCACCCTTATTGCCCACAGATCCGGGACACAAACCTAGGACTCCTGACCCTAAAGCACATGCCCTCTCCTTGCTCGGCTGCCTCCTGTGGTTCCTCAAAGTTCAATGACCTACCTGGCTGGTATCTACCCTTTGGACGTCACCTCCAGGCCACTTGGCATCCACCTGGAGCATGTACTCAAGGAGTGCAGAGCATTAATATCAACCTAAATCAAATATAATTCAAAGCTCAATTCTGGAGGAAAAGCACTCTCTATAATACAGGAAAAAGATTAAACTATTATTAAAGTAACTTTCTAATGATATTAAAGTAAATTTTAAAATAAAAAACCTACACCCACAAATTGTTTTCATTTCTCTATGCTGCTTTCACATTTTTCTCTTTCTAGGTGCATATTTTTTTTTACAGAATTGCAATGCAGTGTATGTACCGTGCTTGTTCTTCTTTTTACTTCGGATCATAGAAATCCGGTTTAGATTTTCCTCATTCTGGATGCTCCATGTCACTAACATCCCTCATTAGCCCAGATCACAGGGAGTCTGGGCTCAGGGCTGCCTCCCTTCCAAAGGACCCCTCCTCAGAAGGGCTTCCCAACTCAAGGCCCCAGCTGGGCTTCTGCGGATTGCCAGGGAAACACTGTCCTGTGCATGTGTGCCATTTGCAGGGCACAGGGACATGGCTTTCATCAGATCCTGAAAAGGTCGAGGCCCAAATAGGTTAAGACCCACAGCTCTGGGCCTGCCCCGTGGCTTAGTGGTTAAGTGCGCGCGCTCCGCTACTGGCGGCCTGGATTCAGATCCCGATCGCACACCAACGCACCGCTTCTCTGGCCATGCTGAGGCTGCGTCCCACATACAGTGACTACAAGGATGTGCAACTATGACATACAACTATCTGCTGGGGCTTTGGGGAGAAAAAAGGAGGAGGATTGGCAATAGATGTTAGCTCAGACCCAGTCTTCCTCAGCAAAAAGAGGAGGATTAGCATGGATGTTAGCTCAGGGCTGATCTTCCTCACACAAAAAAAAAAAAAAAGACCCACAGCTCTGCAGCCTCCTAGAGAAGGAGGTGCAGCCTCATCTCCACGCTCCCAGGGCCAGCGGCCACCCGCACTTCCTCTGTAGGGCCTGGGCTGACCCAAGAACTTTGTTCCTCCCTTACAATAAGTTCCAGCTCTTGCCTTCCATACGGCTCTCAAAAAAAAGTATGGTTCCTCTGGTCATTATCATGACCACAACACCCACCCTCCTGGATCTACAGGCACCATCGAAGGGAAGAGAGCGTGGGAGGAAGGCTGAGTGTCTTCTTCCTCTCTCTGAGTCCTTTTCCCTCTCACCTCCCTCTCCATGAGGTATGCTCCAGGCTGAAGCTCTACTCTGCCCCTTCCCACCTCTTGGTCTAAGCCCTCTGGTCCATGCAGATCCTCACTGAAACCCTCTTGTAATTACCATTGTTGAGTTTTAAGTATTCCCACCCCAATTCAGGAATGCTGCCTCCAATCACATATAGAATTCCTTAGGATTTTGGATGTGGTGATTCACAGGAACGTATTAAGGGCTTTCTGACCAGAGCAGGGCGTAGACCAATTTACCTTCTGGAATCCCTTCCTTCTGGAGAATTAGGTGGTTCAAGATGAACCTTTCTATCATTGCTCAGAGCTCCAGCCTGCAAAGCCATGGAGATTCTTGGGACACTCCTCCAGGGGAGAGGCTGGCTGCCTGTTGGCCTTGTTGGCATCACTTTGACATGGTAGATCATTGGACCCGGGGGGCAGCTGAGTTCAGCTGATCCATCGTCCCCAAGAGCAATGGCGGTGGCAGTGGGAAGGCTCTGCAGTGATCTCTGTAAGAATAACAATAATTAAATGTTGCTCAGCACTGTGGGATACAGAGGCACCATCATAATCGCCACAGCTACCAGGGTGATGATAACAGTAATTAGACGCTGTGGTTTCTCAACTACCCCCGGGAGCATTGCCCAGGGTGAGGTTGGCCTGGCAGGTTAGAGAAGGGGACACCCATGCCAGTGGGTCCTCTGTGGGGCTGAGTAGGGCTCCTTTGTGGGATTCCTCCTCCTCCCCCTCTCCTTTCCCCTTGCCCTCAGCCTGAACTGACTCCAGATTGGGGACTGGGGACCCAGGAGAGGGTGACCCCATTCAGCATTCTACTCTATGTTCAAGTTCATCTTCTCCTCTCCACAGATTTCAGGGGATTGGGGAATCTTGGTGACTTCTTAATAGGGTTGCCCTCACATCAAAGTGAGCTTTATTAGCCCATTACTGAATGACACAGAGGGGCCTGGGATACAGCCAAAGGGGAAGTCCTTATTGTATTGACTCTGGACTTATTCCAGGCCCAACAGCTGCCTCTCTAAAAGAGCCTGGGGAAGCCGAGGGAGGGCTTTGGGGACAGTTTCTTAGGGATGGCACCTTCCTCAGGGCTGAACTCTGTCTGGTCACTGCCCCCAGCCGTGGGGTGGGTAAGCAAGGTCAGTCCAAGTGCCTGTCCTTTGTGTGGGCGGTCATTCCACAGTCACGAAGTCTCAGAGCCAGGAGGGAACATGGAATGCATCTGGTCTACTCTCCACGCCAGGGCAGGAATGCCATCTACAGCATCCCTGACAAATGGGGTCTCAGTCTGAAAGGGACAGGGAGTTCATTCCATTGTCAGTTCCCTGAACAGTCTTCCCCAGACTGAACTGAAACCTACTTCCCAAACACGTATGCCCGTTGGCCCTAATTCTCTATGAAGGCACACAGACTATGCTTGTTCCTTTTCCCCTCAGGTTTTGGAAGATCGCTAAGCACACCGCCCTTCCACCTCCTTTGGCCTTCTCCTTTATGAAATCAGAAGCCACCTTCTATCTTCTCTCTGCAGGTAACTGCACCTTCTACTTTATTGCAATGACCTTATTATTAACTTCCCTGCTTTCCACCCCAAAACTTCCATCTTCACTGCTCTCTTCACCTTCCCTCCAGGCTCAGAGAAAGAGGAGTCCTCTCCTTTCCCAGGCTGATCCCTCCTCTGCCCTAGTCCCACCACCCGCGCCTCCTTCAGGGCCTGCTCCATGAACTGCACCCTCTTTCACTTTTTTTTTTTTGCTGAGGAAGATTCGCCCTGAGCTAACATCTGTTGCCAATCTTCCTCTTTTTGCTTAAGGAAGATTCACCTCGAGCTAATATCTGTGCCCATCTTCCTTTATTTTGTACGTGGGACGCCACCATAGCACGGCCACCGATGAGTGGTGTAGGCCCGCACCCGAGAACCGAACCCAGGCTGCCATAGCAGAGCGCGCCAAGCTTAACCACTAGGCAATGGGGCCAGCCCCTCCTTTTCGCTTCTTATACTGGTTCCTCCAGTTCTCATTGTCCACTAGCTCTTCTCCCTCTGTCTACAAGATGCTCCATTGCTTTTGAGTTCCCCTGAAAAGGGGGAAATAAGCCCCTTGGTCTTTGTCGCGCTAACCCTCTCTAAGCTTCTGATCCATTTTGCTCATTCCATCCACCACCAAACTTCTCAAAAGTAGGGGGGACACCTGCTCCCCTGCTTTTTCTCCTTCCATTTGCTTCTCCTCCCCCTTTGATCTGGGTTCTGCCTCTGCTCTGCCACCAACACCTCTCTCAAAGGTCACTGGTGTTCTGGCCACTGTTTCCAAAGACACTTTCTGATCCCCACCTGCTTTCTGCAGCATCAGACACTGTTGGCAACCTCCTCCTCCATTAAATCCTCTCCTCACTTGGCTTCCATGACAGCCCCCTCTCCTCACTCCCATCCTCCCTCGCTGACCAGTCCTCATCTGTCCATCCTACCCACATTATTGCCAGATTCATCTCCCGAAAGCACAGCTCCAACAGCTCCCAATAAGTGCCTCTCTGTTCAGAAACCATCAATGGCTCACCACTGCCTGCAGAAAAAACATCATGGAGTTATAAAATAATGCAACTATATGCAATACATAATATCTAATGCAATAATATGTCAGGGGGTTCAAACTTTTTTAAGAAGCAGAATCCATTAAGAAGAATCTTTCTAGGAGCCCAATGTTTAAAAAGGATGAAAACAACATGCCCTTTAAACACGGCTCCTATTGAAGAAGGGAGTGGGGAACCCAGGAAATTCTAAGGCTTTCACAGCACAATTGGAAAACCAGTGAACAAATTAATTTTCTCAATCTGCAGATGAGAAAACAGGCCCAGAGAGGAGAAGTGATTGGTAGACAGTAGCACAGGATGTGTATTAGTCAATCAACACACTTTTCATTAAGTGCCTACAGAGTGCCAGGCATGTTCTAGGTGCGAGGGATAAAGCAGGGAACAAGACTGACACGGTCCTGCCTTGGAGGGGACGACAGCCCAGTGGGGAACGAATAAACTATTACTGACGTGGTTACACACATGCAAGGGGAGCTGTGAGAGCACATAGGAGGGGACGCGCCTGATCTGAAGGGCACAGTGGGCCACCCTGGGGAAGTGACACGTGCAAACTGAGCCCTACAGGATAGACAAGTAGCTGGCCACAAAGAAGGGGAAGAGCACTGGTGCAGATGGAACAGCTTGGGTGAAGGCCGAGGAGGTGAGTTTGTGGCTGGAACCTCAGGAAAGCCCGGCGGCTTCTACTCGAAGCCCCAGAGCTGGGCGAGACAAGGCTGCAGAAGTAGCAGCCACACAGGCCATGCTGAGGACTTGACATAGGCCTCAGAGGCTGGCAGGCCAAGGAAGGGTTCTTAGGTGTTGGGACCTGATCATTTGCATTAGAAGACAGCCCACTGCTAAATGCAATGTGGAATCGTGGAGTGGATCCTGGAAGACAAAATAGGCATTAGCGGAAAAACGAGAAATCTGAATAAATTCTGTAGTTCAGTTAATAGTGTTATACCAATGCTGATTTCTTAATGTTGACGAATGCACCATGGTTATATAAGATGCTAACATTAGGGGAAACTGGATGAAGGATGTACGGAAACTCTGTACGATCTTTGCAACTCTTCTGTAAATCTGAAACTGTTTCAGAATAAAAAGTTTTGAAAGTACATGTATCCCTCTGGCATCACAGCAGTGAGGAGCAAAACTGGATGCAGGGAGAGAGATTATAGTAATAACGATGACTAACACTTAAACAGTGCTTCCTGTGCACCAGGCATCTTTCCAAGCACTTAATGTGTTTAATTCACTTAATCCTCACAACAACTCCATGCTATTATTTCCCCTCATTTTACAAATGAGGAACCTGAGCACAGAGAGGTTAAGTCACTTGCCCAAGGACACGCAGCTACTGAGTGGCAGCGCTGGGGTTTAAGGATTCCAATGCAGGCAGTCTAGCTCCAGAGTCCTGTGTGCTTCACCATTACATTTTACTCCCTCCCCTCAGTGTGCGCTGGCAGTACTGTCAGAGGATATTGCGAGGATCAGGCAGAAACCATGAGCGCATGGGCGAGGGTGATAACAGTAGAAATGGAGCAACATGACTAGACTTAAGATATATATACTGGAGGCAGAATCAACAGTGTTTGCTTTAGATTGGAATATGGTGGTTGAAGAACAGGGAAGAAGCAAGAATGGCTCCTGGGCTTCCAGCTTAAGAGCAGGGAGCAGAGCCCAGTCTCCTGATGCTTGGTCCCGTGCTTCCTCCTGCCACTGAGGGAAAACTTTTAGACCTTTTGCAAACTAGACGCACCTACTGTCCCTTTCTCTTAACATCCCCAGAATGCAGAACAAATTGGACTGCCTGCTGTTCCCACACAGGCCCCGATCTCTCCCACCTCCGTGTCCTTGTGCAAGCTGTTCCCTCTGCCGAAATTCTCTCCTTGGTCTCCCTTGGTCCAAATCTGATCCACCCTTCAGTGCCTAGTCAAATGTCTTCCAGAAGGCTTTCCTGCTCTCCACAATGAGAAGCATTCACTCAAAAGATGCCAGCATTTTTTAGCTCTCTTTGGCAGTGAACAATATCCATCCTATAATATAGTTATTTGAGCAGGGTCTTGGCTTTGCTCACTTTTGTATGCTCAGTACCTAGCACAGTAGGTACTCAAAAAGAGATTTGTTGAGTGAATCGTCTCTCTGAGTAAACAAGCTCTATCTTATTTTCCTTTGCCCCCTCCCTGGCTCCTTTTCCTGTCCCCTGCAACCCACTACATACACACATACACACACACACACACACACACACACACACACACCCCACCTGGCACCCATGTTGGTGGTTTGCATGTTTTAGGGGCTTTTTTAAAGATCATGAGTGGGTGACCATACTTCGCTCCATCTTCTCCACTAACCCATCTCCAGGCAGCCATGCTGACCCCAGACACACCCTCTCTGGAAGCCCATTTAAGAGCAGAAGATCAAAGAAGCCTTATCCAAGGATGGAGAGGTGGGAGAACATAAGCAGGGAAGTAGGGAGCACTGGTATATCTGGAATTGCCCCCTCAAACCTATCCATTCAGCTGCCAAAATGTGCCAGGCAGAGTCTGAGACTAGAGCAAAGAACCCAATTCAATGAATCCTTAAAGCACTAGGGTCCAGAAGGGATGTGCCTGGCTGCTGGATTGGGCTACCACAAATCGTGATAAGGTATTCCTCAGCATAAAGCCCTTCTAGTGGCTACCCAGTATTCATGGCATTCACGGATCTGCAGGCCTCTCCTTTCTCCAACCCTTAGGCTCAGGCTACAGTCCACCCTTTGTGGGCTCTCCTCACCCAGCTGTTGCTGGCCTTTGTGCCTTTCCTCACGCTGACCCCACTACCTTAAATCCAGTCTCCTTAATGCCTCTCCCTCCAGCTCAGGCCTCTGTCTGATAGATGACTCACTCAGCCCCTGTGTCCCCTTCTCCGCTCCCCCCAGGCTGAACTGGGCACTTTCTCCCACACCCACCAAATCCTGTGTGCACATCTCTGGGACCCTCCGCATATTAAATGCTTGTTCTAACATCTGTTTCTGTGTTTGTCTTCCTCCTTGCCCCCCAACTAGACAGAGCGCCTTTAGGACAATGACGATGTCTCTGTATCCCCAAGCCTGGCACAGTGTTTGGTACAAAGAAAGCCGGGTTACATTTGTTAAATGTAAAAGATGTGTACGTGAGTGTGTAAGTGTTCGTGCGAATGTCGAATTAGACTACTTCAGTGAAAAACCGAGAGACAGGCCACTGCCAGATCCCAAAGAGTGGAAAGTTGTGCCCTCCTTGCCCATCCTCCTCCTCCCAGGAACTAGAATTTACATTTTATCAGGAACGGCCACTTCCCGTCTGCACCTGCCAGCTGGGCAAAGGGCGGCAATGGGCAAAGGGAGCATTGTCTGGTCAGGTGTCCGGGGAGAACTCGGTTCTCCTTATGGGGAACCCCGTCTGTCGTCTGTCTGTCTGCCTCCTTCTGGGGGAGAGGATGGGGGCAGAAGGTCCGGAGGGAAGGAGCAGATGACAGCCTTCAGGCTGCCAAGGACCCAGGGGCTCAGCCGCCTTGGCAGGAAGCCGACCACACCCGGATGTGAACGGGATGGCTTGGAGAGTGCCTGCTCCGCCGCGGGCACTGACTGGATGGGTCACTTTCGCGGGAATCCCGCAAATCACTCACAACAAAAGTGCGGGTAGAGGGAGCGGAGCTCGGGTTCACGCTCGGTTTGGGGAGGGCACGGGCTTCAGTTTTCGGAAAAGGAACCCCTGAAGGGAACGTGGATTAGAAAAGACCAGAAACCCCTGTGGCCGCCTCTCACCCACGAATGCCCACCGCCCACTTCTCTGGCAGCTTCCGGTCGGTCCCCGCATAGCTGTCTCTCCATTTAGCGTTCAGCTGATGCAGAGGAGAGGGAGCTCCGGCCACTGGATTCTAGTCCGAGCTCTGCTACTTTCTGCCCTTGTGCTGCTAGGCGAGTCGCCTTCCCCTTCTTTGGGCCTTTGTTTCCTCATCTGTAAAATGGGGCCAGGATTGGAGTAGAGGGCCTGTAGAAGCCCTTTCAGCTCGGACACTGCTTGATCCAGTATTCTCCATACTGCACGCTCGCTCCTCCACCACCCTCCCCATCTTAACTCCACCCCCACCCAGCGGCTTCTCCCCCGACGCCGGCCGCTAGGGGTCACTGCCTCCCTTTGTCAGCGACAGAGGAGGATGGCTGGCCCTCCCGCCCTCTCCCGGGCTGAAAGGCGACCGAAGGGGCATCTCCCGAGCCAGCGGGCCTGAGCCGGACCCCACGGCCCTCGCTTGGGCTCCGCCTCTGCCTCGGGCCGGAAGGTGTGAGCGGTCGGGCGGAGGCCGGGGCCGGGCGCGGGCCGCGCGTCGGAGCCACGAGGGGGTTAACGCTAACCCCTCCCCCTGTCTGACATCACGGGGAGAGCGGGCGAGAGGCTGGAGCTGGGCGAGTGAGAGAGAGAGGGAGAGGAGCGAGCGCGGCTCGACTCGGCGCCCAGGCAGCTCCACATTGTTGCGAATCGCCGGGACCGGGCACAGTGAGCGGCGGGGACGCGCGGCGCAGCCGGCTCGCTCTCCTCGCGCGGAGCCGCACCACCGGAGCCGCCCGGGCAGCTGGCCGCCAAGCCGCGCGCCCGCCGCCTGGGCCCCGAGCCCACCGCGCCGCCCGCCCGCCGCCTGGGCTCGTCCCGCCACCCTCGGAGGACGGCCGGCCATGGACGCCTGCAAGTTGGAGCCGAGCGGGAGGGTGTGAGCGCGCCGGGGGCCGAGAGCCCGCGCCGCGCAGCCGGGCAGCCGGGCGCGCCGGGGGTGGGTCCCTCTCCCCAGCCCGGCTCTGCGTGGAAGAAGAGGGCGGGGACCAGCGCGGGGAGGAGAGCGGAGGAGGAGAAGGGGGCATGACTCGTGCAACTTGCGGCGGGCATCTGCCGAGCCTCTGAGCCGGCGGCGGCCCGGGGCCCGGATTGCGGCCGCGCCGATCCCACCCAGCCCACCCCGCCCCGGCCGACGGCTGCGGCTGACCTGGATCCTCGGAGCGCCCGCCGGCCGGCAGTGATCCGCCTTCGTCTTCCGGGCTGGTTTCTGGAGCGCGAGGAGCGCTCTCCTCGCGGCCCCTCTCGCCGGACCCCCGGCCCCCGATGGCTCGGATGGGGCTTGCGGGCGCCGCTGGACGCTGGTGGGGACTCGCTCTCGGCTTAACTGCATTCTTCCTTCCAGGTAAGCGCGTTCCGCCTCTGCCTTTTTTTTTTTTTTTTTCTTTTTTTCATCCAATGCCTTCCTGGGGCTGGGAGCTGGATGGCGGGCACGTCTGGGTTGTAGGGAGTGAAAGGAGCCAGAAAAGTTAGGTCACGGCTTAGGTAAGGGGGAGGCGAGGGGCACGGCGCAGAAAAAGAGGTTGAGAAGCCGAACAGCCTGCCCTGCAGGGAAGCAGTCGGATGCACGTCTCTATGTAGCAAGAAAGCACTTTCTCCCCTCAGTTTTTCACAAAAATAATAATATGTAATAGCGTTCTATTTATTTAATAACCAGCTCTCAGCTTGAGAAGCAGTTTGGAAACACTGCATGTTACATAAATGCAAAATAATCACGGTAATCACCATCTCGGGGTATGAGACAACAGCCCCAGGGGGAGGGCGTCAGTCTCGGAGCTGGTGGGCTGTGGGTTTGGAGGATGGCATGGGGGCTGCGTTTCCTTCGCCGGCCCCTTTGCCAGACGGTCTCGGGCGCTCGGGCCCGCTCCCGTCCCATGTCGCCCCACAGCGGGCGCGGAGAGCCGGCTTCTGCGGCACAGGCGGCGCTCCGCTCACCTGCGGTTCCTTTCCCGGGATCGCAGCTTCCCGGCCTGGCGCGGGGCTGGGCTTCGCCTCGGAACTCCGTTCCCAGTTAGGGGAGCTGTCCCCGGAGGAGGCTCCGTGGGCTTCGCGCCAGCCAGGTGGCTGCATGACCCACTTTCCCGAGAGTGCCCCTCGTGTCCTTCCTCGAGGTGCCGGCGGTCGAGGGGTTAACCCGACGCCGACCCTGGGGTGGCCCACGGTGGCCTCTCTGACGGGTGGGGTGGGGGCGGAGGCTGGGACCGGCCCGGGCGTATTGTGCAGGGGAATGAACTGGAAAATGCGTTTAGGAGGCAAATCCGGCCGAGTCCCCTCGCCTGGATTTAACCCTTTGTGTCCCTGGGGAAGCTGCCGGGCTCGCACGGTGGCTGGCCACGCCAGCGCGGGTCCGGGTGGGGGTGGGGTGCCTCCAGCCCACTGGGAAGAAACCTGAGACGACCTCCTGCCCAAGCTAGATTGGGGTTTTGGGGGGACGGTAGGGGTTTGGTTGGAACACGTGGTCCTGGCCTTAGGATGGCAGAATAAGAGGTCGGAGTACAGCAAGACCAGCTCTGCGCGGGGCAAGAATATCTATTAGATCGCAGGCGCCGCTGGCAGCCACCTGAAGGAGGTACCTTCGATGCTGCAGACTCACGGGGCAGTTTGTGATCAAGGGACCAGCCTGGCTGCCGAGTTAGGCTGTAGTGCACTCCTGGGAGGCAGGAACCTGGCTTCATTGGCTTCTATACCCCAGCTCACTGCCAGGACTCTGCACAACTCGCTGAGTGGCCGATGGCATCCAAAGCAGTTTGTAGGAGCCCAGCCACCACGGTGACACCACCCCTGCAGCCTGAGGGTACTGTCCTGCTAGGTGTGTGCAGAGACAAATTGCAGGACACAGGGGTGGCACTGCCTGTTTCAAAGGGGCCTGACAGAGTTCCTCCCTCAGAGGGTGGTCATGGTGAGAGTGAGAGGTCTTCCTCTCCCGCTGGACCCCCTGGGCAGCTGGCAGGAGATAGCAGAAGCTCAGGCTCTAGGACTTGTCTGACTGTTGGGGTTTGGGCTTCTGGAACCCTTGAACTGCACAGTGTCCAGGGCCAAAACCCAGCAAGAAGAGAGCTTTCTTGGGGGCTCTAGTTGATCTGGCACACTAGGAGTTAAAGGGCAGGAAGGTTAGAGGAGGGAACAATTTACCCCCATTCCCCTCTCCTTTTGTTTTCTCTTCCCCCAGCTTGGTGATGCATAGTGGTTGATTCCTTCTTTGGGGGGCTGGAGACCTTCCCTGTTCCACCCCACTCAGGAAGTGGGGGCAGGGAGGTGACACTCTCACTTGGCTCAAGTGTGGGCACTCCCCCAACAAAAAATCCAGATTGAGGGAATGGGATGCAGAGAAGGGACCACAGCTCAGACGGGCTTGATTGGATTGATCAATTGTTATGGCTGGGTAGCATCAGCAGCCCAGCCGGAGTTCCTGCCCTCGCCAGCACCTCTACCCAGTGCCTGTGCCCCTGGGGCCTCTGTGAAGGGAGGCAGGTGGATATGGTAGTGCCCATCTGACCCTTGGGCAGAAGCTGGTAGGCTCAGAACTCGCCTGCCCACATCCCACTTTCCACCACCCTCTGGCTTCCTCCTGATTGCCTGCTGCTGCTGCTTCTATCTGGGGACTTGCCAGTCTGATGCTCTTTTCTGGGTTCTTCTGGGCTGTGGCAGGGAGCATGGGAGGGGTGAGGAGAGGAGCCTCTGGGGGTAACGGGAGGGGGAGCACCTGCTGTGTGTGTGATGGCCCCCTGACTTCAGAACACTCCAAATCTGGCTATTGAAGTGTCAACACAGAAGTCTGTTTTCGACAACACAGACTTCACCAGGCAGGGTGGTGACGCCCCACAAGCCTCTAAGATGACAGTCTGTGGTTCCTGCCCGTTAACTCAGGGGAGGCCAGTGGGGACAGGGGCTGCATCCCAAAGAGGGACAGGAGGAGCCTGGGGGAGGAGGCAGAGAACCTGCCTTAGAAGCAGGTGCGCTGAGCTGGTGTCCCACCTACACCACACCCTCCCTAATTGGCTTCCCCAAACCTTTTGTCTGGAAAGAGAATACACACCCCAGGTGTCTTGCACACCCTCGGAAGACCTGTTGGGCCGCAGCACATCCCTTCTCTGCAGCCTCTGCAGAGCTCGCTGTCAGGGTAGTTTCCTTTGAAACTCAGAGTGTCAGGGCTGTTGGCGTATTTTCCTCTCGCCCCGTTTCTCATGGACAGGCATGTACTTGGGCTGGCTGGGCAGGATGTTACAGCAAAACCAATTCCGCTGGCCTGGGGTTTGCAGCATGTGTAAACGGGAATCTCAGTGTCCGTTTTGGAGGCAGCGCTGTGGAGAGTGTCTCAGAATCCGATTCAAGGCCTAATAGTCAAGGCTGGAAGGAAGGAGGGGATATTGCAGAGCCTGGGCCCAGCACCCCCGGCTGAGTGGACTAGAAGGTGTCTCAGAGCCTGACCGTCCATGGCCCGATGAGCTGTGATGCATTGTTGATTCTGATATCAGTTCCCTTCGCCGCCACTCAGCTTTGCACAATGAATCCACTTCGTTGGCCATTGCCTGACTCCAGACCCAGTTGCATGCTGCCAGGATCGTCGCCGGCCAGCATCCTGGTGCTGATGGCTGAGCAAGTGGGCCAGGCCCTGGGCAGAGAGTTGGCCCCAGTTGCTCTGTCTACGATACTGCCATTGTCTAGCAGCTGACTAATGTTCATTGTTCAGCACAAACAAAACACCCAAGGGAGGTGTGAATGTACCTTCGATTTTCCTGATTGTATCTTTCCTGGTTAACCTGGCAAATTAAATGGCTCCTACCTTTGGGAGGGACAGACAGAGTGGGTGTCTGTGTATGCATCTGTTGTGCTAATTTTTTTTTTTAACTTCGAATTTTAGCCAGTGTGCCAGGCTAAAATGGACATTAACCATAAGCTGTGGGACTTAGCTTATAATATTTCTGACCATCTGCATATAGTCTCACCTTCACTATAGAGTGTGTGCATACATGCATGTGTGCAGGGCTTTGTGTGTTTGTGTTGGTTATCTACAAGTCACTGCACTGTGCACGTGCAGACCCATGGGGACTAGGACAAGGAGGTGTGGGCACTGGTATCTGTGAGTCACCATAGGACTGGGGCCATAAACATATATCAAATATATATGCACGTATAACTGACTTCTTAGGGCTTTCTGACTGGGATTTTGTGAGTGGCCTTGATAATGCCCGTGTTTATGTCAGAGTGTCAGTGAGGGTGACTTTGGAGGAGACTTAGGGTTTGCCCTTAGCCAGCCCCTTCCGAGACGAGCTGCCGGGTCCCCTGGAGTGGGAAGCCTGGACAGTGCTTTCTTTTTCTGCTCTGACCTTGGCTTCAGATAGGGCCTCCGCATCCTCAGGGAGATGCTCACCTGGAGAGACCTTCCTCTCTTGTTAGCCTCCAGTTGTCTCCCTGGCAGACAGAGCAGCTCTGGAACCTGGTGTTAACTGGGGCCTCGCTTGCCCACGGCTTCTCATGATCTCTGAACAGCTGGGAGGAGCCATGGGAGATAGATTTTCAGCTACTAATTAGGAATCTTTGCTTCCTGCATGAATACTTGGGGAAGAAGATCATCCAGGGAGAAAGGTGGCATACTCTAGGAATTTAAAAAGGAGCGTGAGTATGGGCTCTGCTCCTGCGTGAATAGCCCTGCAGAACCACATGTGTGCCCAGACTGGCAACATACGTGTGCCTGGAAGCATTCCGGTTCATGCAGCAGAAAGCAGGAGCCGCCTTGTTGGAAAGAGAAGTGGGAATGAGGGTCAAGGAGTAGGGAAGAGGGCAGTCCTGGGAGCCCAGCACCCTGTGCCCAAGTCCAGCTGGCAAGTGCTTCTCCCCCGTGATGCCCGCCCCTCTCCATAGAGACCAGGTCTGCAGAGCCCGCAGCAGATGTGGTGGCTGGGGTAGGAGGTAACTTAAGATCTGAGCAGGGATCACCTTGCAAAGGGAATGCCCTGAGCTGGAGATAACACCCCTTTGTCCAGTTAACCGTTTAATCTCTGAATTCTATTGTGTGGTTTGGGGCTGGGAGCTGGGGAGAGGGAAAGTTTAGGAGAAAACCCATCAGACCCATTCCACAGGGAGAGATTACTCAGTGCAACAGAAGAGACCCAAGAAGGACACAGAGGAAGACTTCCTGACAGGAGACTGTAGGCTTTTTAGGGCAATGGAAAATCCCAACGTTTATCCTGGGATGGGAGAGTGGGGGGCAATAGGTATGTATTCTCAGGTGCTTATGGGATCTGTGCCTTTCAGTCTTCCAGGACAGAGCAGCAGTTGTCCAAGGCTCTAGTCAAAAGGGAGCCACAGGTAGCTCGGACCCCTAGAACCTGGAGATTACCCCATCTTGGCCATCCACCATAGTGAGACAGCAAAATAGGGCCAGGTGGACTGGGTTTGAATCCCAAGTCTACCAATTGCTAGCTGAGTGGACTGTTAAATCACTTTGTAGGCCTCAGTTTTCCCATCTGCAAAATGGGTTTCTGTTAATACAGATTTCAAAGGAGGTTTGTGAAGATTTGGTCAAGAATAACGTATGAAACGTGCTTAGCACATTGTCACTCCATGTGATAAATGTACAGGAAAGTGGCAGCTACTCCTGTTTTCTGTGCCTTTCCTCTGAGTGGTCCTGGCCCCCTCTGGGTCTGCCACCTGGGCAGTGCCAACTTTGTACTCTCTTGAGAAAGAGCCACACAGCTGCCTGCACTCTGCTGACCTCACTACCCTTGTCTCCAACCAGGAGCTGCTTGGGCGGTGAGCCCCCGCCCCCACCTGAAAGTGATGGCAGAGGCTACGGCAGCCCTGGGGGCTCAGCTGGCCTGGTTGGCTGCAGGCACCTGCATGAGCCCGGCCCTGGTGGTCGTGTACTACACAAGCAGCAGGTGCTGTGCGGCCTTTGTTCTGCAGCGTGTCGCCAAGGGTGCTCCCCGGCACCCGCCTCACTCCCTGGCAGTGGCCCAGCTGGGCGCCATTGCCCAGCTGGAGCGCTCACTGTGACAGCAGCCTGGGGTCTGCAGGAAGGGCCTGGGACTCAGCCCTGCCTCCCTTCAAACTTCCACATTTGGGGGGAGGGTGGGCAGCAGGATGGTCTCCAGCAGTCCACTCATCTGATGAGATGCTGCAGCCAGATGGGTTGAGAATCCCACCTGGGTCATCCCCTTCTCACTGGCAGAAAGTCCTTCATTCGATTTCTCCTGTTGCAGAGTCAATCTTTTCGCCAATAAGAATGATAATGTTTGGAGCACTCTTTTCAGCTCATAGTTTCAGCTGATCCTCTCAATAATCCCGTGTGAGTGGTATTAGTAGTTCTTCCATTTTGCAGATGAGGAAAGCGAGATTTGGGTTTAGTACCTGGCTGAGCGTCTCATGCCAGTGTAGCCAAATTAGATGCCGGCGCTTCTGGCTCCAGATCCCGTAGATGAGGACAACACAATGGGCTGGGATGGACAGATACAGAAGAAGTTGGGCCAGGCTATGGTAGAATGCGTCCCGTGAGATGGTAATTCGCTTCACCAGCCACCACCAGCTTACACTCTCCCACAACAAGCCACAGCATGGCCACTCCCTGGGGAAGGAAGCTGTGGACATAGGTTGGAGAGGGGCCCAGGCTGGCACACGGTAAGGACACGTAACAACAGAGCAGCTGGAGGGTCGGGGGAGCGATGTCCTTCTGGCCTGAGACATGGGCAGGGCCCCTGTGATGTGAGCACGGAGCCCCAGGGCACAGGCAGGCACAGGGCCAGGGCGTGGGCCTAGCCCAGGGGCGGAGTGGTGCTCAGAAAGCATTGTGGACCTGACGGAGCAGCAGAGAGGGGAAAGGGGATGAGATTTGGCGGGCAGATTCGATTCCCACTCCTGGGCTGCCCCCCACCCCCCTCTGGTCTGCACAGACCCTAATTTCATTCTCAGTTTATGAGGAGTCTCATTACCAAGCCACAGACAATAAAACCCGCCCGGCCACTCCGGCCCGGATCTCATTAGAGGACATTAGTTCCGCTGGCTGGTGGCTCCGTTGGGACACAGCTGCAGGCGTGGCCCAGGCAGCAAAACAGGCCAGTGGCCATGGCACAAGAATGTCCCATTGGGAGTTTGAGTTCCATCTATGGGCTTAAATGGAGTCCTCCCCCTTCCCCCCCGAAGTCCTGGAATGCATGTTCCCCAAAGCTGGAAACATGGAGTCCCTCCCGCCCACTTGGACCCCCAGTTCTGCCCCCTGCCTTAAGGGGAGAAGGACACAGCTCCCTGCAGGGCTGTTCATAGGAGTCCACCTTCTCTGGGAGGAGCTGGCTGAGAAGCTCTGCAAATCCTCGTTCCACGGAGGAGGGCCTTTGGGGACAGGGAACAGCGGGCCCACCCACGCACATAGGTCTGAAGATGCTCTGAGCCATGTCCTAGCAGCAGAGATGGGAGTCTAGAGTCCTCACCGCAGCCTTGGCCTGAATTTTAGCCCATCTTTCTGTCCAAAAAGTAGGGATAGAGACCTGGGGACCCCATGGTAGAAGCATTTTCCCTCCCCTAAAGATGCAATTTCACCAACTGGCAGCCTTGGCAGGGGCTTCCTGCTCCCATCCCTTCCCTGAGGAGGAGTAACTTGCCTACAATCCCTGTGATGAAGCCTTGGGTTTCATATTCTCCAAAGATGGGATTCTTTCTCTTAGCAGAGTCTAGTGCCTGTTGACAGCCAGCCTCCTCTCTGTACCCTCCCCTCTCTTTGATCTTTCTTCCCCTGCAATCCTGCATACCTGCTGGTCACCAGAATACCACCAGGGCTCAGTGGCTGTCGCCGTGTGAAACAAGACAAGGGCGAAGGAGAGCTTGCCCCTCCTCGTGCCTCAGTCTTGTGGAGGAAAGTAAGTGCCAGGCCCGAATTATAGGCCTTAGTGTACGCGGGCTCACTTGGTCTGCTTCCATGGAGGGGTCACACAGGCCAACCCAGGCTTTGGCACATGAGCTGGTGTTCCCGCCACATGAGTCAGCGGAGATGGGAGCACCGGTCTGTTTGGGCAGACGCGAGTCGGCCCTGCTGTGGAGGAAAGGGGCCTGGAGACCCGTACTGCCCCTGTGAGGCCCTTGTCTGCAGCTCGTCTGGAGTGCGAGCCCCGAGGGGGATCGGTGAGGCTGCCTCCGTGGGCTCTGTTCTCCGGCCCCCGAGCAGCGCCCCAGGTGCCCCCTCCCTCGCTCCCGGTATCTTCTGGGCAAGTGCTGTCAGCTGCTAGGACAAAGGAAGTAGAGAAGGTGCCTCTGAGCCAAGCCAGCCCTGCCGCCACTTCATGTGGGTCCTGCTGTGGGAGGGGCTGGTAGCGACATCCTCATTTGTGGGACTCTTGCAGCAGCCCCGGCTCGCTTCTCTCCCGGACTCCTGGCTCTCTAGCTCCAATCTGCGCGCACTGCTTCTTGGGTGAATGTGTCTAAAGCACACCCGAGAAAGACACTCACTGGCCCAGAAGCATTTGATGGCTGCCCCGTCCCTTGCTCATCTCCCACCACCCTCCCCTGCATGCCAGGCCCACCCAGCCACACACCCCTCTACACGTGCCCCTTCGTTTCCCACCTCAGTCCTTTGCATGTGCCATTTCCCCGCAAAGTTCTCCCTTATTTCCCATATGTAAATACTGAGGTTGAGGGCCACTTCTCTCAGCCTTCATGTAGCCCCAGCTAGGGATAACCTCTCTCATCTCAAAGCCCCCCCAGCACCTCATCCATGCCACCCCATGGCACTAACCACTCTACGTCTTTCAAAATAGTTATTTGGGCCTGGGATTTATCTTCTCCCCAAGACTCAGAGCTTCAAAAGGACAGGGTCCATTGCTGATGGAGTTTGGTTTCCCCAGGGTCTAGCACAGGGTCGGCCACCTCGTGGGCTGGTAGTACATGCTAGGTGGATATGTGGTTGCTTGTTTGGGCAGTTGATGATGGTGATAATAGTAGCAAACTTTTATTGAGAGTCCTCGGATGCTCAGACACTGTTGTAAACATCTTACATGTAATAACTTATTTAGTTTTCATAACAGCTTACGTGGAAGGTACTTCTGTTCTCCCTGTTTTTACATATGGAAAGACGAGGCCCGGGCAGAGGTTGCCCGTGGTCACACAGCTAGTAAGTGGCAGAGCCAGGATTCAGATCCAGGAAGTCAGGCCCACTGTCCATGATTGTACCACTTGGCGAGCTGCCTCTCTTCTCGGGGGGTGATGAAGGAAACAGCTTACTAAGCCGGGAGTAACACAAGATCTTGCCTCCAGAATGCCCACCACCCCTGCACAGCAAGCACCTTATCACTGCTTACCCTTCTGCTCCTTTGATGGTACAGGCGTAACCTGGCACATCCCTGGAGCATTTGGGGAATTATCAGTGCTTATCATCAGAGAGTCTCGGCAGTCATTACTACTGTATCTTTTGGATACCTTACAAGTTCTAGAAGTACAATCGTTATGCTCCTAGTATATTCTGCTACTGTCACTGTTGTGTCTTGAGAGTATTAATGTGGCTATGCTGGAGGGACATGTCTTGCTATTCATCACTCTTTCATCCCCTGAGTCTTTGGGCATCACTGATGCCATTTGGGGCCTCCTACCATGTTTCACTGGGAGACTAGAGGCAGGTGTAATAGCTTCTCCCAGAGAATCCGCCTGGAACTGCCCCCAGCAGGTGTTCCCAGGCTGGCCCAGATCCTGAATGGGTCTACCACTCAGCAAGCTGATCCTATGCCAGGGCCTGTCCTAAGCTTCTGCAAGATTCCAGTCTCTCTTGCCCTCACCCAGAGATCCCAAAAGATGGCAAGGGAGGGGCCCCTCCCTGGGGAGGGGGATAGGAAGAGGATTTAGGGTGTTCACCTGTGCAGGCTGCTTTGATCTCCTGGGATGAAAGAGCTGGTGCTTCCTTGCCCCAGGCGGGTTCAGGACAGAGCCTTCAGAGGCCTGGCAGCCTCACAGTGTGTGTGTGTTGGGGGGGCGGGTTGTAGAGAGCTATCTCAGGAAGGAGGATTGTGGGAGCAGAAAAATCAAAACCCTTTCCCAATCTTGCAGCTGAGGATCAAGTGAACCCCAGATGGCCCACGTGCGTATTGTCTCTGGAGGGTCACAGAGGGCCGGTGCTCCACTCCGCATACCCTGACCCTGTAGGTCACCACGTGGGCTCAGGCCTCACAAACTCCCTTGCTTAATTAGGAAGGTAACTCGGCTGCAAAACAGTCATCTGATATGTTTCGACGCCAAAGAGAAATTCCTGCTAGACCCTCTGCTGGTCTAGATTATCCATGCTCCGTTAGCTTGAATTACGGTGTGGCCTCTGAGGCCCAGACACAGGCCAGAGCTATGCGATGGGTTCCTGGGGCTGGAATCTGCCCTGCACCCAGAAGGTGCTTGGAAGCAATAGGAGGATAGGAGGCTTAGGACCCACCTGACCCCCATCCAAACCTAAGGATTGCTTTGTCTGCACAAAGGGAACAGCTTTGCCCAGAGCCTGCCTGCCCCAGGGCCTGTGGATGTTCCCCCCTGACCGCCACCCCCTACGCCCCCTGCTCTTGAGCTAGCCACTTTCATGCCCCTCTTCTCTCCCCCCTGGGCCAGGCCTCCTTTGAGGTTTTGAGTCAATGGCAGAGACTTTCTGCAGTGGCTCCAGGGTAAAAATTGAAACGGAGGGAGGGACAGGCTTCTCCCAAGTGTAAATAAGATCAGAGCACAGCATCCACACTACACTGGGTTATTTTATTATGATTGCCCACCTCCCTTGCCCCCGAACTGTCCTGATCTCATTGGCCTAGATTGCTGCATCTCTCAGAGTGATGGATGGGCCTCCTCTCCCTTCCCAGGCAGGGTGGCCAGCCCTGCTACCGAGACACCCTCCCACCCAGCCCCTTCCCAGATTTATTCCCTGTGTTTATGGAGCCCAGAGAGTAATCAGTGTCCTGGGCTGGCTGAGCACTCTGATTATCTGCACTCGGTTGATGGATGGGCCTTTGGGGAACTCAGGCAACAGCCTCCTGCTTCCCTGTGCCTGCCCCTGCCAGGGCCCAGCACCCTTCCCAACCCTCCTGGCCTCCCAGGAGGCAGATAATGGGCCTCCGGTGGTACTGAAGGGGGCTGGTGATGGGGGAGGGGAGGCGGCGACAACCCTGAGCACCGACCTCTCAGCACTGCTGCAGGGGTAGCTGGGAAGGGACTCTGGCTCCCCCTTCTCTCCAGGGAGCCTGGGGCAGGGGCAGACAGTGACACCAGACAGCTTCTCTGGAGACAGGCCCCCAGCTCTGCTCAGAAACACCCTTCCCAGGAAATGGCCTGATTATCCTCCCGTCTCACATCACTCCATTACTCCTATCCCCTCGGCACTGTGTACACAGTTTACGCTGTAATGATAATTTGTGCTGCTTTATGTGTTTCTTTACAAGTGTTTTTATGTCCTCTGTGTGTATGAGAGAAGTTTATGGGTTTATGTGTGTATGTGTGTGTGCATGAGGTCATGTGCTGTGTGTGTGTGTGTGTGTACCTGCTCCTGATTAGACTCTGATTGCCATCTTCTCCCCGACGGAGGTAGGGAGCTCTCACCCAACTCCCTGGTGGGGGGACAGAGCCTGATACTGGGGGACGGAGTTGGGGAGGCAGGCAGTCAATGATGACGGTCCGAGGCAGGGTCCACACTGCCCGCCAGTCTGAGAATGCAGAAGGTCAATCTTAGATAATTGTTTTGTCTATAGGATCACAAACAACAGGTTTGACTATTTTTCCCCAGCAAATTGACTGAACCCACTGACTGATTTGGAGCCAAGTGGTCTCTGCCTTTTATTCCTTATGTGTGCATGTATATCTGTGTCTTGTTTCCTCTGAACGTGAGCTCCCTTCACTGTAAAATGGGGAGGCGAGAATGGGAGGTTGAGGATGTGAATCATGCGTGTGGCGTGGTTAGCGTACTGCCTGGTACAGAGCAAGTCCTCACACCACTTGGCTGTCATTAGCTACTGCTCATCCAGGCCCCTGCCTCTGGAGGAAGGTCAGTTCCCTGGGACTGAGAAGCCAGCCCAGGAGCCCTCCCAGCAGTTCATGACCTAGCACACCCAGGAGTCCCTCAGCTGGGCTCCCGACCTCTCCAGGGTGATCACCTTGGGCAGAGTACATCAGGGGCTCAGGCCCCTGGGCTCCTGGAAAACCACCCCCACCCCTACATGGTCACCTGGGAAGGTGCCCGGTGGCTCTTTGGAGCCATCCTGTGCTTCTTTCCTAAAGGTACTTGGAAGCAAGTGTTATATGCCCTCCAACAAGGAACCCCAGGTGCAGGATTGTGGCTGCCTCAAGTGCCCCGTGCCAGCACTTGTGGGAATCCCGGTGCCCTGGGTGTGTTGTGCTGGGAGAGGGGTGGGCAGGGTCATTCCTGCACTCAGCCAACAATGTGGGCACTAGTGCCCCCTGTGGGCCAGGCACTGAGTGGGAGTAGGCAGGGGCTGCAGCAGTAAACATAAGGTCCCAGCCCTCCTGGAGCTCCAGTCCAGCATGGGACAGCATCAGCCCTCTGACCTCACACACAGCAGGTGACACCTGAAAATGCCATCTCTTCATGCCCGCAGGGCAGGGGACTGGCTGGGAGATGGAGAGAAGGAGCTGGGGCCTTGTAGGGTAATGCCCACATAAACCGGGCACTCTCACTGAGCCCTCCCTGCTGGACATGGAGGGGCAGGTGTGGCTAGGCGGGGGGGCTGCCTTCTCCTTCACCTTTGAAGGTGGGTTAAAACGTCTGAGCCTACCTGTTGCCCTCTCAGCCCCAGATCTGGAAAGAGCCTCCCAGCCGGCTCTCCGCTGAGGGTACCTCCCTGCCATGCAGAGGAAGGCGGGAGAGGATAGAAAGAGTAAGTCAGAGAATCCTAGAGTCTCCGCTTGGAAGGGGAGTCAAATAATGTAATACCCACCCACTTCCGAAAACCCCTCAACAACATCCCTACCAGTTGCCTGATCATACAGCTTCAGCATAAATACCTCCCGTGACGGGGAACTCACCACCCTACATGGAAGCCCATACAGCTCTGACTGCCCCAAATTCTTCCTTGCACTGAGCTGAAGTCTGTATCCCTGAAGCTCCCACCCCTTAGTTTCTACCCCATTGGAATCACATCTTATCTTGCACGTGGTTCCTTCAGGCATTTAAAGAGGGCCTCCTGCTCCCAGAGTCTTGTCTCCCATGAGCTCATTCAACAAAGGTCGGACACAGCTCCCCATTCTCAGGTGCTCTTTGGGACCAAGTTGTCTAGATCCCCAGTGAGAGGTGTGGTGCTCCAAATGTGGGCTGACCAGCCCGGGGATTTTGGCACAGGCTTTCCCAGCTGCCACAACTGTCCGAGGATCTGGGAGGAGGCAGAGTGGGCTGGCTGCCCTCACGCTTCCCCACTTCTGCCTCACCCCTTCCCAACACTGTTTTCCTTTGGATTAACAATAAATTGCAGTGAAAGATCCGCTTATCTCCAGTGGGAATTAAGGAATTAAGTTGGTGGTGGGAAGAGAGGGGCCTGAGAGAGGGAGCATATTGCAGAAATTCAGGGCATAGTGAGGACAGTGGGGAGGGCAGGGGACAGCAAGGGCCCTCTGTCAGTGGTCCCTTCCCCCTAGAAGCAGTGGAGGCAGCCCCCCAGTTCTCCCAGCAGCCTCTGCCCTAGCGGGGATGGGTGGGGCCAGTTGGAAGGGTGTGATCATCGGGGGGGCGGTGCCCCACACGGATGCGCACGTGGGGTGATCTCCTGGCAGCCTCTCATGTCGCCCATTGGTGCTTCATGACATGGTGCAGCAGCTCTGTGGCATGTCATGGCACAGGGAGAGCAAGCCACGCGTGTGGCAGGGTGAGGCACCCTGTTGTGTGACATTGTGACAGGGAGGCTGTGATGCGGATTCTGCAGCCAGAAGTTCACCACCCTGCAGACAGTTGATCAGCACCACCCAGGCACTGATGACCCCTGGGCAGACCCTGGTGGCCCACCTTGCCTTTCTGCTGAGACTGACTTAGCTATGGATTCTGGTGGCAAATGGTTGGAGAGTCTGGGCTTCTCTATATCCTAAGGGTAACCCAGAAACCTCCTTCCTGAACCCCAAGGGGGTCACTCAAGATCTGCCCCCAAAACGTGCCTCCACCCTACTCAGCTCCAGCCCCCCTGCCCCCAAAGCCCAGGAGGCTCTGCTTGGAGTCCTTTCCCCATCCCCCACGGTTGCTGCTCCTGCCACCCTCTCAGGCATCACCCCTCCCTAGCAGGGGATTCGGTGACCCCCTTCAGTGCCTCCCCTTGCCAAACCCTGAGGCTAAGCAGGGAGAGATAAGGAGCTGAGCTACCCTCGGGAGGGTGGGGTGGAGAGGTGAGAAGTGAAGAGGGGATGGGTCCCAAGGATGGGGCTGCCTCCAGGTCACCCAGACCTATCATGGGGACATGCCCCAAATAATAGTTTTACTCACTGTCATCCTGCTCTCTCCAGCCCCCCACCCCCCTCAGGGCTGGGAGCAGGGATTGATATTGATATTCAATAGCAGCAGCCACTGGGAAGGGCAGGGCAAGATAAAGAGCAAGGCCAGGCTGGAGAGAGTCTGCGGGAGGGGGAGGGGGTGGGAGAGAGGCAGGAAGGCAGGGTGGGGGTGGGGAGTTCCAGAAGCGCTGGGATTCAAAGCTGGTGAAGGGGTGAAGCCAGAAATTGGGCCCTCAAGTCCAAGAGCCTAGCTGGTTAATAATTAGTAACTCGAGTTAATAAATCATTGGTGGTGCTTCCCCAATTTCACATCCCCCACTTCCAACCCTGGAGATCCTTCTAGGCTCTGCCTAGGCCTCTGAAAAGAAGCCCCCACCTCCACCCCTGTCCTGAGCCGCCCCTCCCCCTTTCCCCCTCTCCCCCTCCCCTAGGCGGTTTCTGGTCTCTGGAGCCAGCCTGGTGTTTAATCTCTGAGAGAGATTAGTGACCTGCTTTCACTGGCCTCCCCCTACAGGCTCTTTGGATGCCCCTAGATATCTCCTGCTGGAAGGGCAGGCCCTGTGGCCACCCAGAGAGCATCTCCAGGTACTTACCCTCTTTGACAGTGCCACTGACCCCCATCGGCTCACTTAGCTGGGCCCTTTCTGCTGGCCAGATGGGTTCCTGGGGTGACCATGTGGGTAACTCGTCCCTAATCCTTTCGGTGAGGTCAGTTAGTCAGTCAACAGATGTTCTTTGAGCCTTCACTATGTGCCAGATACTGTGTGTCAAGAAGAAGTGCTTTAAGCCGCTCAAATTGAGGTTAAAGGCTTTATTCAAAGGCTGATGTGCCTTAGGGGGCACCTGAAGACCAGCTAACTCCCCAAGTCAAAGCAGGATTGGAGGTTTAGAGGAAAGGGGGCCACGTGTCCTTGAGGTTCGGCCTGTTGGTGGCATTTTTCATCTCCAGCTGCTGGAAAATTTCCCATTGGAGGTTGTCCGGGTTTCCGTGCCTCTTCCTTGGGATCCTTGGTGCAGTCCCATCCTGATGGCTGTCAGAGCAGTTGTTTCTAGAGCTGGTTTTGTAACCCTGTGGTCAGGGGAGGGGGAGGTGGCAAAGAAAGGACGAAAAGGGAAAGGAGGTGAGGGTTGAAGCGAGGGAAGCGGGGAGCCTCTCCTGCCTGTTTGAGTCCTTTGCACAAGCTGGGGCTGAGTAGAGTAGTGACATACTGTCCAAAAACAGGTGTCGCCCCTGCCCTCGGGGTGATGCACAGAGCAGTCCAGAGGATTAGCCGAGTGATTAAAGTATGTATAGGGCTGTAAAGGAGTCGCCGGCCCGAACCTGGGGGAGGCTTCCCTGGGAAGTGACCTTGATGCTGAGACCTGGAGGCTGCGTAGGAGTGGCTGGAGGAAGCAGCAGAGGAGGGTGACCAGGGCAGCCTGAGGGAGGCCAGACTGGGCACGCGTGGAAGAAGCTAGCGTTTTCTGGATGGGCGTGTGGAGGCGTGTGGCCATAGAAGGGACTGGGAAGGCCATGTGGAGGATTTTACACTTAAGAGAGCAATCCCCCAATCTGTTCTGTCCGATTTCAGCCTAACCTGCGCCCCAGGCCAGGCCAGCTTTTCTGACTGCCAGCTGGACATCCCGTGTCATACCTCGTGTGCCATCCCAAAGCCGCCCTTGTCCTCCTCTTCCCAGGACCACAGCCTTCTCTAGGCTCTTCCCATTTCTATGCTCGGAACCCCAATTCTGCCCTTCACTGGAGCTGTGGCTCCTTCTTCATCCTTGCCTCTGATTTGCTGTCAGTTCTTATTGGTTCCATTTCTGCAGGACCCCTCCCCAGTCCCACTACCACCCGCTCTGAGACATCCCTGGGGCCTCTCCCCATTCATGTGTAGCCTGCACATCTCTGTCAGAGCAGGAAGAAGTTTGAGTATGTCACCCTCCTGCTCTGTCTGAAGCCCTCGTGGGCTCCCCAGTGCTGCTGACTGAAGTACAGACTCCACGATCTGGGCCAGGGTTTCTCAGCCCCAGCCAGCACTCCTGACATTTTGGGCTAGATAATTCTTTGCTGTGGGGGGCTGTCCTGTGCACTAACAGCATCCCTGGCCTCTACCCAGTAGACGCCAGTAGTATCCTTCCCCCACCCCCCACCACGTGACAATAAAAAATGTCTTTAGACATTGCTGAATGTCCCCTGGGGGGCAAAGTCACCCCCAGTTGAGAACTACTGGTCTAGACCCTCGCTGTGGCCAGAACCTACTTTTCCAAAGATATCTCCCACTACTTGACATGAGCACACTCTAGGTTCCAGCTACAGTTAACTGCTCCCAGCTCCTCCACTCCTGCCCCTGGGCCTTGGCTCCTGCTGCCAGCTGAGCCCAGAGCCCCACCATACCTACCTGTGAAATACCTGGTTCCCAAATGGCTGCCTCCCATGAGGCCTACCCCCCGTCTCCTGGCCCTGTGTTGCCTGGTACTTTCTTTCTCTTCTCCCCTTCTCCTAGGCCCTGAGCTCTTTGAAGGAGCGGACTCAGCCTTTAAATCTCTGCAGGCTCTAGCTCCGTGCCTTGTGCACAGTACGTGCCCTGTAAATGTGCAAGAAACTGTTGGGAACTCGCTGGCTTCCCCTCCTGCTCAACCCCAGTAAGCTATGAGGTTTGCTTCTTCTGGACACCTCTCTGTTTTCTTGGCATTTTGTTTAACCTCCGTAGCCAAGATGTGAGAACTTCTGACTCTTCCCTCTCTCCTGACACCTCCCATCCCCACCTCATGTTGTTTGCAGCAAACAAAAGCATCTTTTCCATTCAGTCAACATTTACTAAGTACCTCCTATGCATCGAGTCCTGGGGACCAGGGGGCTCTGTGGTTGTGTGTGTGAAGTTGCACATGGATGTGTGGTTTTGCAGGCACGTGTGCTGGCACATTTCTAGGTTTGGGGGTTTGTGTTTGAGTCAGAAATTATACCATCCACACCAGGGTTTGCTCTGGGGTCTTCTCTTCCGCAAGCTGCTCTGCACTCCACACCCCACCCACGCTGGGCTCGTCCTCTCTGCACACTGTCTCTCACCTTTCATCCCACCAGGCCTTTGCTCTCACTGTCCCCTCTGCTTGGCGGGCCCTATGTCACTGCCTGGCAAACTCCCACTCATCCTTCGAGGCCCTTCCGTCTCTAATCCCCCTCCCCAAATTCATCATTTCCTCCCCATATCGTCATGGCACTTGTGAATATTCCTGCCACAGCACAATGATCATGTTATTAGTTAATTTATCCTGTGTCCTTGAGCCTGGGACTATATCACTCGTGCGTGCGTGCGTGTGTGTGTGCGTATAATCCCTACTTTCAAGAACTTGATAGGTTTAAATGTGTGCCCCCCGGTGCTGCCCCTCTCCAAGGTGGCATTCCCTCAACTCCAGCCCCTGACCTTTGAGAATTGAAGGGGTGAGGGTAGGGGTGACTGAGTGGTGACTCCCCCTGGGCAGCTTTCTCCATGCACCTGAGATCTCCCTCCCAAAATTTCTGTCTGACCCCAGTCCCTAGTCTACTGGAAATGACCAGGGGCTTCCTGGGGTAGCCGGGGGTAGGCAGGTTGGGTTAGGGGGCACAGCCCTCTGTGGCCTATTCACATCACACCCCCTTCCAGATCCATCTCTGCCCTGTTTAATTGGAATTTGGCTAGTGGAGACCATCTGTTCTATTCCGGCCTGTTTCCATGACAACCAAGTGGCTTGAGACTGAGGTTTGTGGTGAGAGAAGTGGCCTGGGGGATGCCGGGAAAAATCAGCAAGGTCTTCTCCCTCAAACCTTCTCCACCTCACCTTCTCCCCTCCGCCCTGCCCTCACCCCCAAGCCCATAGTAAAAATAAAGCTGCTGCCTGCCAGGAGTCAGAAGTCCCCCAGCATCACTCTGCCATTGCAGCTCCAGCCCTGCTCTCTCCCAGGCTCCTTTGGGCTTCCCACACACGGCTCCCTCCCCTTTCCATTCATAAGCTCTTGCCACTGAGCAGACTGGGGAGTTGGCCCTGCCTTCTACCCACACCTGGGAAACCTGGGGCCATGAAAGCCTGCAGTTTTTGCCTATGCTTTTGAACCTCAGCCAGCCCTGCCTGCCTTCACTTCCTCACCCCATCGGGCATCTCAAAATCTCCTTCATCACACACACACACACACACACACCACTTTACAAGCATCAGAAATTTCCACCCCTCGTGACAGCTGATGCATTCCCCTCCCCGCCCCTGTCCAGGGAGCCTCAGTCCCCATAGACCTTCAGGTGACAGGGCTCTGAGAGTGGAGTCCTTTGCTTCCCTGCCCTAAGAATGAGTGCCACCTCACAGCCCCGTTACAGATGCTCAGGGCCCCACACAAAGGACTCTGTAGGACCGCCTTCCCCCTGGAGCTTTCCCCCGCCCCTGGTGAATAGAGTGGCCCCGGAAAGTGCCTGGCAGAGAAAAGAGCTCTGAGCCCAGCAGAGAAGATGTGGCAGCTCAGCAACTGGCTGGTCCCTGGATTCGCAGGAGCTCAGACAGGCCCTGACACACGGGGATGGGAGTGAGGCTTTTTCTCTCCTATTTCTGGACAGACAGTTCTGTTTTCATGGTGTTATTTTCTGCCCTAATTTCCCCGTCTATGGCAAAGCCTCTTCCGTGCCTGCTCTATTACCAGGGGACCTGCCTGTCTTCAAAAATAAGTGATGTGGCTTGTCAGGTGACCTGTCTGTCGCTCCTGTGTCCCAAGCATAACATGCTGGGCCATACCTCCTGCATGCGGGGAGGGGAGAGCCTGCCCAGAGGTGGGGGTCCTAGGTTCTCTCCAGTGCCCCCTACCCCAGCAGAATCAGTCCTGGGCGGGGGAGGGAGGAAGATGACAGTCTAGAGCCTCAGAATCATTGCTCAGAGGAGCTTTGCTGAGCAGGGGACCCGCCCACATTGGGGGGTGCTGCAGCCTTGCACAGGTCTCCTAGTGCCTGCCTCCATCAGGGGTGGAGTCTAGCTCTCCACCATCCATCCTTCTTCATATGCCTCTTCTTTTTTTTTGAGATATAATTCACATACCATGAAATTCACCGTTTTGAAGTACACAATGCAGTGAGTTTTAGCACATACACAAAGTTGTGCAGCCATTACCACTTCCTAATATAAAATATTTACATCACCCCAAAAAGAAACCCTGTACCCATTTGTAGTCACTCCCCATTTTTCCCTTTCCCCAACCCCTGGCAAGCACTCATCTACTTCTGTGTCCATGGATTTGTCTGTTCTGGACATTTCATGTGAATGCAGTCATGCTCTGTGTGGCCTTTTATGGCTGGCGTCTTTCACTGAGCATTCCACGTGCCTCTTTCCATGTCACCATCCTGCAGAAAGAGCGTCAGTGGCTCCCAGTAGCTGCAGGGTGAAGTGCAGACCCTTGTCTAATACAAAGCCCGTTTTAAACGGGCGCCCACCTTCCCTTCCATTCACCTCTGCACCAAACAGCCAGCGCTTGAGCCACATCCATGCTTTCAGAGACAGTCTTTCCTCTTCCTGTCCCCTCTTGTGTCTCTGAGGGACTCCTGCTTATCCTGCAAGGTCCAGCTAAAAAGCTCACTCTTCAGTGATCCCTCCATCACCCTCAGAATCACTCCTTCTTCTGAACTCCCATCGCTTCTGGTTCACACTTTAAGAAAACAAACAACAAAACACAGCACTTACCACTCAGTAATTATTTGTTTGCGCCTCTGGGTCCCCTGCTAGACTGAGCTTCTAGAGAAAGAGGAAATGCCTTGTTCTTTCTTATTCCTCTGCTTTCCTGCCTCTTACCACTACCCCCGTCACCTGCTTCTCCCCAAATGAAGCTGGCATTCTGCTTGGCACATCGTATAGGCTCAGTAATGCTTCGCAGATGAAGGCAGGGGAGGAGAAGAACGGGAGCTGGTGGGTTTCATCTGGGGGAGGTGACTTTGGAGAAGGACCTGGAAGGAGGGGGGGCTTCAGCATCCTGGTACAGCAGAGACTAGGTGGGTATGGCTGGATCTGGGAGCTGCCTTTACGGATGCTCAGAGGTGAGAGAAGTGGGGAGGGGTCTTTCCCTCAGTTAGACAGCCTTTGTGGGATGCCCAGGTGGTCACTAGCATGAGAGATGGGGTAGAGGGTTTGGCACGAGGAGAGGCAGAGGTGGGGGCAGAATGGGAGAAGGCAGCAAAAGAGAGAGTAGGGGGTGACCCTTTGACAGAAAAGGGGCGTGCTGTGTACAGGAGAGGAAGGTGCTCCCAGCAGATGGAACAACTTGTACACAGGCCCAAAGGCAAGGCAGAGCTAGTGCCTGAAATATCCAGGAGGAGAGAGCCCAGCATGGGTGAAGGAGAGGGCAGCCTGAGGCTTAGGCTGGTGGGGTGAGCAGGAGCCCAGTTGCCCGGCAGGGGTGGATGGTGGCCCTTACACCTGTCTGATGAAAACCTCCCCCTCCTTCAAGGGTTACTCAAGGATGGATGGACTTTCCCTGACCACCCCAGCTGGCAGGGGTATCAGTGGTCCTGCTGTCCTTGTCCAATGGAAACTACGAGAAGGCAAATGATTCTAAAACCCTCTCCTTCCTCACCCAGCCCCATGGGGAAGAACTGAGGGACAGGGATAGATTTAGGTTCCCTGCCACATAACTGCTTTGTGCCCTTGGACATCCTACTCCACCTCCCTGACCCTCAGTTTCTCTTCCTATGAATGTTGGCCAGCTGAGTATAAAAGCAGGATAATAATACCTACTCCAAGGTTTCATGAGGATTAAGTGAGATGGGGCCCACCAGTGCTCTGAAAGGGCTGCGTGAGCATTTATTCTCACGGGTGTGCTGTCAGCAGAAATTAACTGAGTGAAGGAAGTGGAGGCCCAGAGTCCCTGGTTTGAAGGAATCGCCAAGGCCTCTTCTCTTTTCTTTTATGTCATTTCCAAGAGATTAAAAACCCTGATGGGGGCAATTCCATGCTGCTTATTTGAAATAGGCTTGAAAGCAATCAGTACTGTGTTTCAGGGGCAGGGGACAAATTTAGTCTCCACTCTTACTCTGAGGGTGCAGGTTTGCAGAGAAAAGATAAAAGATATAGTGGGGCCTGTTTTGGGAGGTCACTCCCTCTTCCTGGGCACCCAGCAGTTCTGGAGCAGAGGGAAGTCGGTCCTTCCTGCTGCTGGGGGCCAGTGAGGGGCGGGGGCCAAAGTGGGGTGGGAATAAGGCGAGGCCAGCAGCATTCTCCATGGGGAGTCACCAGAGCCACTGGCCCTCCAAACAGTGGGATCCAGTTCCCAAGGAGGGTGGCAGGCAGACCTTCTGCCCCTGTAAAAACAAAGCTGCCTAATTGCTTTTTAATCTGGGGATGTGGGTCCGCTGGTGTTGGTGCTGAATTGTAAGGGGAGATAGTATCTTTCCCTTTGAGTGAAAAGTTATTTGATATCTGTGTGTCAGAGGAAAGCCCGTGCCCAGGGAAGAGGTGAGGACGGAAGGGAAAGGTGGAAGGAGAGAGAGGAGCGAGGGCCTGGCTCCCGGCCGAGTGGAGGCACGCTGCAGAGGCCTTTATTTCTCCCAATAACAATTGTAAATAAAGGGGAACAAGCATCTCTCTTGTCTTGGCTCAAGGCCATTGTTTGTGCAGGGCTTCCTCCCCACCCTGCCCCTTCCCGCCTCCGCTGCAGGCCCAGGATGAGGAAGACAGCTTGTCTGCAGGCAGAGGGAGTGGGCCGCCAGCTGTCTCACCTGAAGAGGTGGGCGAGGTGGGCTCCTGAGACCTGGAGGCACCCGTCCCCACCCCCACGCCTCTGGCCTTGGCTCCCCCTCCCCAACTTTGCAGAGGCTGCCAAGATGTCCCAGATGACTGCAGTGGCCTCCTAACTAGTGCCCCTGCCTCCACTCCCTACAGTGTATTCTCAACAGTTGTCAGCAGCCTTGGTCAAATCTTGTTCCTCCTCTGCTCACACTCTCTTAACAGCTCCCGTCTCTCTCAGAGGATGAGCCTGGGTCCTCCATCATCTGGCTCCTGCATCTCTCCTCTCCAGCTACACCAGCCAAACTTGCCAGGCACACTCCCACCTCAGGGCCTTTGCACCTTCTACTCCGTCTGCCTGGAATGTTCTTCTCCCAGACAGCCACATGGTTGGCACTTGGTTCTCGACTCACATGTCCCCCCCTCAGTGAGGCCTTCCTGGCCACACTTGATCTGAAGTTAAGTAATCCTCTGTACACACACACACACACACACACACACACACACACTGTCGCCTTGAAAATCCTGCTCGCCACAGCCCGCTCCAGGAGCTGTCCCTGACAGCGCACCCCGGTCCTCTGACAGTGCCCCACTCTCTGCAGAGCATTACAGCATCTACAGAGTGCTCTCACCTCATCCGCCTAGCAACCTCCGGAGGTCAGGGTGGTTATCAGGATGGTTATCCCTGTTTTACATTTAAGAAAAAGTTCAGAGAGAATTCCACATGAGAGTGGCAGGCTCGTAGCCGGAGCTGTCCACGTTTTCCACAGAAGCTCCCCCTGGGCTGTGAGTGGAAGAATGTCCGAGCCCTCCCCCAGCCTCATGTCTGACACCCTGGCCTGGGATGCATGCTGCCTTGTCCTGGGAGCAGCTCTCTGCCCACAGCCAAGGGCAGTCTGGGTCTTGACGTGGCTCTTGCTGACCGCCTGCTGCCCCGTATCCCAGCTCGTCTGGGTCCCCTCCCACATCCCTCGCCTCCCTTCTGGTGTGCACACAGGCACAGCTGATCTTTCAGCCCTTTTCCTGCATCTGTCCACCTGGCTGGAGAGAGCCTCCTGAGGTGTGGCAGGACGTTCTCAGCGCCCAGGGCCTGCGCTTACCCCAAGGAGGAGAGTCAGACCCGAGCCCTCATAACCTTAGTAAACCAAGTTATAGATGGGGAGGTGAAACTGAGAGGGCCCGAGGGACCTCTTCCTGTGCTTGGGGCGGCCCTCTGTTGCCATAAGCCCTTCTCACACAGCTCTGGGCTCTCCATCTTGAGAAACACTGGGGTAGTCCCGGGAAAGATCCAGAGGGAGGAGGGAGACAGCCCTGCCCTCAGGTGCACATGATGGCCACCAGAGACTCCCAGCTGTGTGGCTTTGAGTGAGCCACCAGAGGCACTCGTTCCACCCCAGGTCCATGTCCCTGGGTGCTAAGGCAGGGTGCCCGAGCTGGGAGCTGGTGGGGCTCTCTGCAGCGGGCTTCCTGGAGGAGCCGAGCCTGGGAGGTTTGGGAGGAGCAGCGCCTTGTCTTGGAGGAGACGTGTGGGTGCAGTGGAGTGGACAGTCAGGAGGGCTGAGCACACATTTCATTAACCTGGCAATGAGCTCTCTTGCATCATACGTGACTGATCCTTTTGGGACCTCACTGGGAGCACTGAAGGGAGGAGTTACTTTAACAATAATCCAGAGTGACGGGAATCAAATGTGGGCCTCAGGAAGCAGATTTGCTGTCGTGGGCCAGGTGTGTTTTTGGGGAAAGAGCATCAGCCTGGAGTTAAGGGTCCTGCCTCAGCCACTTGCTGGCCGAGGCACCCTAGGCACCCTCTGGCCTCAGGGTCCCCATCTGTACAGCATGAAGGTTGGAATAGTCATTCCTGTGCAGTCTCTCCTAGCCCATCCTTGGTGCCCAGTGGATGTGTGTGGAACCAATGACTGTTCTCCACCACCTGGCCAAGTCCAAGGCACTCAGACCCAGAAGAGCACAAGAGAATGGGGTGCTGGGACTTCCTAGGGTCCAGCTGGTCTCTGAGCTCTGGAGATGTCCAACTGCCCTTGCTGTGAGACATGTCTCTGTCCCTTTGGCACCCAGCATGAAGGCCCTTCCTGGCTACCTTTGGGCCTCCAGCACGTGGGACGCGGAGTGGAGCCTGACGGGAGAAACCTGTGGTTGGAACTGGCCGCCTCTATCCCTGCCCAGGAGCATTTCTCAAACCTGCCAGCGTCCCAGACCCTTTCCGCTGGGACGGGAAAGCTTTGAGGCACCTTGGCCTCTAGTTGTGCCAGGCATCAGTCAGCTCTGAGCGGTTGATCACCTGTGTGCCGGCCCCGGCAGGGTGCTGGGATCCGGCCTAAGCAGGCAGGTGCCGTCCGTGTTCTCTGGAGCTGATGGTCTCGGGGGGCCGGACACTGAACAAGTGATTATGGGTGTGGCAATGGCCAAAGAGGATGGCCTGGTGGGAACACACAGCAGGGGGGTTTAACCCAGTCTAGGGGGACCTATAGGATGAGGGGGCACCGGAGAAAGAGGGCAAAGGAGAGGGAAGAGCACATGTGGAGGCCCTGCATTGGCAGGAGGCGTGGGGGCAGCAGCACGGGCTGACCTTTGCTCGGCACTTCCACCCGGGTCTGCTCTCCATGCTTGGCTTATAGAAATCTGTTTCATCTTCCCAACAACCTGTGAAGAAGTTACTCCTGTTGCTCCATTTTTATAGATGAAGAAACAGATACAGAAAGTCTGCAGTCACACAGCTAGCCAGTGGCGGAGCTGGGATTTGAACCCAGGAGCCTGGAGCCAGAGCTCTCTGCTATACAACTAGGGAGAACGTGGGTCTCCATCAAATGCCCCTGAGGAGGGAGGACTGGGGTGGGGGCAAGTGGCAGGGCCAGGCCTGGCCCAGCCAAAAGCAAAAGGGAAGACACGCTTTCTTGCAGCACCAGAGCTGGCTTGGCAGTACAGGGACAGCCACTTTCCCCAGCCCTGGACTGGCCTGGATGGCGTCTGGCGGTGGCCTACCCTCTCCCGGGCTCTGTATCAAAAGGCATGGGGAAATGCGCTTGCTTTTCAGCAAAAAGGATCAAGATTAAACAGCAGGAAGAATTTCCCAGCTGTCAGGACCATATGCTATTAAAACAGGCAGCCAGGGGAGGGGGAGGCCCTCGTGGAGAAGGTCAATGCCTTAGTTGCTCAGAGCTGCAGAGGAGGTAAGTGGAGGCCGGGGAAGGTATAGGATGACCCCTCCTGCTGGGCTCTGCGCTGAAGGTGAGATGATGTCAGCCAGAGCAGAGAGACTGTCCCACAGAAAAAGGAGACTATCAGCTGTCCCCACGCTGGGGCCACCCTCTTCCTGGGACCCTGTCTGCCCCAGCCCTGCCATTGGACTTCATTAAATTGCATTTTCCCAGAGCAGGGCAGGCTGGTGACAGAATGAGTCAATGCCAGCTTGCTACAACTGTCGCCCCTGGAGCCAGCGGGCATGGAGGGAGATAATTGGGAGTGGTTTGACAGCTTAATGTCTGGGTTGGCTTCCTGCAGCCGTGGAGGGGTGGGGTGGGGTGGGCGCAAGGAGCCAGCCAGGAGGAGGCAGGCTGATTTGGGCTGCGCCTGTCTTCAGACTGACCCCAGCACTACCACCTTTCCCCTCCATTTCCCTGGCAGCGGCTTGTTGGGCAGGAAAATAAAGCACAGGGAAGGAAATTAGATCTGGAGAATAAATTAGGCTTTCTTTATTAATTTGTCAGAACTAATTAACATCTCCCCCAGATTCATCTCCTCTCCAGATGCCCCCCTGAGCAGGAGGAAGAGACGAGTCTGGAAGAGGCCAGACTTTGGGCTTCGGGGTCCCATTCTAGGGACTGCAAGCCGAGAGGGACCCCATAAAGTCATCTTATCCACTTATCTGGGGTGCTGAGTCCCATCATGGATGACACACCTTGAGGGTGGAGCCCCAGAAGACTCCTAGCACCAAATCTCAGTTACTTCACCTCTGAGCTTCCACCACTTCATCAGTGACACCGAGTCAGTGCCCACCTCATCCAGGGCTGGTGGGAGAATGTGAAGCAACAGGTCCCTGCCCAGCTCCAAGTCAGCTCTCCACCTTACACGTTGGGAACTGGGAAGTCTCAGGGTTCCTTCATACTCACAAGGTCATTTTGGTTTGACCCTAAGGATAATCTCAGGAGGTATCAAGAAGCAGTCATTGGTATTCACATTTCACAGATGACAAGAGGAAGCGCAGAGTGGTTAAGTACCTCATTGAGATCACACAGCAAATCACTGCAGAGGCAGGATAAGAACTCAGCTGGGCAAGTGCTCTGCTCCGCGGCTTGTCCCACTCCACCCCCATCCCTGGGCTCTGCAGAGACCTGACTCACTGCCGGAGTCTCACTTACTAACAGACACCTCACTTCCTGGCTGTGAGTTCAAGGTCTCCAACCCAGGAGCTTCCTCCAGCTACCAGAGCTCAGGCGCTTCTGCAGGCTGCCCCTTGAGTTAGGCGAGAGCCTGGATTCCTTTTGTAGAGTTGGTGCCTTCCCTCATACACCCACCCCCGTCCCAAAACAGGGCTCCGCTCTGCCATTTCAGAGAAGAATCAGCTCTGAGAAATGCCTCTCCACACCGAGCACATGAGAAGCCCTTGAGAGTCGGCCACGCCTTGTTTGCAACACCTCGGAGGGTTGCAAAATCTCATCTGTTCTCTATCCTGCCGAGCTGTGATAGCGTCCTAGAGGTTCCATTTCTGCCACTAGGCAGCTCCCAGGCCCCTGGAAACACCCCCCAGCCCTGCAGCCTTGTCCTGAGCCCAAGAGCTTGTTGCCTTCTGCACCTGGAGGCTGGTGGAGGCTGGCCGCAGAGACTCCCAGACGGGCCAAGCCAGAGCGAACGTGAAGGAAGCATCAGCTGACCAGTTCCTATATTTTAAATAAGGAAACTGAGGCCTAGAAGGAGATAGTCACATGCTTCTCTGGCTCACTGCAGCACCAAGATTAGAACCTGGGTCTCCTGACTCCCAGCCCAGGCCCCTTTCATGAACTAATGCTTGGCAAATGACATCATAAAATGAATTTGTCACATCAAGGACCCTCAGGGCCAAGAATAAGCTGAGGGGCTGGTGGCAGCTGGACAATGTAATGTCCCTGGGGGGTGGGATATATGCCCAATGGGGCCAGACCACAAGGCCCGGGTCCAGCGACAAGACCACTACCCCCACCCCCTCCAGACCTCCTGGAAAAGCTCTCAGGAGGGGCTTCACCCCCACAGGGGCAGATGGTCCTGTTCCATGCCCTCAAATCATGAAATGGTAGTAGCTGGGCACCTCCTCTCCAGCAACACAGTTCTCTTTTCAAAGCTTGTCTCATTTGATGCCCCCAACAAACCTGCAGGTGCAGGTGTGGTGGTGGTTGTAATTCCCGCTGTACAGATGGGGAACAGAGCCCTAGAGAAGCTCTGGGTTCTCCCGTCTTCATGGGCCTGAAAAGCAGACTCCTCATTCCAGAGGCCTGGGAGAGGAGGGGTGGGCAGTGGGCAGACCTGGGTTTTTGTCCTCCCTCCACCACTACCTGACTTGGGCAATCCTGAGTGCCTCTGAGCCTCGGTTTCCAGCTGGCTCTGGAAGGTCGTGCTGAGGACTTAGGAGCCAGGTGAGCCATTGCCCAGTGAGTCCACCCGGTGTCTTTCACAAGCCCTCCCCCTGCCTCCTGCCACTCTCCCTCACACATTTGTGGGTGACGAGAGAGCAGGAAGAGATGTCAGAATAGGGCCCTCCCAGCCATCCTGTGACTCCAGCCAGGCCCAGAGGCCTGAGGTGCGAGAGTGCAGGGGTGTGGTAGGCAGCTGGGATGGGGACCTCTGCTCTCCGGGACTCAGGCCTGGGCACTGACAGAGCTGGGCGTGGCTGGCCTGGGGTGGTGGGGAGAAGGACGCAGGGAGAGGGAGGAGCTGGCATAGTTGGCATGTGCTGGCCAGACGTGGGAAAGAGTCCCAGAGTTCCCGTGAGGACACTCAGAACTTTCTTAGACTCCTGGAACTGAGGAAGGAGGTTGGGGGAAACCCCTCAGGCCACGTCAAACCTCTGGCACCTCTGGTCCTTCTCTTCTCTGCATCCTCTGGGCCCACAGTGTGAATACAGGTCTGTGCTGGCACCTACCCAGGATGCCGGCTGGTAGAGACACAGACATTGCCCCTTACCCTCTGCAGGGAGCACACCCCAGCCCTTTACTGAGCTCTCCTGGGTCCCCAGTCCACTTGCTGTAGGACTCTAGGACCAGGCCAGGCACCATAGGCCAGAGTGAGGGTGCTGATTTGGGGGGGAAACTGAGCTATCTGAGACCTATTGTGGAGTTTTGAGGCTGCCCATTCTTCTGCAAGAGGGCGCAGGGCAGCTTCTAGAATCCAGACAAATGGGAGTAGCCTTGACCTTTGGGGAAATCCTGGAGCCCACTTCGGGGTGTTAGAAAGGGCATGCTCCAGCCCTGAGGGATTGTCGCAGCTTGTTGGCTCTGTTCATGACCCCAGGGTATCTACATACCAGCTGCCACCTCCTGAGCAATTACTCTATGTCACACTAACCATGTACATACATTATTTTATTGAATCCTTATAGCTAGTTTGTGATAAAATATTAAGCCCATTTTACAGATGGGGAAACTGAGGCTCGTTGCCAGTGAGTGGAAGAGCTCAGCCCAGGTCTTTCTGCCACCCAAGTCCCCTCCCTACCCCTCCTGTTCTCTCCTTAAGAGGAGGACCTGCCTGATCTCCAGCTCTGGTACCTGATCCAACAGGCCCAAGCATACCACGGGACAGAGTGTGCTTCCCTTGCAGCAAGAGGAATTGAGGACAGACATCAGGAAGTACATCTCCATCAGTGAAGGGTGTAGAACATTTTAGCAGTTTCCCAGAGGACATGGTAGGATCTCCTACTATGAAAGAAAGGGAAGTGATTTATTTAGTCACCGGGGTGGAGTTGTTTGGGGTAAAACCTTGTCAGAGGCAGAGGGTAGTTAGTGTATGATATCCCCTCTCTCTAACCTCTGGTTGTGCAGGTCAGAGGCCCAGGCCCCAACTCGGCTGGGCATGACTGCCCTCTGCTGCTGCCACTTGGCCCAGCGTCAAGCACAGATGTCACCTTCCCAAGGACATGCTTCCTTGCCTGAGTCCACTTGGGAGCCCTTGCCAGGTGGTGCCTGGGGCAGCATGTCGGGCAGGGCAGGGCCTAGGCCTGGGCAGGTGTGGTCCCCAGCTACCTGTCTGAGCACCAGTTGGCTCCAGGGTGAGAGCTCAGCCACCTCAAAACCCCAGTCTTTGCTCCCTTTCCCTTCCCTGCTCCCAGAACGGGGCTGGGAGGAGACCCAGACTGGGCAGGTCACCAAGGGCTTCAGCCTTTGATGCCCACCCTGTCCTCTGGGGAGATCCATGCTATTCACTGCAGCAAATCTGAACCTACAAGTGTCAGCCAGTGAGTCAGGCACTACCTGCCTGGAAAGCTGGAATCTGGTCTCAGGAGAGGTTCTAATTAAGCAGACAGAAAAACAGAGGGCGGTCTCGTTTTGAAAGTGAGTACAGTGCACAGAAGCCAGAAGACTGCAGCTCAAGTCCTGGACCCGCCACTTTTTAGCTATGCAACTTCCTCAACCGCTGGGCCTCAGTTTCCTCCTCTGTAAAATGGGAATATCAATACTTGGTCCAAAGGATGGAAGTGGAAATGATGTGGGATCCTAAACGGGAAACATTTCTCAGTGCCTGGTACATAGGAGGTGTTCAGTCAATACTGGTAGAAATAAAACAACTTGCTGCTAGAATCCTGGGAGGCAGGAAGCGCAAATACTGTATTTATTTTTAGGGATGAGGGAGCCTACAAAGGAGGGAGACTGAGCCTTGTAAAAACTTAGGGACACACTCAATCTGTCTAATCACTTTGAAGATGAAAAGTTGCTGTGAAATGGCAACCATTCTGATGGGACCAGGGCTGGAGCAAAGATGTAGAGACAAAGCAGGGCAGATTGTGTAAAATAAAATGCATATTTTTAATTGCTTGAGTTCACATCTCATAAAAGAAAAAAAAATAAAGCACAAGCCCTGGCCATCCCCCCCTTTCCCTACCATGAGTCAAGAACCAGTTCCCACCAGTCTTTCTTGGGTTCAAAGCATCTCCCCGCCCTGATCCTCACCCCAACCTCCACCCCCATGCACTGTGGGCGAAAGGGCCTTCCCCTGAGCAGTGTGGGCACGGCCCCTGCCCGGGCGGCCTCTGCCTGCGGTGGGCAGCACCCAAGTTGTCAGGCCTGATGGGAGGCAGGGAGAGGGCTGGGAGATGGGAGATAAAGGCGGCTGTCCCCACCTCTGCCCACCAGGCCTCCTGTTGATTGTAGCTCATTGTCAGGTGAAGTGGTGCAGCCATCTCACTATTATCAGGCCCCAGCGCAGTTCTTCCCCAGACAATGGAGGCTAGATGCCGCTTCCTACCTTGCTCCTATCTGCAGCCAGCAGCCCTGCTTCCCGGACCTGTCTCAGCCTGTAACCAAGGAGGCGGGGGCCTTGAGCCAAAGACCCACTGAGCCCACACTGCTTCATTCCCACCCTGGGAACCCACCCTTTCCCTGCTTCCTGCCAGCCCTGGTCCCCATGTCCTCTGAGGTGGGCCAGACCTCCCAGCCCCCTGCCTGACCCTGTCTGTCCTCCCCTTCGCCTCCCCCACCCCCAGCCCTGACTCACCCTCTCACTTCCCACTCAAGCAGATCTCTGGGACGTGTCAGGACAAGGCACCTGGGTTCTGGTCCTACAGGCTCGGGCTCTGCCCGCTCTCAGGGGGGTGGGGCATGTGGGAAGCATTTGCTTTGACCTGCTTCTTCAGGCTGCCCTCCCTCCTCCACCCCCACCCCAAGGGGGCAGGCCTGAGGTGAACTCCGGAACACCTCCTAGTTGCACCCACAAGGGCCCAGCCTGAGGCTGCTGAGGCCTAGTGTGGGGAGGAGTGGGGGAGAGGGGTGCTATCCATCTTCACCTTGACCTAGGCCAGCCCGGGTTTCTGAGCACTAGGCATCAGACACCATCCTGCCCCCCCAAGGCTCCTACCCAGAAGCCTTCACTCAGCCAGGGGCTGTTTCTACCCTGTCCCTCTTCCTCCTCCCTTTGAATCAGGAAAGTAAAAGAAGTTCGAGAGACTTGGATTCTCTCCTTGGCTTTTCAATTCCTTTATTGTATAGCCTAGAGTAAGTCACCTCACCCTTCTGGGTCTCAATTTCAACATCTACAAAATGGGCGGCACCTTCCTCTAGATCATTCCAGAACCTAGGGTCATCAGGGTAAATGGGGCTGGATGAGCAGAGTGATGGGATTAGCACTGGCAGGCCAGACTGGATAGCAAAAGAAGGGGGGGCTTTCCCCCCTCCCATTGGGGCTGGAATTGGATGCATCTCCCACATATGGGGCCTGTCAGCCTTTTTCCTATAGAGAATTCTTTTTATAAATAATCATGACATTCTCCAGGGAGTCTGGTCTTCCTTTGATCACGAGCTTGATTAAAAGATCTCAGTGACCAGAGAAGTCTACCAAGTCCCACATCCCCAAGCCTGTTCTCTGAGATTTGACTCTCTAGCCTGGCTCGCAGGTCATTGAGCAAACACGGATCCAGGTCCTACCATCGCCGGGCGCTGGGGCTCAGAGAGAACGGCTCTCCTCAGAGCCCAGCACTGTGCCCCGGGGAGAGCTGGTTGCGTTGTGGACCGGGATGTTGGATGTGGATAGGAGTTTTCCACAGGGGCTGGTGTGGAGGGTGGGGACATGGGGGAGACAGGAGAAGCAGCTGGGAATACAGGCAGGGACAGATTATGAAGGCTGACAAGTAGCTCAGATTTACCTTAGATTTACTCCAAGGTAGTTAGAGAGCTGGGACCTGTGTGACAAGATCTGATTTATATTCAAATCTACTTGTTAGCTGCCTGGCTTGGACCAACTGTCACCAGACATGGACCCTAACCTGCTTCCGTTGCCCTGCTTAAAAACCTAACTTCTGGTGTAGTTTCATTTAGCTCCCAAGAAGGAACCCATGTTTGGTCCGGTGACAAGACCACTTCACCAGCCTGAGCCTCTGTTTCCCAGCATTAGCAGTAGGACCTCTCTTGGAGGATTTTTGTGAGGATGAAATGAGATTCAGTGCCTAACAATATCTCTTAGATAATGAATGCTCATTAAAGGTTCACTGTTTGTAGTGTTATTGGTCCCAGGATTCCAGATAAAAAATGGTGGGGCCTAAACTCCCAGGGGAGCTGCAGTAAGGATTGGGAGTGCAAGGGCTATATTCTGGAAATCAGAGGAAGGAGAGTCAGATGGATGTAACAAGGTGACTGACTGATGGGACTGGGCGCTGGGAGGGATGGGGGTGAGGGAGCAGCTGGAGAGGGAAGAGTTCAGTGTGGGCCCGTGGATGGTGGGTTGCCCCATTGGCAACTGGACACATGGATTTGGGGCCCTCAGTGTGGAAGCGTCATCGAGGTCATGGGGGTATGTGGGCCCACCCCAGAGTAGACCAAATATTCGCCAGTCCTCTCCCACCCCCCTTCTCATCTCATATTCCTTCCCCTGGTCTCCTCCTTCCCCAGAATAGTACAAAACTTAGAGGTCACCATGAAGTTCAAGGGCAAATGTCTTATCTACCTCACCCTCCTCCCCATCACTTCAGGATGAGGCTGGTGGGTGTGAGCAAAGCAGGAAAGATACAGGAGATACCTTAAGAGACAGCTGTCCAGCCTTTTCCATATGGACCAGAGAGGAGAGAGGTTGCAGGTGGAGACGGGGGAGGTGGTGGCCTTCCTTCCACTACCCGCCCACTCTGCTCTCTTTCTGCACCTGACTGCCTCCTGGCTTTATTTGCTTATCTACTGACCCTGAGGCAGGTCCTTTGTAACTACAACGAGAGAAACAACCACAGTACATTTCTATGGGCTGGTGTCTGGCTGATAACCATTCCCCAGGTGCCCTCGGGTCCATTATCACATGACTGAACCATCCAGGTGAAGTCACACCTTCTCACCCCTGTCCTTCCCTGGTCCAGCTCTGCAGCTCCTCCTTCCCTGTCCCCACCACCTTCTTGGCAACTTTAGATGAGTTGTTTTTCTCTGCACCTCCCTTTTCTCATCTATAAACTGGGAGCTTAGGCCAGATGGTCCCCATCTAAGGGTTCCACCATCTGAAAGATTCTCAGTCTGGTCCTTCTTTCCACCCCAGTCTCTCCCTCCGTCTCATTCTGAGTTCTCTGTCCCTTTGACTTTACTATTTATGTGCAGAATTCACCCACAACATTTCAGTTTTCCAATAGAATCATTAATTACCCCTGTAATTAAACCCAATTAGCAGTTGTAGGGGCCTTTCTGAGCGAGAAGCCATTAGCCAGGGTGAAAATGCACGGGAGTGAGAGAGGAAGAAACCCCACCCTTTCCCAGCATTAAAAATGAAAGCAGGAGACTAGGGCACCAATTAGAGCTGGGGCCTCGCTCATTAAGCTAATTTGGCATGCTATCCCAGCAGACTCTGGTGGGAAGCCTGTCGGTGGAGCTGGGTAAGAGATGTGTCCGAGTTCCGGGCTCACCTTGGGGGCTGAGCTGGCCCCAAAGTAGCCCCTCTAGGCCTCCAGCCCCTTGCTCAGGGAGGGGTGTGAAGAGTCTCTGCCGATTTTTAGTACCTGCTGCCCACTCCCTGGGCTTTCTGGGCAACTCATAATCCAGAGTGGGTGGGGCTGGCCTGGGGGTAGGGGGGGTGGTGCATGCCAGGTGGGAGGAGCAGGGATGAAAAATGAGAAGGAAAAGAATAACAGAACCTTATATTGTTGGGGCCTTGGGAAATGACAGGGCCCATCCCTCATGGGATGGTTGTGAAGATTAAGTGAGATTGTGTGTGTAAATGCCTGATAGTCGTAGGTGCTTAATCAATGGTAGCCATCAGTAGCACTTTGCAGTTTCCCCTGCATTAGCCCTTCGGCAAACCTGGTCCTCCCTGGTCCTTCCTGGGCCTCCTGGGCCCTCCCTGAGGCAATGGGAAAAGATGTAACCACCAGCACTTCACAGGTGGAGAATCCCAGGGACACAAAGATCCACAGCCAGAGGTGGGCAGTTTGGACTAGAAGTCAAGTTTCTTAACTCCTGGGCGGGGAGGGAAAGGGAGAAGGGAAGAATGGAGGTTTATGTGTCTGGAATGCCCGGTAGTGTCCTCAGACCGGGGCTGCCCGGGGGCTCAGCCTGCCCTGACAGGAGTGGGGTTGGGGGGCTCAGCCTCACCCAGAGCCAGGATGAGTGGCAAAGGGGAAATGGCGTCTGCCCTCCCGACAAAGAACCCTTCCCAGCCCCATCCCAGTCCCAGGGCTGCCAACAGGCAGGGTCCAAGTATCGTGTGCACCCTCACCCACAATTCTGGGGCACACTGGGTATGTGCCGGCCACTCATCTCTCCTGGAAAGGGAGAAGTGGGAGGCCATGGGCAGCCGGTGGGCTGATGAAGACGGTAGCCTCTGGAGCCACACTGCCAGTGTCAAATCGGTTTTGTGGACTATGTGACCTTGGGCAGGTTACTTGACCTCTCTGTTTCCTCAACTCTAAGACAGAGACAATAATGGTACCTAGCTCTGGGATTTGTTGTGAGGATTAAGTGAGTTGATGTCTATAAACTTTCAGACCTGGGCCTGGCACAGATAAGTAAGATACATATATTAACTGTTCTTGCCCATTCGTTGGCAGGGCTCTGGCAGAGAACTTCATCTTTTTGTGCTTTCTCTCCTAGGGAGGGAGAGGAGCATGTGAGACCCTTGGCTTCTGCTGCTCAGGGGATGAGCCCAGTCTTGGGGAGGTGGAAGATGGCAGGCAACGCCCTTCCCAGACTTAGCAGAACATGGGAGTTCACCCCACACACACCCCTGCCACGGGCCACTCCTGGGTTTTCAGGGGCCACTCTGGGCAGTGTGGTAGGCAGGGTAAGGAGGACATGGGAATGGGAAGGAGAGGCAGGGAGGGGAAGGGAAGGAAAGCAGGTGGCCGCAGAGGCTGGGCCGCATCCTGCAGCTGGGCGCCGTGCCCCGCTGCCTACGTGCTAGCTTTCTCTGCGAGGCAGGACAAGAAGCAGGTCCCGGCATGCCGGGCCCCTACCCAGTGACTCCTGAAACCCCAACAAGTCTGAGCTGGAAGCGGGACTGGGTGAGGCTCCTGATAGATTTGTGCTGGGCAGAGGGATGGCGGGGAGGAGGGGGCGGGAAGGATGGGAAAGACCCCACACTCAAAACTCCAACACTGCTAGTGGCAGGTGAAACTGGGAGAGTGGGCAGGGCTGGGGGAAGTGACCAGGGCTTGGGGTTTTCACCTCCTGCCTCTTGGGTCCCCTCACCCCACCCGCCCCTGCCCGGCAGGGCAGGAAGAGGACAGGCTGTGACGGTGGCAGGGACCTGCTCCTCTCAGCATTTTGCCAAGAGGGCGATGATTTCAGTGCTGCTGAGAGAGAGAGTAGGAGGAGAAGGGAGGGGATGACAGCCCGTTGCTGGGAGCACAGGGAGGCCCGGCAGGAGGTTTCCCAGACCCCAGGACGTCACTCCATCCTCACCCCAGCCAAACTAAGTGGCCGTGCTTAGGCCCATTTTACAGGTGAAAAGCCTGAGTTTCAAGAAGGCTGTGGGACTCGTTCGTGGGTCCTACTGCTAGTAGTCGCTGAGGCTGAAATTAGCAACAGGATAAACTGGAAAGTGTATGCCCTCCCACCGCCACTTTCAGCCTCCTGGGTGCTGGGGCAAGGGACAGCCCAGGGAGAGTTTTCCAGGGATCTGGACGTGTCCACAGGGCCCTGCCATGGGGTGGCTTGGAGAGAGAGCAAGATGAGCGTGGAAGCACAGTGCCCCCAGTCAGGCAGACCCACCTGCATGGGGGAGGCCTCAGGGTCAGCTGGCCTCTCCCTGCGTGCCACCCGATGTCAGGACCCTTTGAAGACCCCACTTTCTCTGGCCACCCCAAGTGGAAGGACCACTGGGTAGAAAGAAAGCTGTGAGCCGCGACTGCCGCCTTCCTACCGGGGTGCCACAAAGCTGTGGCTGCGTCAGACCGGGAGTGAGTTGAGATTCGCGCTGTCCTGACGGCCACACGTAGGGTTCTGCTTCGTTCTGCGGTTAAGACCATAGGAGGTTAGCACTAGGGTTAGGTCATGACTCAGGTCTCGTGGTCTAGGTTGGCACTGACATTGAGACAGGGCTGGGACTAGGATTGGGGTTTACACTGGTGGTTGGGGAGGATGCTATTCAGGGTTAACACTAGGGTGGGTACAGTGAGTTGAGGGTATTACAGCTAAGGCTACGATTATCAGAGAAATTAGGGATCCAGCATCTACTGCTTATATTAGGAGGAGAAATGTTCATTTTCACTTGAGCCTTGGACTGGGGAGAGAATTGGGGCTGGGGGTGGTGGCTGAGCCAGAGCAGGTTGAGTGTGGGAGTATACAAAGAAGTGGGTTCTGAATGTGGCAGAAGGACCATTAAAAGACTCTCACCTCGGGCCGGCCCCGTGGCTTAGCGGTTGGGTGCGCGTGCTCCGCTACTGGCGGCCCGGGTTCGGATCCCGGGCGCGCACAGACACACCGCTTCTCCGGCCATGCTGAGGCCGCGTCCCACATACAGCAACTAGAAGGATGTGCAACTATGACATACAACTATCTACTGGGGCTTTGGGGGAAAAAAAAAGGAGGAGGATTGGCAATAGATGTTAGCTCAGGGCCAGTCTTCCTCAGCAAAAAGAGGAGGATTAGCATGGATGTTAGCTCAGGGCTGATCTTCCTCACCAAAAAAAAAAAAAAAAAAGACTCTCACCTCCCTTTTCCCCTAAGTTCTGCTCACCTCTGTTGCCTCCTGTGATGCGGTCCACCCCAGGCCCCACTCTGGTGCTATTCAGACATGAGCCTGAGTTTCTGAGGCATTGGAGGTCTCTCCTCTGTAGAGTCTGGGTTCTCCCATCAGCAAAGTGAGCACAAGGACTAGACTTTGCCTCTTGTCTCTACCCCAGCAGGCCTGGGTGCCTGGTCCGCTGAAGCCTGGGGGACCTGGCCCACGGCCAGCCCCCTGCTTAAGACCCTTTAGGGGAGGCTCCTGGGGCAACACTAGCTGAGGAAGATCAGTCATAGAAAATGTGACCCCCAGCCTGTACCAGCTCCCTGCTTCCTGTGCCCTCCTCTTGTCTGCTCGCTGGACTCTGCCCACTAAAATTGTTTAATGCTGCCCTGAGTGCGGAGTGAGTCAGATGAAGACTGCTACCCTCCTGCTTGAAGTCCCTGGTCCAGGAGCAGAGTGGTGGCAAGGAAGGCTTTTTTTGGATGGAGACAGCCCAGAACTGGGAGGTGTGGAGAGGGAGGCTGACCTGCTGGAGTCGGGGACCAGGTTGTGGCAACTGAGACATTCGGAGTGGGCTTCACCAAGGAGGGGCCATGCAGGGAGAGGAGCTTCCACTGCCGTCTCCAGCGTCACGGCTCCCCTTCCAGCACTACAGGAGGCCAGCTCCAGAGAAACACCCACTGCAGGCCCCAAGCACCCTATCCCAGTGCCCCCCACAGAGTCTGAGAGAGAGCCACAGCCCACCTGGTCTTGCATCCCAGAAGCTAATCCCCAAAGCCTGGTTTAGTTTTGTGTCATCCGTACAGTGAAGGGGTGAGCAGAAGTCCCAGCGCTGCCAGCCCTGCCTGTGTGTGTCCAACCTGAACCCCGCGCTGCAATTGGACTACAGTGTCACTCATTTGGCCCAGACCAGTGAGTCCTGCCCAGAAACAAAACAGCAGGTTTGGTGCCTGCGGCAGCCACCTTCTCCCTGTTAAGCTACTTGGGAAGCAAGTGAAGGGAAAGAGATTGCCTTGGGCCCTAATCACTGCCCCTTCCCTCTCCAAGAGTCCAGGGTCACCACTGTGCTGTGGCTACAAAGCATCATCACAGAGGTCACCGGTGAGACCAGGACCTTCTACAGCAGTGCGGTCGAGAGGCAGCGTCCGCCCCATCCCAGTGTCCCTCGCTCCAGGGACCCCAAACACTGTCGCAGCAGTGCAAGTGGAGCCTTAGTCCTGCTGCCTCGTTGGCTGTGTGGATGCGGCCTCCTGAGCTGTAGAGTTGCCTTCTCATTGGCCGGTCAGCAGCAGTGCCCCAGCCCACCCCCTGAAGCCCGTCCTGTCCCTCCTACTCCAGCCCTAGAGTCCCTCCTGGCAGGAAGAATTCTGACCCTAAAGCCTTGCCTAGGAGGAGCCCCCAGAGGCAGGAGGTGATGGGGCAGAAGGCAGAGCTGCCAGCCCACGTAGAGGAGCCTGGGGCGTGGACGGAGGTTCTAGGAGCAACAAATGCCAGTCCAGGGTGGGACGGGCCCAAGGGCTGGTGCTATAGGGTCCGAATGCCACAGGGAGGGGGTGGTGTGTGTGTGTGTGTGTGTGTGTGTGTGTGTGTGTGTGTGCGCGCGCGCGCGTGCGCGCAAGGCTCGAACAACCTGCACGGCTGCAATCAGGCTGCCCATGCTAGAGGAAAGACGGAGGAGAGCCAGGCCCAGGGTGAGAAGAGCAAACGACAAAACTTAATGACTTTAATATGAAAGAATTTGCCACTAATTAAGCACAAATACTCCACTAATGCAGAGAACACATGTTGTGGATTTCTCTTAAGCAGGAACCAAATGAGGTGAAAATCCTTCCGAAATGATAGCAGTTTACCAGCCGAAGGAAGACGCTGCCCCAACCTTGTTTCTGCTCTTAGAAACACAGCCCGCCCCCTTGTCTTCGCAGCCCCACTACTCCCTGTCCAAGGGTTCCAGTGATGCTTCCACTGCGTGTCTCCCTGTCTGTGTCTCTTCCCCGGCTCCCCCTGCCCCATGTGTTCTGTCCTCTGAGGACATGCATGCCCCTCCCTGACCATGTTCTGACAGCAAGCAGCAGTCGGGTCCAAACTACCCGGGGCCTCCTGGTCCCTCTGCCTGTCTTCCCCAAACACACACCTCACTGCCCTCCCCCTCCAGAGCCGAGAGCAGCTCTGTAGACAGGAAGGCCTGCATGCCTGCTCTGAGCCACCTCTGGGCCCTCTGCCCCAGGACAGATCGGGACAGGTCCTCTCTGAGTGCCCCCAACCCTGTTCCCCACTCCCCTCCTGCACCCAGCTTGCTCTGGTCCAGCCTGTACATCCATCACACACTCCAGCACCCCTGCCTGAGCTTCATGCCCCTTCCTCCCAGCCAGTGGTGTGAACCGGAGGCAGTGTTGCCCCCCAGGGAACGTGTGGCAATGTCTGTAGAGATGTTATTGGTTGTCACAACTCGGGGGGTGCTACTGGAGTGGAGTGGGTCGAGGCCAGCGATGCTGCTGAACATCCTGCAGTGCACAGGACAGTCCCCACAACAAAGAATTATCAGGCCCCGCATGTCACCAGTGCCAAGTTGAGGGCCCCTGCTCTGGGAAAGTGGCCTTCTCCTAGCGGGGACTTGCCGAAGATCACACGGTGGCTTGGTACAGCCAGGATGGAAACCAGCTTACCTGATCCTAGGCAGCTTCTGTCCCCGACACTATAATAATAACAATAATACACGCACTTGTGTAGCCTGACTGTGTGCCAAGCACTGTGCTAAGAGCATACATGAATGACCTCCTTTAATCCTCGGATCAACCCTGGGACATAGTACTATCATTGTCCCCATTTTATGCCTGAGAATACTGAGGCACAGAGAGGTTGATGCAACTTGCTTAGTCACCCAGCTAATAAGTAGCAGGTACAAGCCCAGGTCTGTCTGAATTCAAAATCAGGCTCGTGGGTAAATTACTTTATACACCCCCACTGTATTCCTCTGAACCCCTTCCCTATCAGTCTCCCCCACAACCCTTCCCTCTGAGAAGGAGTCTGCTCTGGAGCAGGCAGCATACCCCCACCCAACTGCCTTCCCCTCCCGGCACAGGCCCGGCCCCCAGCCATTAGTGCGGGCAGCTGCCTGGAGCTGGACAGGGTGTCGGCAGAGCTGGGCAGAGCTGGGGTGGTCTGACGGCCCCTTCCGGTAAGAGGCAGATCGAGAGCTGTCCACTTCCAACAGGTGGTGAACGGCAGCACGGCACCCACAGGGCTGAGATAACACATGTGTCAATCCCGAGCTTTTAGAAGGTTCTGCTGGGGTAGCCTGGGGAGTTCTCCCTCTGCTTTCTCAGCAGCCCTCAGCCTCTCCCACCCCCACACTAGCCTTGCGAAGAGGATGCTGCCTACGCTCCCCAAACTGTCATTAAACATGCACCCTTGCGGAGGGGAATCCAGGCTGCTGTGTGTCTGCTGTGAGACGGTGTCGTCTGCCGGAGCTGGTGGACAGAGGCGGCGTCTGCTGCAGAGATGGGACCTGTCTGAATCCTGGCCTCAGACCAGGCGGGCCAGGTCTTCGAGGCTTCAAAGGGCCCTTCCAGGAGAAACCAGGCTGTGTTGGGAGGGTGTGGAGCTGGGGAGCGGGCAGGCTTCGCAGGGCTAAGACCTGGGCAGCAGGGCCTCAGGGCCGCAGCTTGCTTGGGTGAGAAGAAGATTTTTCACCTTATGGTCTGGAGTGAGGAAGGAACCAGGGCTGGGTGCTAGGAACTGGGGCAGAGGAGAGAGGAAAGGAAGCCAGAAGTGGCAAGTGGGAAGGAAGCACAGGTTGGGGTTGGGGGCAGGCAAACCTATACCCTTTTGGAGTGTAGCTTCCTGGTTTCAGTCAAGAAGGAGAAGATTCGGACCCTGACCCACTTCCCTCCCATGCAGGTGTGTGGCCTCCCCTTCCACCTGTTCTGCCCTTCCTGCCGACACTGTGCTGTGTCCTCCTGTATAAGCCCTGCTCCTTGGCTAATGTGCGATTTCCAGAAAGCTGCGGTCAGACCTGAGAAATGGCTAACCCTGGCCCAGGACCCCAGCTGGCTCACAGCCTTCTCCACCAACCACTTGGGCCCCCTTATGCTCATCGCATGACAGGCACTGGGCTGAAGTCCTGGCCTTTCCCCTCAGCAGGGGAAATGCTATGACAGACGTATGCTCAGGTCCTGGGGCCCTCAGGGGGCAAGAACACCTCACTCACGGGGTGGGGGGGCTCCAGGAAGCCTCCTCCTCAAAACTCTAAGATCCTTCAGGAAGGATGAAGAGGATTAGGGCAGGTAATGGGGTATTCATTTTTAGTGAAGGGAATAACGTGGCAGGGAATTGATGGTATTGTTCCGTGTGGCAGGAGAGCGAGAGCAGGAGAGGAGGTGGCTGGAGGCTTGAGATGCCCAAGATGAGGTCCAGAGTCCAAAAGGACTTGATCCTGAGGGATGCAGGAAGCCGTGGAAGGATTTAAATAGAGAATGATTTATATTTTAGAGTGGGGAATAGGTTAGAGGAGGGAGACTGTATGTAGACTTAGCATTATTCTGCAGGAGACCAGCCCTGCCCCAGGGACAAGGCTTGGGGAGCAGCAGAGACAGTGGGAGAGATGAGATGGCGGGTGCTAAGGCTCAAAGGAAAGGGGTTGGATTTACTTAACTGGGGTAGAGTCTCAGCCCAAGAGTGTTGAGAAAATAAGGAAGTGAGACTCTGCTGAAGGTGGGAGTTGGGGAAGGGGCTGAGCTCGTGGGAGGGGCTCAGGAGGAGTCTGGATGGGGGCGGTGGGTTGGAGAACAAAGTCATTCAAAGGCCTTTAGGAGCCCCATCAGCTGCACTGGGGGTTGTATGGCTATTGAAGAGCCCTGTGCGCCTGGCTCTGCTGTTGTGAAGCCTGGATTTTCCCAGTATTCCATTTAATCTGGGAGGTCTTCCTGGAGGAGCTGGGCAGTATACAGAGGTAGAGCGGCCACTTGGTAGAGAAGTTCCAGAGGCTGAAAGAGGGAAGATGCAGAGCTGGGGCAGAGAGAGAGCTGGACAGGTGGTGTTCAAAGTACAGTCCTCCAGGGTCATGGGCTCCAACGCTCATTTTACAGAAAAGGAAACCGAGGCCAGAGAGGGGACCTGCTGTACCTAAAGCCATACAGAAGTGACCAAGTAGTGGGGTCCAGAGCCCACCTTTCCCAATTTCCAGGAGGTACCCTTCCTCCCCACCACCTGGCCAGAGGAAAGGTGGCAGGCACGGGATGGGTACCACAGAGAGGACCAAGAGGTGGAGCCTGAAGGCTGGAGATGGAGAGGGGCAGAGCCACGAGAGGCTCCCTGTTCCTGGGATGCTGAGCTGGAGTCAGGGGCTGCTCAGGGCCAGCCCTGCCCTGGACCTTGGGGATGGGACAGCCAGCGTGAAACAGGACTGCAGGAGAGCAGTCCACGTGTCCCTGGCCACTTGCTCCTCAGTGGGAGAAGGCAAAACCCAGCTCCCTGATTCATCCTGTCCCCCAACCTGTCCTGCCAGGTTTCAGAGAGAGATGGGACTTGCCAAAGCATCCCCCACCGCCACCACCACCCCGGGGCTTCCACGCTGCCGGGGAGCAGGGCCAGCCCAGCCTGTCTGGAAGATCCTGGGCTCCCATTCCAGCTCCTTCTCGGGGCTTTTCCCAGGCTGCCGCGCCCCCTCCTCTCCCACGCACTGTGCTCACCCCGCCCAAGGCGCCAGGCGCCAGCCCCACAGCCCATCATTAACCAGCTCCATGTGGGAAGTTGGGGGGGGCATCAGCCAAGAGGAAAACATCGGCAGTTTCTGTGACCCCAAAGGAGGGGCGGAGGCGCCTGGGTTTGGACGGTAGCAATTAGCCCCTGACTGTGGGATCATGGGATGTTATCACCTCTGCTGGCAAGGTGGATGTGG